>NW_013952504.1:1299322-1304875 GCF_001266775.1 Austrofundulus limnaeus | reverse complement strand
TATATATATATATATATATATTTCCTCAGTCACTTGAACTAAACCTTGATGTGGTAGTAGTTAGGACTGATACTCAACACATTCTGAGCACAAACACATTTGTTTAAATTTTTGTCATCAACTGTTTGGAGTCAACTTTGTCTGCTTGTTTCTCATGAGCTGCAATAGATCAATGTAATGAAACGTTCAGGAACTAATCACTGAATGTTCCTCTGCAACTGATTAATTTTTTTGACCCAACCAAATTCAAGATATCTGCCAAAAACAACGGAATTTCAATAAATCCCAAAATGGATATTTATCAATCATTTTTAAAAATAACGAGTTAAATTTTAGTGTGGTTATAATTTTCAACAAATATTCTAAGCTCTACTCGTTGTGCAAAAGCCTCACTCAAAACGTGAGCAAACCTCTTTGTCTGGTATCAAACTACCTTGCAAAATACTTAATACATTTTAATAAAACGTTCAAAGTTTAGATGTAACTTTTGAAGTAAATCCAAATCAAGGTGGTTGCCAGAGTTTATCAACTATAGCCAACACAAACATGGGAATAATTTAGTAAGCTTTAATAAATAAAATAAATAAACGTGTTTTATTTCAATTCAAAAATTCAAAAATACTTTATTGATCCCAGAGGGAAATTGGGTAATTTGTCGTCAATCCCCATACAAGGAGGAAGTATGTGCTCTGCATTTGACCCAWCACACATGAGAAACACCCAAGTGGAGCAGAGGGCAGCTATGTGGGCGCCCGGGGAGCAGTTGGGGGGTTGGGTGTCTTGCTCAAGGACACCACGACAGGTGGGCACGGTGGGGAGTCGAACATATGACTTTCGAGTCCCAAATCGGCTGCTGTACCACTACACAACAGCCGCCCCACTGTTACCATTTGTAGACCACCAACCCAGAGGGTAATAGTATTGTACATTGCACTTGTTCTAAAGAAACAGCAGTGTTACTCACAGACATCCTACTTTTTTTATTTCCTAGATCACCAGAGGTCAAAACAGGCTCACTTCCAAAATGATTTGTCCTTCATTTTCCCTTGTTACCGTCAAATGCTTAGTACATCATGTCTCAGCCCACTTTTTACACTGCTAGCTCCAAGGATACGCTCCAAWAATTTCTCAGCAGGAAATGGGTAAATCATGCTTTCTAAAAACCACTGCTGTTCTTTTCAGCGTGCCTTTCTGTGTTCAAAAAGGGACAGGCTCATTTGGAAAATATGAGCTGAGTTCATCCACTTTGGAGTTTTGCTTCGAGGCAACRTAAAGCCTAAAAATGGATACAACAACCCTGGGTCATTTATTTGATTGACACGGTACAGCAACAAACGAAGGGTGTTATTTCAAGAAAAATGAAATTTCATCTGTAATGGTAAGTTTGAGAACATGGTTTAAGGGGTCATAAGTGGCAGAAGAAAGCACTTCTCTTAAACAGAGTCAATAACTTGCACAAGTACAATAGCACCTTGGGATAATATCACACCACCTGAAAAAAAAAACATAAGTGGATATTTATTGAGTAACTGTCACAAGCTCCTATTTCTATAGTGAGCATAATGGAAAGGCCATTAAAAAACATCACATTCTAGTGCCCGGAGACACTGTCCAAAACATACAGCTTTTCACAAATCTGTGACATTCATACAAAAGATTAAAGCCACTGTTTTAATGAATTTGACCTTAATGACTGAAAGATAATAAAGTTCCGAATGGCATCTAAAAAAACAGCATAATTTTGACAGGCATTCAGTCTCCCTAGGGACCTGATTAGATGAGTTGAGCCACGGGTTTCTCACCTGGTTGTCTGTCGAAGGACCACTTACAGTATCCATAATGAACAGAGTTGATGGGGCATTTGAATGTCATCCCAACCCCAAGAGAGACATAATKTAATCTGGCACTGAGTAATAATAATGTCAGGGAAAGCTATAAACTCTGGGTGAGCTATCAAATGTAAAGCACCRGACTCATAACAAATATAACGAGTAAAAAATAAAATATTTTAAGTTCCATCATTCGATGAAGAAATGCAWATCTTCCATCACCTTTCATTCCAGGGTGTTAGACTACATTTATCAGAATCGGAATCAAGCTTTYTTGGCCATGTATGCTCACGCTTACAAGAATTTGGTTTGGTTGTGGTAGCTCAGAGTGAATAAAAGAATAACAAACAGCAGATACTGGACACTAACTGTACAGCAGTTAGTGACATAAGAGAAAGTGAAGTAAAATTCTAATAATAAAGTCAGTTCAGGAGAGTGATTGCATGTTGGAAGAAGCTTCTCTGTAGTCTGGTTGTCCTGATCCTCATCTGACTAAAGCCTGATAGAAAACACTGTAACAGATYWWGGATCTGAAATGATTTTCTCTGTGCACTTCCTGGTTCTGGATCTGTGCAGATCCAGCAGTTTGGGCCGCTCAACGTCAACCAGCAGACCATAATGAATGCTGTAGACTGTGAATGTCTTAAAGTCAACTKTCATTTCCACTGTTTAGCTGTGTTCAGCACAAGGTTGTTGAGTTTGCTCCAGTGGGCCACCTGGTCGACCACCCATCTGTAAGCAGATACTGTACATCACAGTCATGAATGAGGCCAATGATGGTGGTGTCATCTGCAAATTCTATGATTTTGACTAAGGGGTCCATAGCGGTGCAGTTTTTGCATATAATTCAATTAAATTTCAATTCAGTTTACTTATGTAGTGCCAAGTCACAACAATTGTCATGTCAGGACACTGTACACAAAAAAATAATAAATCTAAAGAAGGAGAAGTGTAATGGGGGGAGTACACAACACTGCGGGGCACCTGTATTGGTGGTTCTTGAGGTGAGCCTCCTGAGCTCACATTGGGAAACTCGGTCATAGAGGTCTCCCRGGTTGATCTAAGGCAGAGACTGCACAATGATTAATGATGAATTAATCTCTGAACTAAAACATTCTCACTCCCGACTCGCCACATATTGACGCTTTTCCAAGGTTCCCTCTGCGTCATTTTGACACGACGGGTACACTCGTCGCATCAGTTATTGATGCACCAGYCATTTCCGTGTTCCCTTGGCGTCCGGGTTTGACATGTTGGAATGCAAAATATAGGGGTCTTTGAMTTGGGGTCCGTGGTTAATATTAGGGATCAGGGTTTATGGTTAATTTTAGGTASTGGGGTCAGGGATAGGATGTCTAGGGCGAATATTAGGTAATTTTAGGCTTTGGGACACGTAGTTCACGTGAATTTCCTACACTTTCTAAAAATGGTTAATTTTAGGGATCAGGGTTTATGGTTAATTTTAGGAATTGGGGACAGGGATAGGATGTCTAGGGTGAAAAATAGGTAATTTTTGGCTTTGGGACACGTAGTTGACATGAATTTCCTACACTTTCTAAAAATGGTTAATTTTAYGGATCAGGGTTGATGGTTAATTCTAGGACTAGGGTCAGGGATAGGATGTCTAGAGTGAATACAGGTAATTTTAGGCTTTGGGACGGTTAGTTTATGTGCATTTCCTACACTTTCTGAAATTATGACAACAGATTCCGCCCCATCTCGTCAATAACTGATGCAAGGGGGGGGTACCCAACGCCTCATAATCGGACGCAGAGGGAACCTAGGGAAAACGTCAATATGTGARGACTTGGGAGTAAGAATGGGTTGTCTTAACGTATACACCTGACTTCCTCTGTCAGTGTGCCCCAGGGCAGCTGTGGCTGTAGCTTACCACCATCAGTGTGTGAATGGGTGAATGATGGAAGTGTAAAGCTCTTTGGAGTCTGTWTGGACTTGATAAGGTCATTTACRATTTGCCATRCCTGGTCACACCCCTGGAYGTGGTACCTTTTACATCAGACCTTAGAATGTAACCATCTTCGTTTATGCAGACAGAATGAAACCCACTGATAAGACACAAAAAGAAGAAAATGTAAATCAGGACTGTACTACTTGTCCAAGTAGTTAAGTCCTGTACATATACATTAATTGTATTTTTAAAATTTTATTTATGATTTTATGTTTCATTTTTCCTATTTCATCCACATAGTTTAATAATTTACGTATTTGTGGCAGCTTTTAGATTTATAATATTAATTTATAACAAAACATGGTCACCCACCACACTAACAACATGTTCATATGTGACCAAAATCAGATTTTTTCCTGACAGTCTGAARGTGACAAATCTGACTCTTTTTAATTTGACCCAGACATTTTCAGTATGTACTAAAACACATATCTGATGTTTTTCGACGTGTCAGCAGTCTGAATGCTCATGTCTCATTTCATGACTTACATCAGTGAGATGGTGGTGAGCAGATCAATACAAAAATAATGACACTAACCTCGAGTCATGCAGGTTAAATCTTGTAACTCCACACATCTRCAGCTACAGAACAGAAGTCCAGTTGCTTTCTCTTTGTTCTTTTAWTTTTCCATTTTCTGGATGACCGATAATCCACAGAAATGTACTTCACATTTCAACTTCACATCAAATGTACGTCACAGCGCCACACCGGAGACTGTCTAAATTCACAGACACCTACAGTGTGGCATAACATGCCTCCTTAGTCTTGCAAACAAACCTATTGACGGATTTCTCTGTGGAAGCACCTTGGTGCCCATATCCAGCAGTCATTATGCGTGGGGTGGGATACACCATGGACAAGTTCCAAGTTCATCACAGAGACACATAGAGACAAAATAACTAAGAAAAAAAGAGAGACCTAGATCAAAGTTTTCCACCGCGGTGTTCGTCATTGTAAAAATGTACAGGAGAAAAAAAAACTTGTTAAAGTCGTCTAGGGATTAAACTGACGGTTCTTTCACCCAATAAAGAGAACCACAGTCAAAGTTTTACCCAATCAGAACAGAGTGGGTCGTGCCATCAGACAGACAGCTGGGCACAGCTTTTTTTTTCCCTTTCTCTGTGGGTGAGTGGTCAGTTTCCCTCAGCTCAGGTGAACACCTCCCTGAAAAGCCCTCAGCGTTTCCTGGCCCATTCTCCACCGAGGATTATGTCGTATTTTATATATATTATATTTCTAAAAGCATCTCGCAGCATTTCCCCTGTAACACTGTGTGCTCACGAGCACAACAAAACCGCGACAGATCACCTGACTGAGGGGCAGCGACTGCAGCAGCTGCACCATTTCACTCGATTAGCCCAGGACTTCAGAGTCCACATGTCAACCCCTTCAGACATTTACGTGTATAATGAGCATCAAAAATCCGTAATTTGCACAAAAAAAATCAGTATTAATCACATGCAGGTGGGGTTGAGGTGCAAGCAGACTGCAGTGGCACGTGGTGGGGGGGTCTTTTAAAGACGTGTCTATGTTTGACTTTCTTTTTTTTAATCACAGAGTTCTCTGAGTCAGCTTCAGGTGTTTGTAGTTAATCATATCTTCTAAATTTAACCAGATTTTTCAGTGCCTTTAAATTACACAATAATTTTAGTGGAGAAACTTGTCAGTTTGATTAAAAAAACTGTAAAATTATTTTTTTTTTCTGTGCAGAGAACTTCCTCTGCCATAATTTTTTCAAATAAACATATCAAAGC
>NW_013952504.1:1297622-1299229 GCF_001266775.1 Austrofundulus limnaeus | reverse complement strand
GTTCTTAGACAGTACTCAATCACAGGAGGTCTCTGTTGTATCCTGTTGTTATCTATACCACTTGTAGATAATAAACAAAGGTTTTGGAGGTAAATGAATAAGTCATTGTTCTCTTGTAGACATGGGCAGAGTCATGTGATGGCCAGAGCTTGGAGTATTGACATTCCAATCCAAGTTACTGCTACACAAATCATCATATACTTTTAGTTATGTTTTACACATTGTTCAAGCTTAGATCAAGCTCTTAGTGTTTCATCTTAAAACATGTTTGTACTCACTGACTTTTAATACAGCATGAAAGTTGACATTTTTGTCTACTTTTATTAGTTTTAATCCTTGTCTTATATGTTTAGCTGTCTTTATGTCCTCCTTAGTATGTATTTTCTTATGTATTATGTACACTTGGCCAGWGGCAGTTGTTTTTAAAAGTGCTATTCAAATAAAATGGATATGATTCTGTGTTTCTACATAACTTACTTACAATACAGTGCTACCTAGAGACAAGAAGTAATAACAGCAACAGAACCGAACTACATCATTGTGTAAAGGTCAGAACACTGAAACACAGCAGTGAAATGCCTTCCTTCAGTAAATGCTAGAACTTGATGTATTTTATGATCAAACTCACAGCCTTGCAAAGTGCCATCTGTCTGTTGCTTCAAACTTTCACAGTCAACCAACATTTAAGTTGATTTGTTCACACTTACTGTATGTGGCAACTAAAAGAAAACATTAACCTTGAGAGCACCAGTCATCAGTAAAAAGTTAAGTGTCTTCAAAACAATTTTCAGAAATCTGATACATCACACACAACTGTAAGCTACACAACCAAAATATTATTAAACATAAAAGGGCTTATTTTTTTACATTAGCTTAAAAAAATTGGCTAATTCCTTAATGTTAACTTTGAGTCTTAACATGCATTCCTACTTTAAATCTCTTTGCTTGACTCTGCTTCAGCAGTTTTATTTCCACACTGACCATCCTACAAATAAGTGAAGAATGTGTAGTGTTTCTCCTGGTGCTGCTGGGTCTGTGTCATCACTGGGCTGCCTGATTTAAGTCACGCTGACCTCAGCCCCGCCGTCACAGAAAATATAGTTTTATTTAACTC
Source organism: Austrofundulus limnaeus (assembly GCF_001266775.1). Taxonomy (NCBI): domain Eukaryota; kingdom Metazoa; phylum Chordata; class Actinopteri; order Cyprinodontiformes; family Rivulidae; genus Austrofundulus; species Austrofundulus limnaeus. Next base: position 1,298,115 of record NW_013952504.1, on the reverse strand, counting down.
ATTCGGCTGCATCACGCACAAACTTTTTCCTTTTTCCCCCTCTTAGTTTCTCTGCTCCATCCACCTCTTTCTCATATATTTCTAACATGTTTGCTAATTTTACTGGTTCACCATTCCATTTTCCTCTTTGGGAGGGGGAGCACACCGAGCTGCTTTGTCTGCAGCTTGCTGCTCCCGCTCCACTGCAGAGCCGTTCTGTACAGGTAGATGGAAGGTTAGTGCAAAAAAGCGGAATAACCTGGCATGTCCTTGGCTGTGTCTCAGTTRATGGGTTGGGTCCTCATGAGTATGTGGCCCACGTGGGCCACATCCTTCCCAGTCTGGTTAGGCTGCTTAAAACAGCCGTGAAATGAGAAGGTCTAAGCCTTCACTTGATGTAAGTTTGCGTGACCATGTGCTACGCCCGGTACCATAGTAATCGGTTTCATATCAGGCTGAAAATGCGTTGGAACGTGTATTTACACGTCTTTTTACTGGAAGAATAACTTTACAG
>NW_013952504.1:1290136-1295550 GCF_001266775.1 Austrofundulus limnaeus | reverse complement strand
AAGCAGGCCTCGGAAAGGCCTGACGAGAAGGCAGGAACACTGAACCCTATTTTAGGCCATGACAGGTCATTTCAACCTTGAAGAGGACTCCAGTTCTCTAATCAGATATTAAACAGAAACAATCTGTTCTGTTCGTGATTCATTGGTTGTTTAACTAAGAATGTTTATGCATCTGTTAATCACAATAATGACATGTCACAAAGAAAGAAAGAATCACTTCTATTCTTTTATCGTGCCTAAAATAGATTAATGAATAGTATAAAATCACAGAAAATCATCACCATGTTTTTCATTGTGTTTTTATAAATCAGTTTCATTTTACTGAAACATCAGTAATATAATTTTGAGTTTTTCTTAAGAAAATCTTGCATTTGTCTGGACACAGGTTCAGACTGATTATTTGAGCAGAAATGTTAATTAATCATCATGGATGTTTACAGTGGTTCCTTTTACAGTCTAGCAGAAAGAAGCAGAGAAGATATTATCATAATGTCTGTGAAACAGCTARAGAGCAATGGCCTTCACTGGCGTCAGCTGGCAACTCTCTTATCTCTTCTTTCCTTTCTMAGGGCGGATCTAAGGCTCCGACTCTGGCTTACTAACATGGARGCCTTAGAGACACATCAGCAGTTCCTTCCTGGATGCCGATACGGGAAGACGGCTGATTCTCTCCGGAGAACAGCCYGGCCGCAGGTTTGACTCAAATAGCCAATTCGAGTCGGCTTGACGGCCAGGGCAAGGAGCAAGCCGCTCCTGTCCACCTGAGAGACCCAGGTCTCTTTTAAGTGTTTCCAATTCCCGAGGGGAGACTTTTATTTTGAAAGACGACCTGAACTTTCAGCTGGAATCTTTCTAGCCTGGGCTGAAACAGACGGAAAAGTCACCTTAAACAACACCTTTTCGCCAAGGACCAGCAGGACAAGCCTCCTAGAGGGTCATTGGTGAGACAGCCATACCAGGGGTTCTTGAGCAGACATCACCAGGTAACGCTGACGTGTTCGTGGGTGACGTGTCAAGTTGAAGCCTGAGAGCAGAGAGGACGTGCTAATCTGGTTGTACACCTTACCAGAATAAAAGCAGAAACACTAACCCTTAAATTTCTTACCTTTTCTTACCCTTTATCCTTTGCCAACCCTAAGTGAAGTGCCAGTAAATTGTTAGTTTAACATCAGACTGACGTTTACTGTCTATATAAGTAATCTGAGTTAATGTGAAAGAAATTCGGACGCGGGTTTTTATCTCATTAGACTCTTAGTAGGAAGCTCACAATCAGGTGTAATTTATGATTTGTTCAATTGTGTAAATAAATGATTGCATAATCTTTTATGAATCAACTTGAACCAGTCTGAGTTCCCTCATTGTGTCACTTCACTTTGCACAGACAAATATTAGAGTAATGAGGAAAACCTTGGTAAAATTTACTCTCATAACTTGTTATGAGAAGATGTAAGGTGAGCTTATTTGCATAAGTAACTCATTCCTACACACGGCTGCATACGACCAATGCCTGGCATATCCAGCTTGTTTTCAAATCTTCCTGTCTGAAGTTTTATTTTGAAATKGGGATCCGGTTTGGCTTTGTCTTTCCTCCTACGGCTTGATGCGGATGTACGCGGATGCTAAAGTTAACACACCTGGAGGATTCAGCTGAGTGACCGGTCCTACGGATTCTCTAGTACTCTGAGAGACCTCCCCAAATACCAGGTGACTGACCTCATCTTTAAATGTAAAGCTYGCTGTTACAAGAGCATCGCTGTCTGGCTGACGCTGAACAGAGAAACTGAGCAGAGAAGTGCCTGATTGAAAATTAACGAAGCTCGTAGCATCCTTGTTATTGTTGGTTCCAAACTTTTATAGGAAATTGATTGCTCACAATTAAGTGTACTGTAGTTGTTGTAGTGTACTGTTTTGTTTGATTGTGTAAAATAAACTGTCACATTTTTTTATGGATCAAATCAAAATTCACTGACTAAGAGTCACTTTTATGTGTCCATTCACTTTGCACGGGAAGAATATTTTACCGAAAATAAAGTGATCCTTGCTAAATTACTTTCCTTATAACCTTGTTATAAGAGAATAGGGTGAACCCTTACAGACGTATGCCACAGACAATGGCACACTCATGAGGATGCAGCCCATGAATTGAGACACTGCCGTTGTGTGTACCACCATGGGTTGCTGTGAAAACGTGGAGTGGATTTATATCAATACATTTATTTTTATAATACCTAAGTGGAACAGTTGAGTTTTTGGCATTTGTCAGTTCTCAGCGTGAAAAAATAAGACTGTGGCATGAGAGCGTGAAAAGACCCTCAGARGCGTGAGTCTCACGCCCAATACACGACAGTTGGCAGCCTTGATCCTGAGCACTCTGTGCCTCTTTGTTGCCTGTTCTTTGACATCTCAGCACCTGATATTTTATCACCAAAACAAATCAGAGCTATGCTTTTGTTACTGCAGCTGTGGTCCTGATCCATTGATCCAATTCCTGCTTCATTCTGAAATCATGAACAAGACTTCCAGATAGTTGAAACATCTTTGCTTGAGGCAGACACTTACCTACCTGGAGGGTGCATTCCACCAATTTATTGTTTCCTTTAATAATAAATAATAAATCATTAGTTTTTCACCTATCATTCTATGTACTCATCTTATTTGCTAGCCTATAGCTTTTTAATTCTTCAACTTTACTGGTGCAATGCTCCATTTCTTGATTCATTACCACCACTTCAGAATCAATAAAAGGCGCCTTTGGTATTGTAAAACAATTAGACCCACTAACAGCAACTATTGTTTCATGGCCCCATGTTGAGTATTTTTGATGTAATCACTCTCCACGGTAAACAAATACAGTTTTGTGAAAAAAAGGTTTGTTTTTCCAAACTGAAGAGTGTATGTGTATGAATATAGCTCTGCATGTTGATGTCACTGGTGCATGTCTTGATAGGATGACCAACAGTGGACCTTTGGATTTRCTTTAGAATTGGACTATGGAGAGCCTTCAGGGAATCCTCAGAGTTGATGGACTCATACATACATTTAAAAAGGTTAACGTACAAACAGCGCTTTTTGCTTTTACCTAGAAAGAATGACTGATAGTTGGAAACTACTTGGAAGTGGAAATGAAACACTGTTCAAAGTGTCACCTGTGCTGATTAACATAAAAGCCTTTTGTCATCGTCAGATGAGAGACTGGCAGTAAAAACTCTGGATGAAAATATTTTCTGTGAAAACGTTCTGCAATACTTGCTTGGTATCCTGGATGTGGGTGTTGCAGGTATTTAGGTCCAATTAAAATGCCTTCATTAGCATCTTAAAAGCTAGCATCTGTGCAGTGTTTGTCAAAGCTTTTATTGTGTAGATAAAAATGACTGCTGTGGGAAACATTGTTTATAAGATATGTTGTGACAATTTATTTTCACTTTTACATTTTGTGTGAACAGAAACAAAGCCATAAATGATGTTAGACAGCTAGGAAAATAACACTGCTTGCAWTGTAAAAGTGCTACAGCTGCTGAGCAAAAGTTAACAGGTGCATCTGGACCAAATACTAGGTGGGGAATTGTCAGTGATGCAAAGAACCAGTGAACTCAGGATATGCCATTCCATCAGATCCAGCTCACAAACCATACTGCATCCAGTCATCATGTTCAAAAGAAGATAAGAGTCTGACTCCACACATGTAATTTAGTGTACTTAGGGAGTAAAAAATTCTTTCCTCTTACTGTATTACTGAACTTAAAAAAGTATGAACTTCGTGTGTTTTTTTTCTGTTAATGCAGTCATATTGTGTATGTCCTAATACTGAAACCGACTCAAAGCTTAAGCTAATAAAGCTTGTTTAACATGTTTTTAGCATAGTAGTAAGAAATGAGCATGATTCATAACAACACAAAGAGAAACAAAACAAGAATAAATCATATTGAAATAGGTTTTATAGTTTATTGCTTATATTTCCATATTTTCATGTCTTTATATTCTTGTTTTGTATTCATTTTCATATGCCTTCTASTGTGAACAGAGCATGATTTCCTGTGTAAGACTGACTAACAGATAGATACAGCCACAATTTTCATGATACACAGACACATTATATATAGGCAGCAACTATTATYATGACGCCGCCTTTATTGTCATTGTACAGAGCACAATGAAAAATACATTTAAGAACACCTATTCAAGAAGACACACATGAAAAAACATAGGGGAACAGCTGAACAGGCCATGCAGCAACCAGCAGAGGTCATGCTACCTTTAACAGCTGGAAATACACAATAGGAAAGCTGAATTTAAAAAAATTGCTCTGATCCTGTGTTTACATCAGAAACATAAGCTCAAATGCACAAAAAAACCGACTCGCGGTAGAGCYAAACAGCCTGGGGCAGGGGAGGTAGCTTAGGTCAGATAAAACGAGATGGGGTGGGGATCAGTGGAGTCAGTGACGTTGAGGGTGGGTGTCCGTGGACCCAACCCTAGACCCGCTAGAGTCCAGAGTCCATGATGTTATTGTCTTTTGCTCGGTTCGTCAGAGTTCAGAGTCGCCTCCTCCTCGGCCTTGGGTTCATGGGCCAGGGCCAACACGGGTGATGGGGGTGGGAGGGAATCAAGCCCTTGTTGACACATCATCCTTGGGGTGTTTCAGATAAGCATAGCAGTCGAGGCCATGCAACCGGGAGCCAATAGACAAAAACACAATTGTTTTGGGACAAAGCAGCCTTGAATTTCCTGCAACTTTTAATGTCTTTACTGAATCTCTGAAAGTGGCGAAAAATTCCAATCAGCCGAATTCAGTGTCCTCCTCGCCTCTCACCATCTGAAACTTCACCCAGATGTGATCCTACATACCAGAGGCTTGCTRCTGGGCTGTGGTCATAGTCAGAATCACATCCAGTTGCGATTTATCTCCCCCAGCAACTGAGTCTGTGTGCTCCCAGCCCGGCAGAAACCTTCCAGTWTGCCCAACAGCTTCTCAACGGTTCGGACTACTGTTACGGTCGCTTTGACTTTTCGATAGATCTAATATCCGCCTCTGCCAATCAGCAGAAATCCAGTTATCATAAATCCAAATAAATCTTCCACGTCTTCAATGGAAAGTGGTGCGAGACACATCAGGTTCCAGCTCCCCAAAGAACCACTGATGCAACCAGCAGATGCCATTCCACTTGGAGAGCTTTGTTCCCCTCGTTCCAGTCTTAATGTGGAAAAAATAGTGTCAATTGCATTCAGAGACCAGTTGACCAAATCCATAATTCCTTTTTGTTTTGGATGGTAGGTGAAAAAAGCTTGAGAGAGCAGCAAAGCGGGGTTGGGGTGGAGGCATGGGGGTTGAGTAGAGAGCAAAAGCACTTCTGACTCCTCTGAAGCCTGAAGGGAAAAAATTATTATCCACCTTAAAAAAAGTATATATATATATA
>NW_013952504.1:1286957-1289895 GCF_001266775.1 Austrofundulus limnaeus | reverse complement strand
ACCCAGAATGCTTTGTGTGTAAATAAAATGGCCCCGTCCATGTAATATATTTTTAAACTTTTAGTTTAAAAATGATAAAAACTAAACAGACTACAGTATTTTTACAGTCTTTATTTTACAGTTAAAATATATTTTTATCAAAAAAAGTCTAATGTTACAACTAATCGGGGATCCCTTTAATACTGACATTCAATTTTTAATCCTGACACAGGTCTATAAAGTAGTCATTACAATAATTATCTAGTGTAGGCAGGAACAAGTGAAACTCCACACCACGCAATCCTACCACCGAGCTGTCCACCCCCTCCAAATAAATAAATAAAATSAATAAATGAAAATCTCACTCAGGTTTTTTGAAAAGTTGGACACCCTGTGGTGGTCCTCTTTTGAATATGAACACCAGTTTTGGTTGTCATCTTAAAACTTGTTTATCCACCATGAGGAGGCAATGCTTATAAGGCTGAGTTTACCAATAACTCCTCAGACTGAAGAAGTCTCTTGGAGGAGAGACAAAACATTTTCTCAACAAAGAAGAACCCATTCAGAGGACCTACTTTACTTTTTTTTTTTTTTTAGATTTTCCTATGTGGATTACTGAGATGCATCAGGGCTTTGCAGTTCCACTTTATAAAGAACCCAACTGAATGATTCAAATGTGAAAAGGAATTATTTAAAAGCATATGTCTGCTTTAACACAGTTTTTCTCAAACTGTAAATTTAACTGTTTGTGATTTTTATTCTTTTTCTACCCGGAGCTAAATTATATTTCTCTTTTAAACTCTTCTTTTGTAATTATTATGCATCACTTATCTTCTCTTGTTACAGGCTTGCACAAAGTCTTTTTAAAGTTAAAAGGCCAAAGTACTGAATGTGAAACTTTTTCCTCCAACCCAGTTACCATTAGACCTATCGAGACGTAGCATGAAATTTCTCATTAACACTTTTTTTTCCTGAAGGGATTTCTCACTGAGGCCTACAGGGGTGCGCTGGGAACATTTTGACTGAAGAAGCCCGAGGGCCTGTGATCTTCTGTTACACAAGCAATTTTTCCATCAAGCTTCAAAAAGCCAAGTGCTTGAACAGGTGTATAGTGACTTCAGGGGGTGGTGAATGTCTCTTGAGGGGCCATCAATTTAATATATGTTTCAGCAAGCTTGCCATTAGCTTTAGTTTGGAGCTTACAGGATGCAATTATTATATATTTTACAATGATYGCACCACAGAAACAATTTAGAATGAGGTGCATCTCTTTACACTTATGTGTATCAAATTTGTGCTTTGCCTGCTGAACAAGCTGGCATAAAGGGGAAAACACTGCATCTCTCTCAATGTGAGTTTATAGTAGGGGTGGMCATTTTGATCCAAAATACCATTCTGATATGTTGGTGACATTCCTTCTGTTGCTTAAATATTCACAGAAAAAAACATTGTTAGACAACCACACGGTATGTCACTACCAACTGCTAGTGTWAACAAAATAAAGAAAATAATTAAATGGTCATGACAGTCACATTAATTCACCAAGTTTGCTGTTTTTAATTAGACTAAATAATTGAAAATGACTCCCTTTTCCTAATTRGCAGATTGCTTATTAACATAATTAGCTTATCTCGACCGGAAAAGGGTGTAATACCCCCTCCAGGTTGGGGGAYAGTCTCTYCTTCAAGTGGAGGAGTTTAAGTATCTGGGTGTCTTGTTCACAAGTGATGGTAGGATGGAGRYGGAGATGGACTGACAGATTGGAGTCGTGGTGAAGAATGAGCTGAGTTTAAAGGAAAAGCTCTGAATTTACTGGTCTGTCTACATTCCAARCCTCACCTATGGTCATGAYGTGTGGATCAGGACTGAAAGAACAAGATCCTGGATACAAGCGGACGAAATGAGCTTCCTTCGTAGGGTGGCCMGGCTCAGCCTTAGAGATAGGATGAGGAGCTCRGTCATCTGGGGMTAGCTTTGAGTAGAGTCACTGCTCCTCCACATRGAAAGYAGTCAGTTGAGGTGGTTTCYGCATCTGATTAGGATGCCTTCTGGACACCTCCCTTTAGAGATTTTCCAGGRACATCCCACTGGGAGGAGGCCCCGTGGATGGACCTAGGACTTGCTGGAGGGATTGTGTATCCTCTCTGACCTGGGAATGCCTTGGGYTCCCTCAGGATGAGCTGGAAAYTGTCTCTGGGGAGAMGGATGTCTGGGTTTCTTTCCTGGACCTGTTGKCTCRGCGATAAGCAGAAGGTGATAGAGATAGCTTATCCTATGTCYTATGAACTTGAAACTAACATTTGCACAAAAWGATGTCAGTAAAAACGTTTAGTCTTGGAGGCTTTGTATGTATTTTTATAAACTGTATGGGAAAGCACGCTTAAAAAATTTATTTTTGTACATATACTTCTCACCACCACACATGCCATCAAGACACCATGTCTGACAATTTGTTGGCGCTCAAAGTATATGTTAGGGATGACTCTTAGTGACTTTTGTCTTTGCTATGATTTTGCAGTMACAACCCTCTTTTACGGTTGACTTTAAAAATTGGTTGGCTTCTTGTAAATGTACAGTATTGCTAGGCTAGGTTGCAGTCATGTGACCCAGATGATGTGCAGGAAYTGATTTGTTCCAGTTCAAAACACAGCAAAATGGTTCACAGCAAGTACGCTAATACCCTAAATGGGCTGGCACAAACAAGATATTGCGAAGAAAAATGATCTATATTGTCTTAATAAAAAAAGACCTGTTGAGGATTTACCTGGCGTCGAGGAGTTCGACAAACTACTAGTGCTGCAGACCTCGTATTAAACGACAAACCAGATGAAAGCTTTCAAAGGCTTCGATGCTACAGTTATTTTGTTTCATGTGGTATCGACCATTTAGGATCCAAAGAATGGCTGTTGACTTATTTCTGCCTGGGTGAGTAGTGAGTTAGCCTATGACAGGGTTAGTC
>NW_013952504.1:1274750-1283822 GCF_001266775.1 Austrofundulus limnaeus | reverse complement strand
ACACACACACACACACACACACACACACACGTGGGCAAAAATAAATAAATAAAATAATATATTTTTTAAATTGTTTGCCTCTGTGGGGGTCACTTCATTAACAAAATATCTCACTGGATGTGATTTAATTAAACCTGCAGGAAAAATATCTGAATCTTCATCTACAAATGGTCATATTTTGAAGTCAGCTTTAGTTTTGATGTTGACACAGTCAATCAACATAAAAACACATGAAAATACTAAAAAACATCTATAACTACAAAAAATGTTGACCTAAAGGTTGGTGTGGTAGTAGCTGATAGCAGATTTTCTAAACAGATTGCACAAAATATTAGTTTAAAATGTTGAACTTAAATCTGTGCAAACATGTTTTCAGATTTTATGAAAAAAATGGTAAATTTCATACTGTAGGAAAAACAATGCAGTTAAGGCTATGAAAAAATCTATACTTGTTAAAAATGTTGATACCAAAATAAGATGGAAAAATATATTGATTCAAAAACTGGACAAGAGTACAGATCCTGATCTTTGCTCAAGTTTTTATTTACCATAAACTCTTTTCAGACATWGAAGAACTACTTTGTCTGGATTTCTAAAATGTAAACTTAAAGAACCTCAGGGAGTTTTCAGTGGCAGACTACATCATTTTGTTGAAAATCTGCTTGCCCTGTTGTTGTTTTCTTTGTAACTTGTGTTGGAAATGAAATACTGTACGTACCATTCTTTGGCATACCACCAACAATACCGTACTCTTTCATTCAACCAATCAAAGTAAATCAGAGCAGAAATTAAACAGCAGCTTCCTGTTCTTTGTACTGTGCTGAAGACTTACAYTTGTTCTTTGTCATCGACTGTTTGGCTTGACAACAAAATGCTTTCACGTCAATCGCTAASTTGTTGCATCATCCTACATTGTTTGAGAAAAGCTTCACTGGGTAATTTTATTTTGTTCCTGAAGCAGGTAGAAAGTTTTGTTTAGAAGACAAGTTAACCAACTTTAAAAGCAACAATCGATGTTGGTTGGCTGAGAAAAGTTTTATTGTACAATGTAGATTTTGTTTTTACAATTTCTATATTCTACATCTCTTTTATTTATTTATTGAATCTTGTGAATCCATGTTTATTTTGTCATTGTACACTTGGTCTTGAAAACCTGACATTTGCGTGAACTAACTTTTAGACTGGTTTGAGTTTTTTTTAAGTATGTTCTTGTGTTGCACGTGTTTTGTTCACTAAAACAAGACCTTTGTGAAGTAAAAAAAAGTTAGTACTTATGGTACTTCCCCTGGCAGCGATATTATTTTTAAAACAAAAAATGCAGTTAATGTAAATTATTAAATTTAAACCTAAAGCATGGAAGTAAAAGTAAACTTGTAATAAAGTAAAATGTCAGTGAAAGTTATCAGTGAGAATAAATATAACATCATGCTGCCTTTTMTTGCTTCAGATTATCACTCACAATTGCTATCTGCACTGTGTCATGTTCAACAAGCAAAAATAATGGGATTTCTTTTAGTGCAAACATGACCATGGAGTTAAGCTAGTGCAAAGCAATTTATACTATTTTATGTCAAATCACAGTTGTTCTTGCTATTCAAACTAAATATGACCTCATGCCATGAACAAAGCAAGTACAACTAGACAAAGCAAGTGTGTACCATTGCTTGAAGCCTGTTTTCAAARAGAGCATTAACAAACTGTCATTGGCCAAAGTGTTACACATAAAGTAATAAACAGATAGAACACAGAACCAAATAAGCCAAACACAAACAAAAATAAAACATTTAGAATATAATTAGAATGAAATCATTTAAATCATGCAAAATAGTCTCATGTCAGGCATTATTAAAAAGCCAGAGTACAAATGTTTTTTAGCATGATATCTACAATCAACAAAAGTCAAAGCCTGTCTGTAATAAAATGATATCTTAAAAGCTAAATAATTAATTTCTAGGCATTTATTACTGCACACAATACTTCGCATTGCTTCATTTGTATTTCTTTTACTTGTTAACTTTCTACCTTTACCATGGTGGGATTAGGACAAGGGATCTTCTGGTTGGAAAGCAAGAACTTAACCACCATGCCATGCTTTCAGTGAGCAACTCTACAGTCTTATTTTTATTTGTCCCTGAGAACTGCATGCATGATAGTAATTAGGTGGCATGAAAACACGTACAATTCAAAATGTATATTTATTTTCAGGTAAATAATTTATCCAACTAATTTGATGTTTGAGCAGACTGTGGTGGGATTCGAACAACAGCTCTGATTTATATTAGTAAATTTATTCTCTAGACCATTTGTTCACAGACATCACATGGACCTGTAGCTGTTTATTTTTTAATTTTTTGATGTATGTGTAAGGTTTGAGCATCTGTACCCAGTATCCATTGCAGCTGCACATWAATTAATCAACAGTAATTAACATTAAATAATCAACAGTAAAAGATAACACTGAACACAATAAATCATTTAAACAAATACAAAAAAATTACCTTCACAATGTAACTATGCATAAAACAAAAACATTGATAGTATGCAAGATAGTCAATTATCAGTATGTATTAAAGTCACAATCATTGTTTGCCTTAAACCAGAGGAGCCCAAAGTGGGGCCTATGGGCCAAATTAGTCCTGCCAAGCCATTTGATTTGGCCCACCAGCYGTTGACATACTGTAGTTACCAGGTTGTAACCTGTCATCCTATGTAGAAAAACAGTATTTCCACTTTTTCATTTCATCCATTGGTCCCATGACAAGGYGGCTGTYGTGCAGATAGTTTTCAGTCATGGTGCTGACTTTATCTTTGATATACTGTATTAAGATTAARAAACATGAAATACAAGTAACTACAAGAGATAATTAGAATAGATGTAACCACACAAGTAGATTCACACTTCATAAANGCTACAGTTATTTTGTTTCATGTGGMATCGACCATTTAGGATCCAAAGAATGGCTGTTGACTTATTTCTGCCRGGGTGAGTAGTGAGTTAGCCTATGACAGGGTTAGTCAGTCCTGGTCRTTGAGGGCCACAGCCCTGCATGRTTTTTCCCCTTCTRTAACACTGTTAAGACCCTTGGTTTGAGCTCTGATAAATTGCRGAACACAAAAACTTGTTTAAAATATTTATTYTACAAAAGGATATAATTGTTGGTTGTCTGGATGGAAACTGGGACTGGACTGGTTTCTTCTGGACACGGAGAGAAGGTGTTYGTGGCAAGGCAAGATTGGACGAATAAACTCAGAATAATTAAGGCCACTGACCTGGTGTTTACTGAGGRGGTCCGACAGGAAAKACCGATAGAATCCAGATGGTTCTGGTTCCGGGCTATGCCGTCACCGTAATGTCCTGGGTGACGGTTTTGGTCCYTTGGGCAAAAACAGAGTCGGGGGACAGGCAAYGGTCGAGATCAGAGAGAGTTCTATTTACCAGGTTTAAGGGGCAAAGCTCAATTCGTAAGCCTGTGAGGCAGGCYTGGGTCATCAATCAGGAAGTCTGAGGTGTTGTGGTGCCGACAAGGAGAGAGACGAGAGGRGTTAATCCAAGACACAGAACGAGGGTCAATATCAGGAAGACAGATGGCTGGACAAATCTGTTTGGGGCTGAGGCAAAAATTGAGAGACTGAAGGACAGGCAGAGTTTCAGGGACACAAGGCAAGGCAAGGCAAGGCAAGGCAAGGCAAGGGGACAAGAACACTGGTGAGTAACAGAACGAGGCTGATGACAAACTGGCAGGGAAGTGAGGGTGAGAGCAGGAATATATACTGAGGGAAACAGGTGAGTAGAATGAGCTGATTGCAAAAGGGAGGGGGAGCGGTGGATCTGTAATTGGAGCTGGCTGGAGCAGAGTGGTGATTGTGAACTTGGCATGGGGAAAAACTAGAGAAATAACAAAAACAAAGACAGGGCTGGACAGTCAGGACAATATTCATAACAAACACACCTGATTCAGTCAGTGAATTACCTCTTTCAAGTTCTGAAGAAGCCTGAAAATCATTKTTTRATTCAAATCAGGTGTGTTGGAGCAGAGAAACAAATAAAACATGCAGAGCTGTGGCCCTCGAGCACCAGAATTGACTATCCCTGGCCTATGATAACAATTCTACTGCTAACCCTAACAACAAGTTAACGCCTGCTATTTCTGTACTTGGATCTATTTGTAAANAAATTTGCCAAAAGTTGTGACATAATTGGATAGGAGATAATAACCTKGCATGATAGAGCATTTGGGACAGCTGAACATTTTTTGGCTGCTAATCATTTGAGTCTAACGAAAGTATGACTGCAGTCTCAGAACATCCATCATAAAGTTGTTACATGGCAACCATATTGGACCAACACCAAGCTTCTGCCTTTCCCAATACATCTTAATGAAGCTCAAATAAAGCTTGAGATTTCARAACCATAAAAGGTACAAAGACCAAAATTCATCTGCTGAATGATCTTAGAAGTTAGAATGGTCGCAATAGCATCAGGAGTAGTTAGACAACAAATAATTGCGTAGAAGGACCAAACAGTATCTCAACAGTGTGCATTGAAATTTTACATTAATTTTAGTCTTAATAGATGAACAACAGAAACTACTCCTGAAAACTGCTTGAAGAACATCTCATGGCATGGAAGAATCATGTTCAGGTGGCATTAATTCATATTTGTTAAGCTCTTTGGAAATGTTTGCTTATTATATAGTTTTGTACTCTAAATGGCAACATTTTAAACACTAAAATGATATGTACTGTATGCAGCATTGGTCGACACTCATTACTGATCAYTGGGGTATACAGTATTATACCTTACTGACATGCCTGTCCTTATTTTGTGAAGATAAGAGAGCAGGAGATTGCACCCTTTTCTTTTTCTGAGATACATTTCCATCAGGTTTTAGGAGGCTGAAAACGTTTCATACAAACTGCATGTGGAATTATGAGCTGAGCTTTGAAAATAAAATGATTTGTGCCCTTGCAATAATTTGCACAAGCGTAAGGGGATTTTCCTCTAAATTCTGGAATAATACATAATTTAAGTTTGGGCAAATTGCACCAGTGCAGAGGGACACTGTTTGGAAGRAGCACAGTTTATAGTGCAATTACTTTGTGAGGGTGATGTTAACCCAATGGATGTGTTGATCCCTACTTTCTGCCTGCAGAGGATGCATAACATAAATACAGGCCTCAAGTTGTTTTTTTTTTGTTTGTTTTCTGTGTTTATTTATGAAAACTTCTGTAACATTATTGCCAGCATAAAACCACCCTATGTGTATCTCTAAGGTTTTAACAAAGTAAAAAAATCATGGCTACAAATAAAAAAAAAATCTGTTTTTAATGACATAAAATGCAATCTTAGATTAGTTTCAGTATTCAATTTAGCCTCATATTTGTTTCTTCTGTCTCTCTCCACAGACAGTCTCTCTCACACACTCACTCTTTCTCAGACACCCKCACACACACACTCACACACACAATTCACAGCTTTACAAAGAAGTCAAAAAGGTCAATAGTGTCTTCAAGCTGTTGTACTGTGGTAAGCAAGGATTACAGGGTGAGCAAAGGGAAGAATAATATGGTCCATTTGATTGAATGATAACACCCAAAAAGTTGACTTTCCTCACACCTTTTGTGGTTTTCTGCTTCCCCAGTCAGCTCAGTGGGAGAGATAAGAGTAAAAAAAAGCTGTTTTGAACCTCAGCACAAAATAGCCCTAATGGTCTTAGATCATGTTGCCTCTCTGACACACCATTAAGTGCTAAATGTTGAGAATTGCATTACTTCAGCTTCTAAGATTAAGAGTGATAAGAAAAAGCTGTTATTCCCATCCTCTGTGCTCATGAACACAGGCAATAGCTTTCTGTTGATGAATAATTCACGCAGCCAAATCATCCACCGCAAAAGATAAAGGCCCTCCAACCACTCCTCAAGTGTATTGATTTTTGTTCTTTTTGTATGTTGGATTGAGCAGCGTCAAATGGATAATGGAAGCACAAACTGAAAAAGGAATCATAAGCACTTTGAACCACTGCATTTGTTTTTATTTTTTTCTCCCCGCTTTTATACACGTCAAGGCCAGAAAGGTTGCAGCTGTCTGCTGTCTGCTGTGGCTGGTCAAATCACACCTTTTTAAACTCAAGCTGCTTTTTGATAAAACCAAATTGCTTAAATACTTCAGAAACTAAAGTTTTATGTTAAATAAAGGCAAGTGAACATGCAACTGTGTGTGAGTATGTGTTTATTTATTTTTTGTTATCTTTTTAGGATTTTTTKCCCCAGTATTATTATCTAACTTGCAGTCCTTTTGAGGACAAACATGTGTATGTGTCTGCAGAACATGGCATTCAGGCAACAATAATCTCTTTAACTATAGAGTCAACAATATTCAAGGTGGCCATCACAGCTTATCAATTATGGCTATYCTTCAGACAATTTTACAGATATTGACCTGAAATTACATGTGGTAGTAGATGAGGGTCATTCATGACACATACTCCAGTGTTAGAATATCACAGATTGTGTAAGATATTACAAAATTGCAAAAGATTAGTTTGACCTAAATTGCTATTTTTCTATCWTTTCTTAACATAAGATGATCTTAGTTTAATACAATGGTATGAAAGGCTGTGGGTGAAATGAATTCCTTTAAGGAATYCCAGGCTTTTACTAAAATTTAAGGATCTAGTAGTGGGTATTTTAAGTTTTTTCCCCACTGTGGTGGCAAGATTTACCAAGAATGCAGAAAKACATTGGAATAAATGCACAGAAAGTCTGTGTGTATGAAAAAGAAAAAAAAAGAAAAAAACTGTATAGGTCTTCTGGACGGGTTCTTCTCTAATGAAACGTTTCGTCTCTCCTCCAAGAGACTTCTTCAGTCTGAGAGTTTCAGGCAAAATTCAGGCTTTTAAGCCCTGCCTCCATGTGACTGATACATCACATGGCTATCGTTGACACCTAATTAACACCTATTGTTAACAGGGGTGGAGTGATACTGGCAATAGCAGCACTGTAGGAGGGGGACAACTGAAAACGGAGGCCTCCACCTCTGTTTAATGATGGACGGTCTTTCTTCACAAAAATGGCTTCTTTTACTCCTCTCTCAAACCAACGTTCCTCTCRATCAAGAATGAGAACATCCTCATCTCTGAAAGAGTGACCACTGGCCTGTAAATGAGTGAAAACTGCAGAGTTCTGGCCATTAGATGTAGCTCGTCTGTGTTGGGACATTCTTTTGAACAGTGGCTGCTTTGTTTCCCCGATGTATAACTGGTCGCAGTCCTCCTGGCACTTAACAGCATATACAACATTGCTCTGTTTGTGCCGGGGCACCGGATCTTTGGGGTGAACCAGCCTTCGCCGTAATGTGTTTTGGGGTCTGCGTGTATGGTCGTCAAATGATTTAATCTGAGCAATAACAGAGCAGAAGTCAATCAGCGAAGTCTGTCAAGTTGTGGCTGCCYCCTCAGGGTAGAGCAGCCGATAATATAACATCCTGTAACACGTTTACAACCAATCACAGTTSGACAACTGTAACCACCTAACCAATAACAGGGCTCTCAGCCCAGGAGCTACCTTATCAAAATAAGAGAGGTCATGCATTGCTGGAGTCTTGAAGTCTGGGGCAACAGATTAAAACAGCCGAAACTAGTTATCATAAGATATGAGTACTGGACAGTGTCAAGTTAAAACAGATATAAATAATTAGTCCATAACACCCACCATTCAGAACAATATTATATTTTAAAAAAATAACAAAGCTGATAAAACATTCCTATAATTGTCCTTTGATGCATAGCTACAGCACCTTTAGCACCAGCGGCTATTTTTTCCTGAATCAGAGCCATATGMGGGGGAAAAAAAGACTTAAGGCATTTAAGCACTCTCTAAAGCTTTTGCTGTCTCTTTGATTGCATAGCAAAGTGTTCAGCTGCTGCAATTAATCACTGACATATTTTATACAGTTATGATGTGCTTGGCAAGATAATAAAAAATTTAAGTGAACCATGACTCAATGGACACTTCGAAAGTGTTACATTTTGCTTCATTGCTGTTTTCACTCAGACATAGGGCAGAGATTACAAGTGGATGATAGTTCTTTCAATATTTTTGATTAAACTCAGTGAAATAGTGAGGAACTTTAAAGTCACCAATGTTTGAYCAACTGAATGTTGCCATTTTAACCAATTACAAATGTTATCATATTTTGTGTCTAACTAGTGTGTAATGGACCTAACATCTTACTGGATGATTTAGAGACAATAAAAAGTGTATCTGTATTAGCCTTGTACCCAAAACCAATGTTTAAYTAAATATTAGGGTTTAGTTTGTTGGTTTTAGGATTTCCTGGTAGCATTATTAGTGAAACTGACCTCTCTGACATATCAGGTTGCAACCAGATAACTGTGCCAGCACTCAGAGCAATTAACCCTCCTGCCGTGTTCATTCCCTAAGTCTGTGTTCACAGTCAAAAATGATTTGACTGCCCTTATTTATTTTATTAAAAATCTATTTTACCATCAAATAAAGTTACGATAGAGCTTTTTATCAACTTGAAGAAAAAATTAATCTTTTATTTGTTTTTATGGCCTGTAGGCCTCGCTGTTTCAAGCTACATTTTTAGTAAATAAAAAAATAGATCCTCTCATTATTAGGAACGGAAGGTAAAAAATGCACAAATCAACCCAGAAAAAACTCTGAGGTGTGTTTTTATTTTTTAAGAAGAGTAATGTCCCATTCATTTCCAAGGAAGGAGCAGGGCTTCAGATTTTTACAGGAACCAGGATACAGAGAAGCTGGTCCTGTCCTGGCTTCAACTTCAAAGGCTGTGTCTCAATTCATGGGTTGCAACCAACGTAGACCGCAGCTGACACTGGCCACAGTCTGGGCCGTAGGTCGCTCGTGTCTACTGCAAATAATGCTGTGAAATGAGATGGTCTAGTCTACAGAAGACATTTGCTTGAACACGCTCTGCCTCATTGTCATGGTGATACGTTAACACATCGCTTCAGATGTTTTTTTTAAAGGTATAGCTTCACAAAATGCAGTTTTAATAGAAACTAGAACTGCAAAGCAGTTATGACC
>NW_013952504.1:1271866-1274165 GCF_001266775.1 Austrofundulus limnaeus | reverse complement strand
GAACATATACAATAGGGTTCCATGCTCCGCTGGAGACATGGAAACGCTGCTGCTTTGCAGCTGCGTTACCCTGCTTCTGCGGGCTTGGACCCCTAACAAGTTACAAGTAAATTAATAAAAATGAGTAGTAATTTGGGGTTAGCTCTAGTATCAGTACTGGTAACTGTATTTTTTATTTAACATCTCATTGCAACAAAAGTTTCTTCGGCTAACTTACATTCTTCGGACCATGATAAGACTCCAAACTCTGTCGTAAAAAACAAACAAACAAACAAACAAACAAACAAACAAACAAAAATCCTCCACAGTAAAATAAAAAAAAACTTTTGTCATCTTTGTTTTCCTATTTAATTTGTTGACGGTACATGAAATGAATTCTGGGATACAGTCGGCCACGTAGGATGCTCGGTTGCAGCAGACGTTTTTGTAGCCTAGTTTAAACCAGACCCTGTCCTTCACTTTGCTTCGTACAAGGGTCTGGACTTGATGCATCGATTTCTTGCAGGAGGCGTGGCCTCTGCTGAAGCATGTGTGTGTTTTTGCTGTGACGGAGGCTAAGCTAAGAAGCTAACCGGAAATCACGTGTGCTGTAAACAACCCTACTGAGAGGAGAAAAGTATCGAGCCAAATGAGACGACTGTAAATGAGAGCTGCTGCTTTGTCAGACAAATTTAATTTAATTTGAAGCCTTATCAACACAGACCGGCTTCATTCACTTCCTCCACTGCCGTATGCTAAAATAACTAGCAGACACTGCGCAGAACGTGACGTCATTCAAAACTCCTCCTTCTGTTTGCTGATTGGCCCAGGTAAAATAAACTACAAGCAGACACTGCGCAGAAAATTGACATTCTGTTCTCTGATTGGCCCAGCTAAAAATCTGCCAGCGAAATCCATCTCAGTGGGAGAAGTCCCAGACGGAGCTTTGAAGGGAAACTAGAATTGAACAGAGCTGCATAGGAAGGCAAGGGCCAGGCCAACGTTTTTGGGGGTTTGTTGGCCGCATGAGTAGGAACCTACAAATTGGGACAGTCTACAGTGCGGGGCAGTGACGTAAGCTGCTAACAAATGTGGTTGATGTCGGCTGCAGCCCATGAATTGAAACACCGCCAATGTTTCAGTCCAAAATATCCTTAATATTGAGTCTACAGTCACGTAAAAAATAGGACCCCCAATGAAAGCCCATATATTTTTTAACATAATAGGACATGCAGATATTTCATTTCAATTTGAACAATACTGAAGGATCCAAGAAATTTGACTAAACAACTAAAAATTAATTGTTATTTAAAAAAAATGCAATTTGTGGTGAGGAATAAACGAGGACACCCCTACATATTGTCACACCTAAAATAGTAAAGATTATACACAGGTGTATCGCATCAGGTGCACATGATCAGAACATCGTTACCCAGCATTTGAAATGAACTTGCCGTATTTAAATCTCAGAAGATAACTCTAGATGAGCCTGACTGTTGAAGAGAGAGTAAGCACCATGGTGAATTTTTGAATGAATGTTTATTTAGTTGGGACAATGTGTAATTAAAACATAAACATTAAAAACATTTGATGCATTGCACCAGATTTAGCCTAAGGCTAATTCAACCTGGAAAGATTCATACACAGAAATACAGCAGTTAAACAGTTTTATTGATATGAGAAAGTTCTTTGGCGCTCGAGCCCCMGCTGAAGACGTAGGTGCAGCTCATTGCTGTGAGCTAGAAATCATCTTAGGTTTTAGGTATAACATCTTCCCCCCCCCAAGGCTCGGACACTGGTGGTGGTGTGGAGGCCAGAGGGAAGTGATAGCCAGGGAGAGCTTAAGATGAAGGTGGAGACGGGGTGGAGGTGGGTTGAACATGTCTGGAGAGCGGACTGATCCTTCGAAGCTGGGCCTTTAGACCTGGATCTCTGTGAGCTGATTGGTATGGTGAGGCGAGAATCTGACGTTGATTGACTGCAGCTGGGAGCGTGACGTAGCGATTGGATGGAGCAGGTGAGGTGGAGGGAGAGTATTCCAGTCTGAATTTGCGCATTCATTTTATATCTGTAGTGAGATCCAATGAGCTGTCCGAGGCCCTTAGAAATAAGACCGTTGTTGATTATGAGTCTAGTAAGGGATTTAAAGGCATAGTGTGTAGGATTTTTGTCAATTATTTTAGCCAAAACTTAGACAATCACTAATGACAATAATAAAAAACATGTCTAATCATTGCAGACAAAGACCTCGTTTTATTATTTTTACCTTATAAAAAGCTGTTTATATCTCCATGGTCGCGGGTCGCCACAACAGGCAACC
>NW_013952504.1:1268964-1271541 GCF_001266775.1 Austrofundulus limnaeus | reverse complement strand
GGTAAATGGACTGAACTTTTTATAGCACTTTATCAGGTCCCGTCAGACGCCAAAGCACTTTACAAGACAGACATTCACCCATTCACACATACACTTTATTGCCAAAAGTATTGGCTCACTTGCCTTGACCCACATATGAGCTTCAGTGACATTCCTTTCCGGATCCATAGGGTTCAATATGACGTTGGTCCATCCTTTGCAGCTAGAACAGCTTTAGCTCCTGAAGGCTGTCCACAAGGTTTAGGAGTGTTCATGGGGATTTTTGACCATTCTTCCAGTACATTTGTGAGGTCACACACTGATGTTGGACAGAAGGCCTGGCTCTCAGTCTCTGCTCTAATTCATCTCAAAGGTTCTGTTGTGTTGAGATCAGGACTCTGTTCAGGCCAGCCAAGTTCATCCACACCAGACTCTGCCGTCCATGTTTTTATGGACTTTGCTTTGTGCACTGGTGCACAGTCATTTGAATGGGTGAGCAAATACTTTTGGCAATATAGTGTATGCATTTAAACACATTTCAAGATATTTATGTAAAATTTGATGAGGTTGATGTTGAGACTGATATCAAACATTTAATGTGAGTGCTAACAGATTAATCAAGGACTAGCTTTACAATATTTTACCTTAAACATTTAAAGTCTGCTGTTTCTGTCTGTTAGCAAAATACAGTATACTATGAACGACTGGATCAATTTTAATGAAAATTTAAAATAAAATAATTATTGATTGCTGTTTTGTTACATTTTTGASTCACCCCATCTTGATATGGCATGCGGTAGTAACCAAGTCATTCATGTTCCAAGCATTAACACGAGATGTAACTGTGGCAGGTGGCTGTGGCAGCCAGCTGGAAATAAAGGTTTGTCATAAAAGGCAGCTGACAATAAGTATCGCTTCARGGAATGCTAATGATTCAAGCATTTATGTGAAAGGTAAGATGGTAATATGTATAACTTTATTGTACTGTTTCAGTGCCTCAAAGATTTGCTGTGCCTTAAAACATTAATTAAAGCCCGTTGCCTAGCTATTTAAACTCGGTTGAGTGGATTGATTCTTCTCCTCCATGCCAACCTGCAAAAGCACCACACACTACAAACCAATCTATTTTTTGCAGTTCAGAGATAARAGCTCTGGCAACAGTTTTGTAATGAAATTGTGTGCTCATCTGAAAGCATGACGACTGGGGTTTTATGAAATAATTGGACAGTTGCTTTATGAATACATTATATTGAGGACATGGACATTATTTGTTTTAGTTTTAGTGAAATCACACTTGTCACACCATGTAATTAAGATCTCAGGCACTGGCTATCACATGCTATATGTGACTGTGTTCGACTGGATTCTGAGTCTAGTGTCCACATTATCACGTCTCTGCTGTGAGAGCAGAGTACTGTCCACATATCCTTGTTAGCATGTCCTCCAGCAGCTCAGCGGGCCAAGCTGACACCTGGYACGAGCTCAGAAGGCAGCACCTAGAAAGGCATGAGGTGGAATGTGCTGCAGCGAGCAGGGAAATGAAGATAAGCGTGTCACTTGTGGATGATGGGTTGACACGCCTTAAAACACTACTCTTATCCAGCAGATCCTCAAACTCTTTCTGTGATCTCTGTCCAGACTTTAAGAAATGTACCTTCTGTGCATCATGGGGTATCTGATGCACTAAGTGTGTGAATGCTGATTCAGAACTCACTCAGTTTTTTTTTTGTTTTCTTTTCTTAATTTTGCTATCTACTTCTACATACTTTGTGCTATTATACTCCAGATATAAAAACGTTTAGCTCATGCAGGAGATGGGAACCATAAAGTCAGCCTTTTGCAACTTCTATTTGTTTCAAACTATTCAGCTTCATTTARAGTACAAGATTTTTCRGTAGGCTCTTTCACGAAACAGAAAAGACCAGTCAGTACTTATGCTGTGTTCGGGGGTTTCTGAGGAGCGCCATGCAGTTTCTGTCAGGAGCTATGAAAGGTGTGTGCGAAAACGAACACCAAACAACCACATGGCCGCGCATTGACTGGCTTCAAAACAAGTATGTTCCAGGRTTCAGGAGTGTTAGCAGAGTTAGCAGCAGTAGCGATTGCTGTCCAGTGACATGGAATTTAAAAAGATTATCACGTGGCCACGAGATAATAACGCATGCGCGCGCGATAATTATGTCATGGCCACCACATAGCTAATTATTGTTGTCAATTCTGTGTAGACCGTTGTTTAGATGGACAAGTCTGAATTAACCTTTTTTATTTTTATCTTAATAGAATGAATAACATTGCTACGTCAGCACCTTACGTTAGGCATTGTATGAGGGACTTACTTACAGCATGAAGTAGCTATTTCTTAGCTTTATGTGCTGCAGCTATAAGTCCCAGGTGACAACTGGAGTTGTCTGTTTGTCGAAAAAAGCTTTATTTTCTTGTTTTGAAGGTRAACTTTCAAAACAGGCTCCTGTCCCACTGCGCGTCAGCTGTGGAAGGAGTTGGAGTTGTGTTGCGTTCAGGAACATAATAAAAAATCAGTTTCAGTGTCATGTCATTAATAGCCTACAATGAAAGATGATCCATTATATTGGCATATAC
>NW_013952504.1:1264882-1268273 GCF_001266775.1 Austrofundulus limnaeus | reverse complement strand
CAACAAGGCCGCTCAAAATTAGCCCATTCTGGCCACATTAATTATCCCATGGCCACCTGATTACTTTTTTATTCCATGTCACCGGACGGACTGCGAACATTTGTCTTAAAAGAATGTCATAACAAAAGCCACACACCAATTACAAAGGCTGCATTCCATTCCTAAATACTTAAATGTAAACTTCAACATTTAGCCACAATATTTATTTAACTTTTACATTTAGATTTTAACATTTAAACATAACAGTTAACGTTCCATTTTAACATTTAGTAAAAATTAGCAAAATGTAAGAAGGGTGAGCTAAATAGCAATAAAATGTGAGGATTTTACACTCAGAAAGTGAGCTCAATAGTGAAAATGTGTTAGTGWCGTGTTTTAGCATTTTATTTTACACTTGGCGCCCCATACAGATCTGCATCCCTTCGAGGAATGTTGGGTGTTTATTTGATACAGAAATTGCCTTTTTGAAATTATAAAAAGCCTGCATGCACTTTCCAAATAACAGCAACTTTTTTGTTATTTTCATCTTGTTTATAGTGAATCCTTTTACAGGCCAGTGGCAAACTAATTTGCTGTGTTTCTTTAAGTATTTTCCACTCTGAGCCTTTTCTTGTGTTTAACTATCTGCCAAGAAACGGCTTCAGCATGGAAAAACGGTGCTGTATTGGTCACAGGAGGGCATGTCATCCTATAAAACAAGCAAGTTCCTAATGATTTTTTTCAGGAACTAATTTTCTGCTTTGTGGCACAGCCCATAAAACAAGGTTATTCTCTTCCATCAAGGGATGAATAGAGATTTAACTGTCTTTTCTCTTCATTGTCTTGCACCAACTCCACCACAATGCTTATGCTACGAATTAAAGACCGTCTCTGGTGGCTGTGTCACYTTTTTTTAATCCAATGCAAGTAGTATTGTGCATGTTTATAAGTATACAGTACATGTAAGAGCCTGTGTGCCCAAATCATTTACCCTTCTAACCTTGCATATTACGCACACTGTCCTTTTATAAAACCATCATATTATACTGTTCTAACAGAGGAGATTAAACTTGYCAATAATGCTGATATTTGCTTTAAACTGCTGATGGTAGCCAAACTTTACATTGTAATTCTCCTTCTTGCTAGTAGTTTCATACCTTAGATTTAAACACCYGGGCTTAGATTTACAGTACGTTGGGTAAAACAGATAATAGAAATATTTTAGTAAATGTAGAGAGAAGAGTGTAGAGATTCACAAATCATTAATACTTCTTTAAACCACTCAAATAAAGCACTTGGATAGAAGATTGTCYCTCACAAGTAATTCAGACTAAGATCATGTTATGATTATGAGAAATAACAGAGTTGTAGTCATTTTTGATTAAACCTTGCAAATTGAATTATGCACAACATGTAATATTGGCATATCTCACGTGGTCTGTTAGTGCTTGGGGTTGTGAATTCACAGGTGGTAACACTTTTGCTGATGGTCTATAAAATTTACTGAGCTGAGCTTTTTGTGGGTGTGAGCTAAGGTTGAGTATTTGTTGTGGCCACATWAAATTTAACTGACTCCAAAATTCAATCCCTTGTTGATGCCAATATATTTGCATTTTGAAAATTTTAGTAAAATCCATTCAGTGATTCAAAAACTATTTTGCTGTTGCACACATATACAGATATGGGCAAAAACATTATCGCTCCATGTTCACCTTTGGTAGCTGGCATTAATTAGAATAATATCTAGTGGCACAGCTTCATGAAAAAGACAWAGAGGCTCTGGTGAACTTGAGATGGTGATTAAACACTTTTGAAAAAGCTGGCCAAAGGGGTGTTCACAACATTCTCTCCAGCTATTACCATGCTGATGAATCACTGCAGCTCTGTGACTTAATTATGTCTACACAGGAAACACTGTCCATCTCTAACGGCCCTGATGGCCATCGATAAAAAGGCCTGATAAACGCAGACTTCCTGAGCATTGCTGGATAAAAYCAGCATTAGTAATGAGACCCAGGCTGCCGAGAATGACAGCTCTGCTCTATATCATGGGCTGCTCTGGTGTTGTGGGGTGGCGGCAGTGGTGGGGGCTTTCATGGAGAGGCTTTGAGAGCTCACTAGTCACGGCTGGCTTTAAAAAGAAAAAGAAAAAAACAGTGTGATTTTGAGATGTCAGTGAGACAGCAATGAAAGGTTTATCAGTCATCTGGTTCTATGTGTCTTTCTGCTGCAATGAGACGTGAAGAAAATAGCATCAATTTATGGAAAGTCTTGTAAGATGAAACCTTTGCTTTACGGTTGTCTRAGGCAATTAAGACTACCGGTATGTGTGTAATGATGGATTCATTCCTTCACTCAACTCTAGAACTGATGAAATTATGGAATCATTTATCATAGTTTATTTTTCAGATAACAAAACAAATGGGTGTGCTTTAACAATCTATTTACATGGTTAGAGGGGCGAGTGTGGAGAGAGTGGTTAGGAGAGTCGTTCCTCTAATGTGAAAGTTGGTGGTTTGATTCCCCACTATTCTGTCACATATCGAAGTTTCCATGGGCAAGACATTGAACCCCCTCTGCCTTCCCATCAYTYTATGAATGGGATTTAAAAAGCACTGGTAAATCTCTATAAAATGATTTGTACAGCTTTGAGAGATCTAGTAGAGTGCTGTGTGGATGGGTAAATGAGGGCACAGGTTGTTGTGTGAAGCACTTTGAGTATRCTGGRTGGATAYAAAGGTGCTATATAAGAACAGAAACATGTAAACWGAGAACAAAATATTGTTTTGGTAAAAGATTACAAGAAAAAAGTAGTATTAGGGCTTGACATTTCAAATGAATGGAAGCAGAGGGATGCATTGCAAAAACGATGATTTCCTCTGCCTCCATTCATTTGAATGGGGGAGCCTATTATCATCTACCTCAAAAGTATSTTTTAGCTTTGTTAGGGCTTGCCATTACAATTAAATAAAGGTAGACAAATGCATTAGGATTTCATCTGCATCCATTCAATTCAATGGTGGCACCTATTGTTTTCCACCTCAAAAAATATCTATAATTTTATATCTTTACTGTATCTTTTTAAAATCGTACATTAATGCATCCAGAACAACAACATGGACCCTATATTTTATATCAAAACGACTGACTCGGTGCTGGGATGTGTGCTATTACCTTTAGTGGTGTTACCATGGTGGTTAGGTTAGGTTGTAGTAGCATGTAGTCTTTACACAGCGGCTTGTTGTTTGAACTAAACATTTCAGCAGTTTTGTTATTTTGAAACAGAGCTGCTGTGTATTGATTCTGCCCCTCTTATAATGACATCACAATCTGGCCTTCTGATTGTTACTGGGTGAATTAGCCTCTTGTGTGAGGGAGTTATTGTAATTCAACTGGCATCCATATGCAGGGC
>NW_013952504.1:1263543-1264657 GCF_001266775.1 Austrofundulus limnaeus | reverse complement strand
CTGCATATACTCTACAAAAGCCAAAAAGATAAAATGAAATCAGAGGTGTATATCAATTAAGAACATTTACTTCAATTCAGTACTTAAGTAATGGTTTTTGAGAATCTGTAGTTTTACCAAGTACACTTATTTAGTTACTTTTACTTTCACTTCTTTAATTTAAAATTTAACTTCTTGTTACATGCTACAAAATTAAATACGACTGGAACTCACCATGAAAAGAAATAGCGTTGAATTTACAAGTTCTGTCAACTGCGAGCAATTTACTCAACTCGGTTTTGTGGATTCTGTTTAGTTAAGTAATTTCAACACTTTATTTCTTAGAATGTGTGTAAAAGTACTTTTACTTTCCTGATTATTGTGAGCAGTTTTATGACTTTTACTCAAGTATTTTTCTTATTACATGTCAACCCCTCCAGACATTTACCTGCATAATGAGCCTCAAAAATCCATAAACTTTGCAAAAAATACATACTACTCGCACCTGCATGGAGATAAGTATTTCTGGCGGCAGAGCTGGCTTGAAGAAGGTTGTTTGGTGTTATTGTTTTGTAATGTCACATAGGCTCAGTCATGTTAAACAAATTTGAAACTAAGGTTATGAAATAATTCATAAAAATTGAAAAAATCCATGAGATTGCTCTCTACGTCTGTATACCTGCAAAATGATGGAAAATCTATGTAAATTAAGAACAATCTGTACAACTTAACATGTATGCTTATTAGTGAAATTATGTTTTACCAAAGTAATTTTTATTAAGGTATTAAATTTTCACTTAGTTATTTTTCCATACACCGCTGACTGAAATACACATTTTAATTTGATGAGATGGACATTATAAATCTGTTGGTTTTGGTTAAGAAAATGTCATTATGTTTTCTATTCCCACAACAGACACAAAATGTTCAGGCTMCAGTTTTTTATTGTATCTATTTTACACAAGCACAGACTGTAGCTGGTATCAAATGAAAAACCCCAGAATACTAAAAATATGACTGACAATTCCTATAAACTTGTTTATTTGTATGTTATATTTATTGTGTTTGCACACAAGAGTAGGGAGATTGCACTCTTGGTGAGCAGTCTGGTTGGGTGGATTGGACATTCTTATGT
>NW_013952504.1:1259219-1261687 GCF_001266775.1 Austrofundulus limnaeus | reverse complement strand
GTACAGTGGTTCCCAAACCTTTCAGCTTTTGGCCCACAAAATAACAGTAGAAGAGAGCTGTGCCCCCAGCTATTTTTGGATGACAATTTGTATCAATTCAACAAAACATGGGCATAGTAAAAATATTTAATACTACGTTTATCGATTTTAAATACACTAACCTCGCTCATTTGTAACAACTAAGGCAAAAATGTAATTAATTCAGTAAATCTTTTCAGGACCCCACCTTGATGTTTCGGGACCCCGCTTTGGGTCCCGACCCCAACTTTGGGAAACACTGATCTACAGTACAATTAACTGGAGTACATGTATGATATCATGCATGTGTATGTAGTCTGTTTCATTATCAAGAACAGATCTGTTTTTTACTTGTTTTATTTTCTATCTACAAAATATTTGTTTTGTAACAACCATTCCAAAGTCACTTCTCATATAAATACCAGAACATCTTAAACAGCTGCATCTCATGAGTTCCGGTGCATTGGTGTTTTGCCTGTCCGGGGGTCATATACAGTATGCTACTGCTATGCTGTATCTAGGTAAGTTTGACTTTGATTCAAAGGTTCAAATCGGATCACTAGATAAGGTCAAATTCTTTGACTCAAAGGTCTCTAACAACTGGAGATGAGCAAATTCCTTTCTGTTTTTTGTTTTTCATTTGTTTAATTAGCTTACATCCCGCAACAAAAGATATGATGCTATTTGAAATCTGTAATTCATAAAAAGTTTACAATTTGATTAACATGACTCCATTTTATGCCTCASCCAAATCAAAAAGGAAATTAAAGCCAGCCAGACACTGTAACATTAAAGTAACTGAAGTAAATGTTTTACATGCCTTGAGTTAAAATWCAAAACAGAAGTGTGAAATATGGTTCTGTCTGCCTTTAATAAACTGCCTAAACCTCGGCACAAAAAATGCTGTCAGACAAAGTAACTGACTAAAATGTTCATTGGTCAAGCAGCCTAAATGAACTTTTTATCCACATGTACTGGTATATGCAAAATCAACAATGGTGAAAACAAAACAGAAGTATTTATTTTTTCCATACWGTATATCAGTATATCTCTAAAGACTCAATTGTGTAATTCTGTTTTACTTTGCACATTTAGTTAACTCCATGACAATGTGATGTACCATCTTCAGTTTGCCTTAGTTTCTCACAGTGATAAATATAGCTTATAGCTGTGATAAAGACAACAACAGGAGCTGAAACTGCTTCCATCTCTATAGCTGCTTTAAGTCTAACTCCCTCTTCTTTACACAGCAATAAAACAACAGTTTAGGACAGCTTGAGACCTAAAGATTTGAAGCATTTATCACTGTAGGCTATGTTTTAATATACTCAACCTCTTCAAGCTGATTTTCCTCTCTAAAAGTTGTCTTTCAAACTGAGCAGAATTCAGACACAGGCTTGACACCCCCCCCCCCCCCCCCATTCTTGAAGGAGCCACAGAGCTGTAGCATAATAAATATACTGTATACTTCATTACATTGTACCAAAGCATTTCAGTGTAATGCAATATGGGGGCTGAGTCTGGTTTGACTTGTTTCTTACCAAACTACACCAGAGTCCAGACTTTACTAGTGTCAAAAATCWAAATATAATGCTAATCTTTTTTTTTTCCAAAGGTTGCTGATTAATTTCTATCAAGTGGGTAATACAAACATTGACCACTCCCACCCTATACTTTTTGTGTGCAATTGAACAAAGTCTTATTATGCTAAGCTAAGTTAATGAGCTGAATAATATTTGTTGGGCAGAGTGGTATCAGTTGTAGCAAGTGTAAAGGGGAGAAACAGGAGGACAGTAACTGTTTCTGCCCTGCACTACTGTTTGCACCACACCCATTTTAACTGATGATAATTCATTCACCCTTTTAATTAGACTCATATAGCAGTGTGTGAGATCGTAAGATTAGAAGTGAACTCCCATATGCATTAATACTCAAGAACAAATAAACCGTCTTTTATGATAAGTTATTACAAAAATATAGAGAAAATCAATTTATTTGAATCATAACTAAAAACAGTAAAATAACATGAAAAATGAGCAATAAGGTTCCTAAAATAATTAAAGAAAAAAATTATTGTAGACTTCATGTCATATGTCTAAGTTAAAATAAGGTCTTTACGTTTAAAACCTTTTAAAATGAACAAATAAATCTTTCCCCAGAGGGCAGTGTTCTGTCTTCTACTCATAGACTTAAATATCACTAGACTGAGCCTCGCCCATACCGTCCACTGATAGCATCTGTGACAGCATGGCGGAGAAGAAATGGCATCCAAGAAGGGCAACAGCTCAAAGCCTCCATAGAAACAAACAGCAAGCTGAACCGCGTCTGTTTCACAGATTATCTGTCATGTTTTTACAATAAATTAATAATTATGTTAATTTCATTCAACAATCATGTTAAACAGCAGATTTATACCAGAAAAATATATAATTTATAAGTAACAATGATCT
>NW_013952504.1:1256990-1258991 GCF_001266775.1 Austrofundulus limnaeus | reverse complement strand
TGTGTGTGTGTGTGTGTGTGTGTGTGTGTGGAAACCCCTAACCAGTAACCTAAAGATACTTGCATTTATAATATTATTTTACACTCTGTAGGTCTAAATATTAATCAGAGGACAAAATAATATTTAATGGTTTGTTAAATTGTAGCATGATTCACTCTGTATATATTAACCAGTTCAATAAATAACAGTGATTGCATCGACTTTATAAGATTATTTTAATTTTAAACTGTTACGTTATGTTCTGCTCAGATCACATTGAGCTAAATAAGATCAAATCTGCTGACTCGTGTTGTGAAATGAGACGTTTTCCTGTTTATCTTCTGTTAATAAATCCATAACACAAACAGCTTTTCTGGCATTATTTAAAACATTAGAGAGATTATAAAAACTGTTAAATATTAATAATAATTGGATTAATATTATTATTAATGGTTTTAATGATTTCAACATCGTCAGTCCTTTTTTTCTGCTCTGTTGTCAACAAGTACAGTAACGGGAAATCCAGACTCTTGCCCGTATAGCGTTAACCGTTAGCTTCTCCAGCCGATCACACGGTCCCCATGTCTTTGTGCACTCCAGCTGTTTTATAGGACCTCCTTGCTTCTGCTATTTCATTGACAAGGGACCCAGGTTAAAAACCTATAATGTTTTGTCAATTTTGAGAAAAGACTGTTAAGATTTTGGTCGATTAAAAATTAGTCATTTTAATTTTACTACAGATCAAAAGATTGTCATGGTTCCCTTAGCTGAATTGGTCTGCTCTGCGAACTATTTTGTGTAATGCCTAGACTGCTACAGCTTGAGAAGTTCTCACCCAGGTTGGAGACATCGGGGCTGTCTAAAGGAGGTGTGGAGGCCGAGCTATTGGACTCAAGTTTCTAAAGTTCAGACAGAGTCAAAGCTGTCCTTAAAGGTCACCACTGAGAGGTCATGCAGCAGCAGGTATGGGACTGGTAAGGCTTTTCGCTGCGAACAGTATTTATCAGACATCCCACCSGGGGGATCGGCAAGAACTTCTCTTTTACAGTAATTAAAAATTACATTTTAGCTGTCCGTCTGAGTACATCTCAAAGCTTCACGTGTCAGGCAGAACTGGATTCTTCCAGTCTCACTCAGCATTCAGCTTGTGAGTTCTAGTCAAAATAATAGTTTGCCAGGGCCATCATCATCATCACCTTTGTCCAGTCCAGCATCATCACCATCATCGCCTTCATCCTGTCCTGCATCGTCAACTGAGTATCCTGAGTTCYAGTCGACTGAGTATCCTGAGTTCTAGTCGTCAGATGATGAGTATCCTGAGTCTGACTACTCAGGATCTGACCCAGAGTATGGTCCGGACTATCATCCTGAGTACTACCTTTTGTCCTGAGTACTACGAACACTCACGCCCACCTTCAGAGTTCCAGTCTTCAGGGTTCAAGTCTATAGATTTTGAGTCCACATAGCCTCCAGAGTCTTCTCAAGATCCAGACTCACCTGTTCCAGTCTCTGCTCATGAGTCATTAGTTCCTSTTCCAGCCTTTGAATCACCAGTTTCTCCAGAGTTCACTGGTGGGATTGTAAAATCCCCAGGTCGAACCACGTCTCCAGAGTCCCCAGGTGGAATTGTGAAGTCCCCGGGTCGAACCATGTCCCTGGGTCAAACCACATCTCCAGAGTCCCCAGGTGGGATTGTTAAGTTCCCGGGTCGAGCCATGTCTCCAGAGTCACCGGGAGGGATTGTAAGGTCCCCGGGTCGAACCACGTCCCCGGGTCAAACCATATCTCCAAAGTCCCCGGGTGGGATTGTTAAGTCCCCGAATTGAGCCACGTCTCCAGAGTCACCGGCTGGGATTGTAAAGTCCCCGGATCGAGCAGAGTCTCCTGAGCCAGAGCCAGCACCCAAGTCTCCTGAGCCAGAGCCAGCACCCAAGTCTCCTGATCCAGCGTCCACATCTTGAGAGTCCAAGTCGTCCACGTCTCGAGAATCCAAGTCGTCCACGTCTCGGCCGACCTCCAGAG
>NW_013952504.1:1253799-1256731 GCF_001266775.1 Austrofundulus limnaeus | reverse complement strand
CCCCCCGCCCTCCCGTGATTTTGTGTGGTCATCGTCTGGAGACGATCTTTGGGGGAGGGTACTGTGAGGATTTGATGTTTTGTGTGTGTTTTCTGTTCTTGTCTTGTTTTTCCATCTAGTGTTTGTTTAATGCCTTGTCATCTCAGTCCTCTGATTATTCAGCCATTCTAGATCATTCTGCTCACATGTCTTCACTTCTAATCATCACAGCTGTCTCCACTCTCCACTTAGCCTCTGACTACCTATTCAGGTTCTCATGCTCTCCACCTTCGCCCGTTCATTGTTTGTCTTCTGTTTGGTTTCAGTCCTGGTCCTTATATATTCATGGTTATGTTATAGTCTAAGCCTTAGACTTTGTTTTTGTTTGCTGCCACGCCAGCTCTTTGCTTTCTTTAATAAATATTTTTATTATTTGGAGTCCTGCCTGCCTGCCTGCATTTGGGTCCATCCTGCCAACAAACCCTGTCATTTCTGAAATAATGAATTTGGGGTTTTCATTAGTCATCAGTTATATTTATTAAAATAAAAGAAATAAACATTAGAAATATATGAGTTTGTATGTAATGTATGAATATAATATACAAGTTTCACTTTTTGAATGGAGTTATGGAACTAAATAAACTTTTTCATGATATTCTGATTTTATTTCCAGCTCCTGCGTCTTGTTATCTCTGACAGAATGGCATCAAACCAGTTGGTGTTTATCTTCTGCTCAGACGAGAAGGTAGAAAAACAGCCAGTTACATTTAACACTATTTTAAAATTAATGACAGTTCAGATTAATATTCAGTTCACAGTATCATTCACACTTGAAATACAATACCTTTTATYAAGGAATATGTCACAGAAATATATTGATCCTTTCTTTTTTATATTAAATCACAAAATCATGTCAGCATTATCTGCAAAACAAGGACAGATTAATAAAAGTTAGGATAGAATTTGAGGCTAAGAAAGCTTTTTCGGAACAAAGTTCAGTTCGAGAGGGATCAACATGCTGGGTCAAGAGGTTATGTTAAAACGAGGGGTTCATTCATGCTACAATCTTATCAAGCAACTCAATGAAAGATAATCTTTTGTAAATCACTCTTTTTGAGCATCTSAACACAAATTTTTGATCAAGGTAAAATTTTACAGTAAGAAAATAAATACTAGATTTTTTTAAACAATATATTTTGTTTGCCTGAGACTGACACATCAACAGCCAGTCACTCCAAATTTCTTGTTTTGCTGTTTGAAAGCCTGGAAATGTGTTGAGGTGCTATGTGATGCCTACAAATCCAGAGAGTCATAAATATATTCATTACAAACCTCCAGTAAATGCGGTCGGTAAAATCATTATAAATGTGCCCTCCATAGGGAATAAATTATAGTACACTGAGAGAATGCTCCTGCTAAGTCATATTTCTGAAATAAGCATGGAGTTGCAACACCGTGAACTTTATAAAATGTGTTTATGAATATTTGTGGTTTGTATTACACTTGAGAACCAGATTTGGATTAAAACCATCAAAAGTTAAGTTTTAAACCAAACCTGACTGAAACTTCTCTCATTCAAATATACTTATACACTGTTCTTCTTTGGCTCACAGACAATGTAAATAATTCAATTCATTTCAATTCAGTTTATTTATATAGCGCCAAATCAGAACATACGTTGTCTCAGGGCACTGTACATAAAAAGAACAATCTAAAGAAGAAACCAGCAGATTGTGTTGAATCACTTCATCACAGTCTCCCATCCTGAGCAAACGGTGGAGAGGAAAAACTCCCTGCTAATCAGGAAGAAACCTCCAGCAGAACCAGGCTCAGGYCAGGCGGCCATCTGCCTCGACATGCTGTTRGTGAGACAGGAAAAAGAGACAGGTAAACACAGAAGAACTGGTCCAGGACTGTCCAGGTGCACCTTCTTCTGTCGTCACCCGATGTTATTCATCATCAAACTGGTCTCGGATTAAGCTTCTAAGTCAGGGCTGTTCAACTAAATTGCTCCAGGGGCCACAGTTACTGCAGGTCAACAGCTTAGGGGCTGGACATKCAGCAATTAAATTTATTATGTAAATATACCAAGTATTACAAAGATCTYTTACCTTAATAGTTTATTTTGCTGCATTTAATCATGATTACAACATAKAGAACCCTATAAAAGTACTGACATAAAAACACATGTATATACATTGGTGCTGGGCACGTTATTGCAGCTGAAACCTAACGGTGATAACATTTTTAACATATGCTAATGCAGTTATTTATTTCTTTATATTTCTCCATCAGATCTCTGTTCACTGGGCAGCTAACAGACACACAAAATGGTTATGGCAGGGAGGAGGGATCTTTATCACTATTGGCTTTAGATGACCTTTGCCGTGCCTCTCATCTAATGAGAACTAGGGGTGTAAATCACCAGCTTTATCATGATACAATATTACATCAATATGTTTGTATGATGATCTGATATTTCTCCATCACAAAGTTGTCACGATACGATTTTGATTAAARTCAATTCACATGTCTGCGATCGATATGAATCAATGTCATATGCCCATCTAACACAATGGCTGTGTTAYATGGGCATATGGTATCGATTCACATCCAGCATATGATGACGATCTAGATCGATATTTTCATTTTGCCTCGATAACTGAATCATGAACCGTTCAAATCGATATATCAAAATAGATCGATGTTTTCTGTTCTCCATGACTGTTGTAAAAACAGTGGAACTAGCGTAGCCGTCCTGTGAAAAAGTGGGCAGAGTCTCTGCTTGGGTTAACAGGTGAGGGGCTGGGCTCGCATTGGTGCTGCTAGGTAACCAGAATTGTGATAGAATTGTGATGTCACTATCCCCAGGTTTTTGAAACTTCTTGTTTGCTGACACTAAAAAACCCATTTATTGTCAAAAAACAGCTAGGAGTTATTATTATTATTATTA
>NW_013952504.1:1251085-1253609 GCF_001266775.1 Austrofundulus limnaeus | reverse complement strand
TCTTTGAGTCTGTTAAATTCACTCTTTCACTATTTTAAAAAACATGTTTTTAAAACTAAACATTGATAAAATSTTCTGGTATCTCCTTTTCCACTATATTAAAAATATTTTTTGCTCTACAAATAGCTTTCATGTTTTAATTTTAATTGTACAAATACCTCAGCTCTTTCTTCAACTTGGTAAATGCAAGTTATACTATTAGACCTGTAGGTTGTGTTTAAATTTTCTCAGAAATAAAAAGAATCAAGCTTCTTCAATGTCACCTGCTGGGAGAAGTCTGAATCCATGAAGAAAGTGAAATTTGTAAAAAAATTAAAAATAAAATGAAAACTTTTTGCAAACTAGTTAGAAAGTTGATAAAAACCTTTTTTACCACAGTCTTGTTTTGCACCTTTTAAGAACTATGAATCAGGCAAGAGCCTGCCTCATTTGATTAAGTTTTGCCCCACTTACCTCATATGAGTGTGTTTGTTGTAAGATATGACCTAGAAAAATAAGTTTTAGAAAGCGTGTGTGAATGTGTGTGTATTTTAGAGACTGTGCAGTAAGGTGAAACATAAACTTTTCATGAATTTAAAAATAAAAGTGAGATCAAGCTCTGATTTYAAAACCAGTCTACAAAGTGTCACATTTGCTCTAAAGTATAAAGCTTTCTTTGATGCCAAAGACATCTGTCTTTGGTATTTTATGACATGGTATTATATCAAAATGGTGCATTAGATCTTRCTTGAATTTATTGTGATAGAGGAGGTTGTGCGCCTGAATGATCAAAGCTATGCTGTTGGGAGCAATCACATTGTCCCTGGTGGGGTCACCCAATGCAGACTGGACCTAGCTGACAGGCCGGGCAAAGAGTGATTCAACATACTTGAATGGACGCAAGAAAARGAGATGCTCAATGTCCCTTGCCCAAAATTAGGATTTGGGGATGAGTTTGTCGACAATCACCTGGAGACCGAGTTTCTACCCATAGGGCCCAGTTGGCTCAGCCCAAATGAGAAACATGGGTTTCTCATTTGGCGGAGGGCCTYTACAAGTCAGGTGTATGACAATCAGTAGCCAAAGGCAGGGGCTTTGGTGCATAGATCCTGGCTTACCAAGTTTGGCTCTTGGAACGTAACCACTTTGGTGGGGAAGGACCCTGAGCTTGTGCATGAGTTTGAGAGGTTGAAAGACCCTTGAATTGCTCATGGTGAAAGGTGTTGAGTTTATTGTAGCCCCCTGCTTTGATGACTATGTTGAGTTTTACTTTGACAGTTGTTTGATCCTATACATCCAACAGCAGTTTAGAGTATCCAGACTTCTTGAAATCCATAGCAGGAGTGCTGGAAGGTGCTCCAGCTTGGTACTCCTATTCTGCTGGGGGACTTCAATGACCACATGGGTAATGACAGTGTGACCTGGATGGGGTGTGATTGTGAGGAACAGCCTCTCTGATCTGAACCTGAGCAGTGTTCTGTTGTTGGACTTCTGTGCTAGCCATGGTTTGTTTACAACATAAAGATGTCCATAAGAGTAAATGGCACCAAGACACAGCATGTTCCAGATCAATTAAATATTTTGTAAATGTATCAGTGGATCTGCAGTCGTGTGTTTTGGACAGTTAGGTGAAGAGAAGACTGGTAGTGAGTTGGGTCAGAAGGCAGGGTAAGATGCCAGACAAACCAGGTAGACCCAAATGTGTAGAGAGGGTTTTCTGGAAATGCCTCATAAAGTAACCCATCAGAAAGATCTTCAAGTCATACCCCAGATAAAACTTGTGACTAAATTCTTGTAAATACGWATTTGTATACAAGTTGTTGTGGTTCTTTGGGGAGCTCCCTTCTATAGGGGTTGCCAGAATAAGCACATTTACTTGAAAMATTTGGCAATTGTTTTATGTCAGACAACTAAGCAACTAAGTGTAAACTAAATCAGAGATTTTTAACCWATGGGCCGTGAGCGCCACCTTGAGGGCCTCAAAAGAACAACAGTTTTTTACTTTGGGCCGCAGAGGGCCACGGGATTTTATTGATTGTTAATAATGTGTTATAATAATAGTGTTCACACTTRCTCACCACCAGTAGCGGTAGTGCACCACTCAGATGTTTAACAACCTTTTTAATATGTAGAAGAAGAAACTTAGATACCTGCCAAAAATGGAAACCTATTTTAAATTAAAAGTAGAAGCAAAAATGAAGGTAACTCATCAAAAAACACCAGTTTGTCACTAATATGAAGTGAAGCTTCTGTTTTTACCATGCAATATTTTAAAAGTTCAAAACATTATCAAATACAGTTGCAGATACAGCTATATTTTAATTTACACTTTAAATTATTTTTTGTAGTTTATTTTTAAACATATTGACCGTATTTTTTTAAAGAAAATTTAAACTTGTCAAAAAGCTGTTGTTACTGTTATTGTTTGTCACTAATATGAAGTGTAGCTTCTGTTTTTACCATGCAATATTTTAAAAGTTCAGAACATTATCAAATACAGTTGCAGATATAACTACAGTATATTTTCATTTGCACTTTATATTAA
>NW_013952504.1:1248071-1250335 GCF_001266775.1 Austrofundulus limnaeus | reverse complement strand
GCTTTTATTGTTTTTAAAAGAACTTTTCAGATGCAATCACCTTTCTTAGCAGAACTGGTGGTTCATAAAACCAAGTACTAATACTTTAGAATGTCTTYGGTTAGGTTTACCCTCGTGCTTTGAGGCTTCGTTGATCATTTTACCCAAAGGCAGCAGGAGAGTTATAGAGATGTGAACTGTGCTAAACYTATGGKAGTGTGGAAGGGCATGACACCCCTTGTTTATTGTTTGCATATTATATTATTTTATTTTTCTAAAATTTTGTTTTTAATTTTGAAGAAAGGGTTTTAWAAAAGGAAGGGTTGAAATATTAATTTCTTTTAAAATCATGCTAAAAACCTGAATACTTTCCARATGTTTCATTCTGGGCCTCAGGGTGGGTGGTAGCGTGTGACGTGCTGCACAACTGCTCAACAGAAAATATTTAAAACCTATTGGATCATGGTGATGGTTAGGCACCAGAGTTTTAGTGAAAAAAGTATTACCCTATCTGTTAGTGTTCTCGAGATATGCTGTGTGTGACTCGCAACAATGAAACCAAATCTGAATCAAGATCTGTCAGACTGAATGAATTCAAGTTATTTGTATTTAGACTAATGGCAAATAGAAGAATAATGATGTGGCAGACAGTATATAGAAAAATATAAAGATTAGAACAATAAGGTAGAGAGAAAAATCCAAATAAAATACTGTCAAGACTGTGAAAATAAAATATATTCTTCTTGAATATTTTGTTTATTTCATGTTTTTAAATAAACAATTCACATTATTCCTTTTGTAAATATAGATTTTAGGCAGTTGAAAGTCTTGAATTTTCATGTTAATCTGATAATTTTATGATTTTTATTACAGGGCCTGATGGGAGCAATGCTGGTGTAAAATGGCAGCTGCTGGGAGGACAGACCTGCCTAGCTGTCTGTCACTGAAGGAACTTTCCAATAAAGTTATGGTGTCCTGCATGGGGTAGGAGACATTGACCATTAGTGATAAAAGCTTGGCCAGCATCCTCTTGTCTCTCATAACCTGAAGAGAGATGATGGGGCATCCAAAAACACAGCTGCCCTGCTCAATTAGTTCTTCTCAGCATTGAGATCCTGACGCCACAYGAGTTCAAAAGATCTCCAGGAACATTCCTGACCTGAGTTTCCTCAGCAGTGAGTCTGCTCTGATGCTCCATGTAAAAAGGCATCATGTCAAGGTCTAATCCTGTTTTTTTTCCAGGTTCTTTTAAGAGTTCACCTTTCTAATGTCCACTCTTGTGTGTTTGGTGTACTGCAAAGGTTCATGTCAGACTAGTTTCAGGTTCACTCCTGAACTCCAGCTTGTCCCTCAGAGGCACGKAATGTTTAGTGTTAAAACCACTGAGAAAATCAAAATCCTGGTTTTCATRACAAGCCATGCTTCCAAGCTTCTCCTGTAGTATCAGAGCACCTTTAGCAGATACTGTAGATGGCATCATCAACCTCAGTGTCTGGCTGGTAGGCAAACATAAACAATGACTACCTCACTAGAGGATGAAGATGTAGGTGAGGACCAGTTCTTTCAGTCTTCATCAGGTGTGATGGCAAACAGRCTGCTGCTGAGCACTTCAGTACCTGTACCATACAGGATCTTATAGTCTGCTCCCCTGCTTCAGGCTCATGTTGAAGAGCTACTCTACAATGCTGCAGCGCTTCAGCAGCTCACAGCTGATGCCATCTGGACCTGTGGTCTTCAGCTGACTCAGCATGAAATGCAGAAACAGTGTGTTTTTGTGTAATTTTGAGCAACATGTATTTCATTAAATATGATTATTGTAATTATCTGTAGTTAAACAGTAATAGTTGTCAAATTGCTATTTTTTCTTATGAAATCATAGTGCAGAGCTGTGAGGTATTTCAACTTTTAAAACTCAATTACAAACATGTCAAGTTGTATGGATTGTCCTCAATTTACACAGATTTTCCGTCATTTTGCAGGTATATGGACAGACAAAGCAATCTTACCCATTTTTTCAAAAACTCCATTTCAAATGTATTTAATATCCATTTCCAAGCCACCCGTGGCTGACGGTCCGCCTACAACCTCTCCCTACCCGCATGTGAATAATATGGATATTTTACGAAAATTATGAATTTTTCAGTCTCATTATACAGGTAAACATCCAAAAGGGTTGACATGTATGCAATTAAAATCTATTAACTTATTTAAATTAATCTGTTATGTTTCTATTTTTTTTAACATACCAGATAATGTATCTCAGATGCATTAAAACACATTACATG
>NW_013952504.1:1241716-1243100 GCF_001266775.1 Austrofundulus limnaeus | reverse complement strand
CTATAGTCGATTTTGTATGATTTGTAAAATAAATGATCGCATATTATGGTTCAAATCAACATTCACTGACTGAGAGTTACTTTTTGTGTCCATTCATTCTTGCCCTAAAGAAATGTTTATCCAAACATTAAAAGAGATCCTTGCTAAATAAATTACTCTTATAACCTTGTTATAAGAAGTGTAAGCTGACCCTTACAGTAGCATTGTGCAACTCAAATAACCTTCCAGTAGGGATGTAAGAAAATATCGAACCCAATTTTTCTGTCTACTTATAAGAGGTGACACTCAGCACACAACTCAAACACAGTTTTCCTTCCCTGTTAGCAATCTAAAATGAAACTCAGTAGTACAATAAATAATCTATAGTTTGTTCAATGTTTTGTTTGACTGACCTGAATAAATGTTCTTGTCTTTCATTGTCTGACCTCTGAGTGAGGAGGACGGTCCTGTGAGTCAGATGTGATTCTGAAACAGGAAGTTGTTAAGACTATACTTTCAGGGATCATTTCTATAGTTTCTAACTTGAGAAATGTGTTTCTAAAGTGTCTGGTCTTGTCATCCATGATGAAGAGTCATGATGTTCCCCTATGAGCATGAAGCAGACAGAATTAACGACTGGTTTCATTTGTTATCTGTCATTGATGCTTGTTCTTTGCTTCTTCTGGAATCATTGAAGAGGGGAATATGATCTGAGTGGTTTAAGTGGTTAAATTAATAAGTTTAATTTCTTGTTATGTGTAAAGTTGCTATGAAGTAAATTGCTGGATCAGCAGTGGTGGAGAAAGTTCTCAAATACTGTACTTAAGTAAAAGTACAGATAAATATGTACTATATTTTACTTGAGTAAAAGTACTTGGTTTTAAAAGTACTTAAAGTATTAAAGTAAAAGTACTTGCTTAATGTATTCCCTAAAGGTCTATAATATGACGTGTGCCTACTGTATGTATATTTTTAATACATCAATAGTGTGTCATTTTAGTGAACAATACTGCAGATAATACATGCTTTGTGTTTACCTTCTGTGACACCGTTCACACTTGGACTTCGCATCATTGAACATTGTAACAACTACAGAAACTGACCTCTTTCAAATCTTGTATTTTGAACTGGTTAACTTCGATAAGTCTTTCACATAAGAAAAAAAATTGTATAGGTCCTCTGGAAGGGTTCTTCTCTAATGAAACGTTTCGTCTCTCCTCCAAGAGACTTCTTCAGTCTGAGAGTTTCAGGCAAAATTCAGGCTTTTAAGCACTGCTTCCATGTGACTGATACTCACATCACATGGCTATCGTTGACACCTAATTCATACCTATTAGCAATCTTTACCGCTGGCCTGTAAATGAGTGAAAACTGCAGAGTTCTGGCCATTAGATGTCCATTAGAA
>NW_013952504.1:1230193-1241289 GCF_001266775.1 Austrofundulus limnaeus | reverse complement strand
GTACATGCTCAGTTAGATGTCCCACCTTGCAAAGAAAAAGTAAGCAGTTTCAAAAACTGATCCAGGATTTATTTTGGGGAAAAACTGTTTTTAAGGAGTGTGTGACACCTTTCCTCTGGCTGACTCCATGGTGGAATTAGGGGTGCTGGTGTGATGCTCCAGCAGGTGATGCAGAATCACCCCGCTCTTCTTGAAAGAGGGTCTAATGGTATTTTACTGCTTTGCAGTGGTTCAGTGGACCAATAACAGCAATTCCCCTCCCAGTATTGATTAGTTTCAAACTAAACAAACAAATCAAAAAATCATAATGTGACGGTAATGTAACTTGTACTTCAACACATTACAGAAATGTAGTGGAGTAGAAAGTACAGATACTTCATTTAAAATGTAGTGAAGTAAAAGTCGAAAGTATCCATGATTAAAACTACTTAAGTGAAGGACAGATACATGAAAAATGTACTTAAGTACACCCCACCATTGTGTTTAGGTATATTTTATTGATTCCTAATTGAACTTGTTGATAATATACCAGCATATTTCAGAAAAGTGCCTTTGAAGTGAAATTCCTCCATGCATGGAAATGAAAAATTAATAATTTTGTGTTCTTTTGTCATGAGCAAAGTTAGCTACTTAATGGACCATTGAAAAACACCAAATGAACTTAGTGATTGTTCAATACCTGTTTGATATACACTGCCTGACCAAAAACAAAGATCACTCACTCTAATTTGGACCACCTTTAGCTTTGATTATGGCATGCTTTCTCTGTGGCGTTGTTTTGATAAGCTTCTACAACGTTTCAAAATGTATTTCCATCCAGTGTTGTATTAATTTTTCACCAAGATGTTGTATTGACGATGGTAGAGTCTGAACTTCTCCAGCACATCCCAGAGATTCTCAGTGGAGCCAATTCATGTGAAAATGATGTCTCATGCTCCCTGAACCACTCTTTCACAATAAGAGCCCCATGGATCCTGGTATTGACATCCTTGAATATGTCCGAGCCATCAGGGAAGAAACAATCCATTGGTCATTCAGTAAATTCAGGTTGTCAGCTGACCTCATTCTTTGAGCCATACTGTTGCTGAACATAGACCTGACCACCTGCAGAACCCCAACATCACGGCACTTACCGTAGTTAAATCCAGGTGGCAACTCTTTTTTTTTTTTGGCTGGGCTGTGTACTTAACACAGCTTTCTTGTTTTGTTAATTTTTACTCTGCTAAGAAATGTGTGTTCACTTAAGTTTAGCATTTAAAACGTGTGTCCAATCCTGGTCCTCTGCTATCCTGCATGTTTTAGGGTTTTTTTCTGCTCCAGCACACCTGATTCAGTGATTGAATGAAACCTTTATACCAAATTATCTGCATTTTAAGATTTGTCTGCATTAATCCCAACTTCCTGGCTAATACACTGAAACAGCTGTTTACTATTTGAGTTTAAATAAAACTCAGAGGTGCATTAAATAATCTTTATTCACGTTCTTGTGCCTGAATGTGTGAACCCTGAGCGAGGAGGACAGTCCTGTGAGTCAGATATGATTCTCAAACTTAGCATCATTAAGACTATACTTCCAGGGATCATTTCTATAGTTTCTAATTAGAGAAATGTGTTTCTAAAGTGTTTGGTCTCGCCATCCACGATGAAGAGTTGCGATGTTTTCCTCTGAGCATGAAATGGACAGAAGTTAATGACTTTATTCATTTGACTGCTGTTGTTGATGATTGTTCTTTGCTTCTTCTGGGAGCATTGAAGAGGGGAGCATGATCTGAGTGGGTTTTCATATGTCAATAATTATGTAATAATTTATGCTAATGTAAAGTATTGGATTTCTATGTTCAAAACTAGTGATGGGCAAATGAAGCTTTTCTGAAGCACTGAAGCTTGCTTTGAAAAAGGGTTCATTACTCGAAGCTTTCCAACACAGCTCTGTTTGGCTTCATCCTGTGGCCAAAAGTATGAAAAGCTGCTTGACACACAGTGAAGCGCCTCATCGTGATGGAGATGACAGCTTTTTAATGAGATATTTCTGTTTGATATCAGGCTGTCATTGTGTTGCTTGAACAGATTTTATTTATTTATTTTTTGTGGGTGGGAATAAAGTTACTGTTGATTATAGTTTATTATAAATAAAATAAAGTGTGCCTGTGTATTTTATACTGAATTATTTCAAGTTCAAGATCTTAATTCATTTTCATTTAAAAACAAAATTAATTCTATACACACATAAAATGAAAGGCAGAAATAAAAGTCTAATTTTATTCCCTGCTCCTTATTTTCAAAAAATAAAATATAGGCTACTAAATTATTTCACACATTCTTAAAATCAATAAATACAGTAGTTGAATTTCAACTTAAGATTTTCACAATMTTATCTTGACATTTCTCWGAGAATAATTTTGAATATGATATATTTAAAATATATTCTGTGTGACTGCTTGTGTTTTTCTAAATACAGGATCAACAAAATCCCCTGAGACTCTTCAGATTTACTTTAAGTCAGATGTTTGATATCTAAATTTTAGGCCCAGCTTTGATACAAATTTTTTTTTACAATTAATTCTTCAAAGTATTAACATTTCCTACAAGTCTGATAAATACAGCCCCTGGTCTTTGATTTAAATTTTGACATGAACGTTCAAAAACTTTAAAATGTTTGGATAATCCCTTTATTAAATAGAGTCCATACAGTTGATCAGTTTCATCTAATGCTTTGCGCCGCCCTTCCTCCTGAGGACAGGACATCGTCACCATTTGTGTTTTTTATGAAAATCATCACCTGTGCAACAAGTGAAACTCTGCTCTGGGATGTGTCTCACGCTACCATTGCTTTCTTTTTAATGATGAACCAAGCTGCACGCAGTTCTGTGTGGGTCCGTGTGTGCGTGCGTTCGTGTGCGCGCGCACACGTGCGCTCGCAGCAAAGTTTCTTTGTGGGTTCGTGACTCCCACTCTTTCTGGCCCAGGCTTATAAACTGCACGACAAACTAAACACATACGTTTGTTTGCCTCTGTGTCTCACAATAAGTCCTTCTGGTTTGTTATATTTTGCGCATTTGCCATCAAAACACACCACGAATCCAGCCAATGATTTACTTCCTCGTTAACCTTTGAATCAGGTACCAAAGCAGTGACGTAAGTTCACCACTTTCGAAGCTTC
The DNA here is from genome assembly GCF_001266775.1 of Austrofundulus limnaeus. NCBI lineage: Eukaryota > Metazoa > Chordata > Actinopteri > Cyprinodontiformes > Rivulidae > Austrofundulus > Austrofundulus limnaeus. The sequence goes on along the minus strand of NW_013952504.1, from coordinate 1,238,129 downwards.
GGACGTCACTGATCACATGACTTTTACCAAACGAATCAAGCTCCGACACAGTGCTTCTGAAACAGTGTGTTGTTTTTTTCAATACATGCGCTGAAGCTTCAGCTTCAAACTGCCCATCACTATTCAAAACACATGAAATCCTATCTGAAAGTGTTTAAAGTAGTCCATGTAATTTAATAGCAAAAACAAAACAGGAAGTGAAAAATACAAACATCCTCACAAAACAGATAAACAGTTATTTCAACATTAAAAAAAGCTTGATGTGTCATTATGTTGCAGGTGACCGAGCTCTTATAGTGCGTTCACACCAAACGCGTTTTCAGCATCAGGAGCATCAGGTTTACATACAAAGTCTATGGTGGACGCGCTTCAAGCAACGTTGGGAAATGCTGCGGCGCCTCAAGCACGATTAGAGCAGCGTGATTTGAACGATCTGAGCGTTCGACGCGCTGAGGCGCAAATCGCTGAAGTTAGAAAATCTGAACTTTTGCAGCTCGHCGCGCHRCRTCAACCAATCAGRGAGACTCCACTGTGTGACRTAGYGACATATTTCCCGACGGGACAGTTTACTGAATGAKGTCCACTAACCTGAAACAGATGGAGAGGAGCTCTTTAGCTGAAATCTAGTGCCTGCAGTCGGTGTCCTGATCCGCAGCAATGCGTGACAGCGACTCATCAGACTGGAAAAATAGTCCTGAAAGCGAGCTGTGAGCCTCTACTCTGAATTGTCTGGTGAATTAATTATGAATTAATTATCTGATGAACGTGACATGCTCTTGCTCTCTGTAAATAAAGCAAAGCCACTTCCTGGTCCGACATTAAACAGAGCCCGACAGAGGAGGGAGGGGCGGGGAGGCTCTGCCGTGCAGCGCTTCAAGAGCTGACCTGCGTCTGACCTCAAAGTGCGCAAGCTTCAAACTTCAGCATTGGCTGCGATTTTGAAGCTGAAATCGCGTTCGGTGTGAACGCAGCATTACTATTAAATTGTTTGGCACATCCAAAAGGCACATAAATGTATAGTTCCTCAGCAAGGCATGAAAAGGTAGTGTTAGGGTGTGTATTCATTGTGTAAAGCAATAATTTTAACAACAGAAGTTGAAAACTGAAAAATTTATTTGAATAAAATGATGACATGATCATTTATCCACTTTTATCTAAATTATGTTTTAAATGTAGCCTTTCAGTGTCGTCTCAAGCAGATCTTAGAAAAGTTAAGACATGTTTATGAGTGAGACTGTCTTACCATTTTGTTAAATAAAGCTTCATTTTTTTGTTTACAGTAAAATGTCCATTCTTTAGTTTCTAAATTGAGAAATGTTTCTATAAAGTACAAGATTTCACTATTTAAAATAATGAGTTTTAGTGTTTTCTTTTGAACATGAAATGGAGAAATAATTAATTATTTTGTGTTTTTCTGTCATTGTGAACATTCTTTTCTTCCACATGATCATTTAAAAAGAGCATGTGCAAGGCTTGACAACTTGATCAGTTCATTCTAGCTTCATCCATTTCACAAAGGCCAAACCAGGCAGAAAAGTTGCGTCTATGTCAAGCTAGGTATAAGTAATGAATGCTGAAAAATAACATTTTCTAACAGTTACTTTTAACAGAAAACACTAATCATATCATTTAAGGATTTACCTGTCATTTGCTGAAAATGAACAGTGGAAATCAGTAATGTAATGAGTGAATTTGTTGATGTTACTCTTTTTTTGTTCCACATCTTACCAATATTTCTACATTACGAACATGACTGGATCAAAGAGGACTCTGAGATGGCAAGCTGTAATGTCGTTGTGTGGTTTTGGAAAACCAATGGATAAAATCCCTGAAAAGTGTGCCGCAGATCCAAGAGGATGCCATTGTGAACCAACTATCAAGGAGGGGCCACCGTGTCAAAGAAGACAAACGTCCAACAAGGACGTTGAAGTCGGCGAGAGCTATCGCATTTTCGAAAGATGTCCACGTTCAGATTGTTGGCGTTTGTGGCGCTGCTGACGATAGCGTTTTGTGCTGGCACTGTTGTCATACATGCTAAAGTTAAAGCAAGCATGAGGCAACAGAACTGTGCAGTGTTCATTACGCTGATTGAAAATGGTGAAATCCTTTAGGTCCTTTGTGAATGCCCAGCAGGGTAAGTTAGTTGTTCTTGTCTTGTTTTTACCAAACTTTTGACTCAAGAGTCAGAATCAAACGTTTGCGTCAATGCTATAGAACTGCTCACACCAAAACTTGCTGAACTTTAGACTGATTTGGTGTTTATTATTTATTCATGATTACACACTTTACTGTTTTTCATCGGCGTGAAGTCGTGATGGCGAAGCGCATTGAGCCATAGCTTTCTTCTTGTAGCAGCTTTGCTTAACTTTCCTAGGTGAAGTTGGTAAAAGGAGCAAGCTTCTCCTTTATCTTTTACTCAGTCACACTGCCTCGAACAATTATACACACTACAAAAGTCACTTTTCCCCATTGCTATTGTTGGAAGGAATGTAAACACTCGACTCGTACGGCGAGTGATCCCCCTTACTTTCAGTGAATGTGCGAAAACCACGTGTGCGCATGCATTATGATCGAAATGTGCAAAAGGTCTATTGAACATTAATAATGCTCACATGTACAATTATAAAATTTAAAATGATAATCATCATATTGTTAATAAAATAATAGTATTTGACTTAATGTCAAAGTGAATCAGTGGTGTTTTATTGCAGACTGATAATAAAAAGTTAGCCTGGTCTGGAGCAGGGCTTTGTTGGATTATTAATCTTGTTAGCCTGAAAAGTTTTCTTTATTTCAAGAAGTCTTACCAAGTGCAACTGTCAAACTGCAGATTGTTATTATTAATTTGAAAAGATTCAGATTTTTAACTTATTTTTAGATGGCTAAAAATAAGCAGTGTCTGATCAGAAATCAGTGTTTCGTATTAGGGCTGCCAGAAACGATTATTTTTATAGTCGATTAATCACCGATTATTTTTTCGATTAGTCGTCTAATCGAATCATATGTTAATTGAATATAAAACATACAGCTTGTCGCGCCAGAATGCAGCTGCTATTATATAACCATCGTTAGATTTTAGCTATATGCTAACTAAAAACAATTGCTGTGGAAGGCAAGTTCTGCTCTGCAGATATTACACAGGTTTCTCTTTCATTTTCTTAAAATGATCCCACACTTTTGAGCTCCGTTGCTGGGTAGCCATGATACCAGAGCCTGTCTGTATAATGTCTTGTGCAGTCCACGGCCTACCCCAGTTACCACTACTGTGCATGTGTGTCAAGGACAGAAAGGCAGATGTGGCAATGGAAGGTGTCAAAGCAGTTTGGAGAGAAAAAAAAGTAAAGAACAAAAAAAGAAAATGATTAATCGATTATTAAATTAGTCATTGATTATTTTAATAATCGATTAGTCGTCAATTAATCGATTAATCATGGCAGCCCTATTTCATATACTTACTAAATTTATTCTTTTTTCTTTGCATTAAAACATTACAGAGTAAAAATATTTGTTTTATTTATTTAGCCGATTATTCGTGAAAAGGAATAATTAAAAAATAAATAAAATAGTCTCAGAGCCTGACATGCCATGATCAGGAAATCATTGATCCACCTGATGGGTCTAGTCATAAGCAAACCGTGAACGTGCATTAATCCTAAACTATTTACAGCTGGCTTGAATGAGCTAGCCTGATTAAGCGTCACTTGGTGTTTGAGCAACAGATTACAGCTGTTGACAAGTTGAAGGCTTGAAGATATCCTGGATTTATAAAATCTGACTTTTGTGAAATTTGCTTGTTTTGTTTTGTAGGAAAATCACCAGAATGAAATCATGATTTTATTTTGAAAACTAATGGAAAGCAGGAAGTTACGTTTTACGCAGCCTCATTGACGTAGTACGTAAATAAGTTGTCCAAGCTGTTAGCTGAGGTTGTTGACTTCCTTTTTGATCATCTCTTGTTCTGAAATATTGATGACAGGTCGAAAATAATTTTCCAGCGTTCAGAAATAGATCGGCGCTGACATTTTAATTTACAAGAAAACATGATATGACTTCGTAACACGAATAAAAAGAACGCATCGCGTGCGCAGGAAACCGAGGTTTTGATCAACCAGCTAGCGGGTTAGCAGCACGGTCTCCACTCCGTGTGCTGTTCATGCTCTCTTTATTCCCCGTTTACTTCATTTGGTTTCGCTCTCTGTTACAAGGTTCAGTTCGTGGTTTCTCCGGGAGAGAATGAACTGGTTTTTCCCCCAGTCTAAAGGCTCTGGACCGCTCCCTCTCAACAGCCTACAGCAACAAAGACAGCGGCAGATCGAGTCCCTGAAAGCTGCTCATCCCAGGTAAGATGAACGATGATCTGTCACAATGAACCGCAACAACATCTGCCTTTTAACCCAGCTCTTATCAAACGGACAACACTGCAACATTTCAGTTTCTGTAACAAGTTACTGTGAGTTAACACTGTGTCCATAATGTCCATGTTATTGTTAGCCAACAACTAGCCACTTTCACTTACATTTTAGGGAAAGTATTACACCAAACTGACCTATTTATTTATTCATTCATTCACAAATTTGTTCCTGTTACTCTGTCTCTCTGAACTCAGTCAGTGGCTCCTGGCGTGATTTTAAATTGTTAATGTTTGCCAACCAAGTAAAGTTGACTCTCCTTGTTTATTTATAGATCTGAATGCACAACTTGTAGCTGCTGCTCATGATCATGTCCTGTGATTATTCCAGCCTTTACCACGCGTGTAGTATCAGGATGAGCTCGTGGAGATTAAAGCATTAGCTTTTGTTTACCAGGAATTAATACACCCTGGTGACTATTTTACCTCTGCATTTAGGTGCCTACAGGCATTATGAACAATTCAACACACACACACACACACACACACACACACACACACACACACACNCACACACACACACACACACACACACACACACACACACACACACACACACACACACACACTTTTTTTTCAGCAATTGTAGTTGCTTGATTACACCAAATGTGTGACGTGATTGGAATTACACAGTTGTTGCGACAACACCATGCTTTTCAAATGTGATTTCTTTGATTAATGTGACAAAATAAATGCCTTTTTTGTCATGGCAAAATCTTTATGTCTTTAAGCAAATTAAACATTCCTAAGAGGACAGAGTTGTCTGTTTTCAAATGTCTACATATAGATTCAGAAATGTATCTAAACTATTGGTTGGTGGATGTGACGTTGTGTTATTTTTTTCTAAGCCACAGCATAAATATTTACACTATATTTTATGATTTATTTTTTTTTTGCTTACAGTTTTTAACCACGTATTCCTGCATTATGTATTGTATGGAAAGCTGTCTTGGCCAATCTAAGGTGTTTACTAACAGCTACATACAAATTATTTACAACATTTGTTGGCTCACTCTTATGTGGTCTGTCCAAGAGAAATCAGTATCATTAAGGCACGCTGTTGTATTTTTTCTCTCATTTATTTATTGCCGATAAATGTTTTAATGCTTTTTATAAACATGCAGCTGATGATCAGTGATTTAAGACCACTGATCATGATGTGTCTATTTTTCCCCCCACAGCCTTGCCGAGATCCAGAAAGATGTCGAGTACAGAATACCTTTCACAATCAACAACTCTACCATTAGTGTTAACATGTGAGTACATCTTTTAACAGTCACATAGCAAGATAACCTGCTTCTAATTTGAAGTTAGACGCTGGTTAGAACTCTATTTATAGATTCGAGTAATTCCAAAGGTCAAATGGCATAGAAGATACAAACGTTTTGCATTTAAAAGAGAAAATAATGTATATTCTGAATAACTTGGACCTGGGTGGATCCCGTCATCTCAAATTAATACATAGTTTATTGCAATTACTGTAGTGCTGATGAGCCACGTTCAACTACCAAAACCACTTCCAACCCACTCATGAGTACCAGAAAAGTAGAAAAAGGAGGCTTGGTCTGATAAATCCCCTTTTTCATTATGTGAACGATCATGTCTGTGGACATTGCTTAGCAGCGTTGTGGAGAAATATTCATGAAATTTGGGAACTTTCAGCAGCTTCACTGCAGCAGCAGAATGGTTTTACAGAACTGCAGAACTGCATCTATCAGAAACACTTTATTGTCATTGTCAGTAAACAAGCTACAGACCAGGAATTTGTTGTGGCTGTCAGTTACATGGTAAGTGATGGGGAGGATTAAATGAACCAAGACCACCTATGAAGCAATTTTAAAAGCACTTTTGTAATGGTTTTAGTGTGTTAAATCACAGATAATGAATTAATCGTCATAGACTGGACTTGTTTGTTCTCAGATGCAGAATCATCTGTAACTTCTTAACACCAGACAATGAGCACTGGAACCTTTCATAAAGAGCTTATAATCAAACCCTAAGTTTATTTATTTAGTTATTTAGATTTAATTTATTTTGTGTGTCCTGTGCAAAGGTGACTTCTCTGCACTGTGACCTGATAAGCAAACAATATTAAAGAGCCATGTTTGATTTCAATGTTTCTCTCTCTCTCTCGCTCGCAAAGTAGCTAAACTGACTGAACTACAAATACCATCAATTTATAAATCATTGGCTGTACTGGTTGAACTTTTTACACCTATTAATGTTTAAAAACTCACTTTTCTGAAATATGTAGCATATATTTCATACAGTTTCATGCACCAAATTAATAATTTGTTGGAATATTTTCAAACCATCTGTACAGAATTGACTCAGCTTGTAAAACAAGCTTGTCTTACCTTTTTTTCCCCTCTCTTTCCTCCAGTTTGCTGCCTCTTCAGTTCCCTCAGGACAAGCCGGTGGTTACTGTTTACCCCCCTGTTGGCCATCATTTAGTAGACAGCAATAATGGCACCACCATCATCAGCCCCCTCATCACTAATGTGAGTAGCTGCCTGGAGAAATTGGCATTTTTTTTAGGAAAGTCTGAGGATTATAGTTTGAAATACTGATCCAGCATATTCTAATGTGTACATTAAAGCTTTGCACATTTTACTGTTTATGCAAGAATCACAGTTTGTATCAGTTTGGATTAATCTGGTGATCCCCTTTCAAAGATGTGGACCAAATCAGTTTTAGTAACATTTTCATAAAATCCCTTTATGACACCCCCCCCCCCCCAGTAAATTTGCTGAGAATATCTGAGAAAAGAGGCATATTTTCATTGGTTTTTCCTTCAATGCTGCAACTTTAAGGGAAATAAAACAAACTGTGGTTTTTGTGGTAATGCTGTTTCTCTGACTAAAAGTGAAATTGAAATGAGTAAGTCAAAGTAAGGTTATTTACATAAGAGTTTGCTTTTGCCAGATGATTCTGCTTCATCTTCTCAGATCCACTTTTCAGTGACAAACACATGATTTTACTTAGCATTTAGTTTGGAGAACCATTTGTGTCCAGGTGTAAATTATTCTTTGCTTTTATTTGTCAGACTCTTCTTTTAAACCCTCAACATTTCAGCCTCTGACATTTTTTTTTCTGATTAGAAGTTCAAATATTCATAAATTACGACATTTAATCTTGTGAGGAGGGATATGATGGCTGTGTCTCAATGTGGTAGCAGCCGACGTTGTGCACATTTGTCTGCTGCTTGTGTCACTGTGCCTGAGGATCCTACACATAGGCTTTGACCAATGTTGTAAATAGAAAATATGGATTTTACAGCAACCAAGTCAATACCTTCCCAAGATTTATTGGTACATGTGAGCGGGACCTTATTTACTGATCTTGTGTGAAAACATCAACTTGCTTTTTTTGTCTACTTTGAACCTATATTTATTTAATTTAGAATCAAAATCGAAAGTTACGTATGTAACTACGGTTCTATGAATCCTGAATGACCGCCAGAGGGCGGTGCTAAAAGCACTGAATGTTCCCTTCGCGCATGCGCCGTTCGAGCTGTAATACCAACAG
>NW_013952504.1:1217795-1224323 GCF_001266775.1 Austrofundulus limnaeus | reverse complement strand
ATGCGCGAAGGGAACATTCAGTGCTTTTAGCACCGCCCTCTGGCGGTCAGTAGGGATGAAATAGAACAGTTTTATTGCCATCGTCAGTGATAAACACAGACTAGGAACTTGCAGTTAAGAACACCCATTCTTATTACACACATAACAAACGTTGGGGAGAACGGATGTTCAGGTCTTTCGCAAAATGGTCGCGCTACCTTTTGCAGCTTGGAATACACACAATAGGAAAGATGAGTTTAAAAAAAGATGCTCTGATCCTATGTTTACAGAAAAACAGAATCAAACGCTTAAAAAAATAAACAAACACTCGCTCAGTGCAAGGCAGCTAAGGAAGGGAGGGGTCTGGGGGTCAAACACATGGTATGGGGTGGGGTGGAGCCAGTGATGCTTAAGGTTAATACTCCGTGCTGGAACCAATCAAAGACCTCCAGAGTCCAAAACAAGTTGTTATCAACCAAAGCACAAATCACCAGAGTTCAGTTCTCTGTCTCCACCCATCGTGGCCTTCAGACTGGTCCACCCACGGATGATACAGGAAGGGGATGGAGAATCAAGCCTTTGTTTCATGTGTCATCCAGGGAGTTTGATAACTGCCGAGCCAAGATCAGCAGCTGCAGGGATCCAAAAGATAAACACAATTGTTTGGGACAAGCAGCCTGATTTTCTCTCTGCTTTAAGTCTGTAACTGCATCTCTGTGATGGCGAAAATGCCAATGTTCCGAATTCATTACCTCCTCGCATCTCTTCTGTCTGAAACTTCACCCAGGTGTAGCGTCACTCCTCACGGGCACGCTGCTGAACTGTGATTCTCGTCAGAATCACATCCAGTTTGCGACTTATATGCCCCAACATCAGAGTCTGTGCGTTTCCAGTACGGGAGACTCCATCCATGGTTCCTGACAGCTTCTCACAGGACCGAACTGCTGTCAGGATCACTTTCATTTTCCGATAAACCAGGACTCCTCCACAGCCGATCAGCAGGAATCCAGTTATGATAAATCCAAATATATACAAATCTTCCACATTTTCAATGGAAAGCGGCGCCAAACAGATGAGGTTCCACCCCCAAGAACCAGACACTCACCCTGCCACCACCATTCCACTGGGACAGCTGCTCTCCCCTCGTTCCAATCTCAGTGTGGAAACAATAGTGTTGATTGCGTTCAGAGACCAGTTGACTAAATCCATAATTCCTTTTGTTTTCGGATGATAGGTAGAGGAAAGGCTTGAAAAAAAGCTGCAAAGCAGGGGAGGATGGACAGGTTCGGGAGAGAGAGCAAAAAGCGTCCGACTCCTCTGAAGGCCAAGCAGAAATAATAGTAATAATAATAATAACTTACAACCCGTTGTGACTGTTTAGTTTGTCTTGCTTTGTGTGTTATAGTTTGGCATGCACTCAGATCTGGGTAAGGTCATTCAGAGTCTACTGGATGAGTTCTGGAAAAGTCCTCCTGCCTTGATGTCCTCTGGAACTGCAGGCTTTCCTTTGTGAGTGTTTTTTGTTAATCGTCCAGTATGATCAGCAAGCCTTTATTTTTATTTACAATCGTTTGCTGGAGGTTTTTAATAAGTTGTTGATATATTTTTCTGCATATATTAGATATGTTGAGATGTATTTGATGTTTTTATTTTCCTCCTACAGCAGTATGTACAAGCCATCAGGCATCCCTCCTTATCCCTCCCAGGCTTTCCATTATGGTCCTCGCCATGTTGGTCCCAGTCCAACGCCGCCTCCAGGTTCCGGTCCAGCTCCGTCACCCGCCCCCATGCCTCACCCAGGGGTTGACATGGCTCACGGACCCCCTCGAGCTCCTGCATACGGACTGATAACTGACCTGCCAGTACCCATCCCGACTGGAGACTCACAGGTAAACTGCTTATTATGATTGGACACTAGTACATTGGTCAAGTCCTTTCTTGGAAACAAAGAAACATAAATAATCTTTTTACTGTAGCTCTTTCCTAATTAGGCATTATGAAAAAATGTCCTCAGTAAGACAAAAATGAAGTTCAGTGTGTTAAATTCAACAAACTAGACATAATTGATAATGCCTCTCAAGGACTGCACCACTGACGGACCAAGTATTTCTTCCACATTATGAACCTTTTAAAATGAAAGACAAAAACACATAGTTCATGCATGCATTGCATAACTTGGTTAATTTTTAAAATCGGGGTTTTTTTTAGTTTAAAATTTTGATTTAGTAAGCCTTGCTTGTTCTTCTGCCTGGGTTCAACTGTGGCTTCAAACTGTAGCGTACTATAAGGTTGTGTTTGTCAGGATTTGTTAGAGTCGCAACTACTAACAGTGCAGTGATTTGCCAGCCCATCAAATGTTTGTTATAGGATGGTGTTTGTGTCATATTATATACATATTGCACCTGAATTTCTCCTTGCGTGTCAAGGCTGTTTTTATTTTATTCTATCCTTGCTTTAGTTTCATATGGAAGCGACTGTATGTCTTTTGTTGCTTCATTTTGAATTATGCAAATTAGATGCTACACTGGCTCTGCATTTGACATAAGTGATAACAAAGAGGAATTTGTCCGACAGCAGCACCAGTTTTCCTGGCCCACAGCTGGATTTTTACGTAGATGAAAAAGAACTAGTTTTGAATTAACTACAACCCCAATTCCAATGAAGTTAGGACGTTGTGTAAAACTAAAATAAAAATGAATATAATTCATTTCAACCTATATTCAACTGAAAACACTACAAAGAAAAGATATTTAGTGTTCAAACAGATAAACTTCATTGTTTTTGTTGCAAATATTCACCCATTTTAAGGTCGTATTCAGACCTGACAATTTGCTCCCACTTCAAACGAACCAGAGTTTGTTTCCAGCGTTGGTCCGGACCTTTTGTGCAGGTGTGAATACACTCATGCGAACTCTGGTGCGGATCAAACAACCGGACCGAGACCTGCTTTTTGAGGTGGTCTCGGTCCGCTTCCAAACAAACTCTGGTGCGGTTCACTTCAGTTCGCTTCTGGTGTGAATACAGACCGGACTCTAACCGAACCAATTGCATAAAACATGCACCTTTTTGGACTTCACGGGCCACCATTGCTGAGCTAAATAAACTGAAATCCTACCTGTTTCGTCGTCTCCTGTTAGCAGCTCTGCTGGCAGCATGTTGTGGGTCAGAACACGCAGAGCACCTCGTCTCCTTTGGGTCGCGGGACACATTTACTGACGTGGCTCCAAAATTAGAATATCATCACAAAACCACCATTAAATTAGCTGCTTCTGACATTTTAAATGCTATTACAGTTGTACTATCAGCAAAAATGTGCACATCAGAACCGCAGCATGCAGGACTTCCTTGTTTTCTTCTGTGTCTGTGCGCTTAGTCCCGCCCCCGTCCTTTCTGTCCAATGGGAGCAATGATCATCACCCTGTGGCTTTGTTTACAAGTTATAGTTTGTTTGCAAAAAAGCACAATGTGAATGCAAACCTCACCAAATGAAATAAATAAATAAATAAATAAATAAATAAAGTCCACTTTTGGTCTGGACCAAACAAGTGGACCAAAGGACTTTCCTTGTCTGAATACACCCTAAATTTGATTCTTGCAACATGTTCCATAAAAGCTGGGACAGTGTATGTTTATCACTGTGTTTCATTACTTTTCCTTTTAACAGCAATCAATAAGTGTTTAGGAAATGAGGACATACTGTAATTATTAAAGCTTTGTAGATGAAATTCTTTCCCATCCGTGCTTGAGGAATAACTTCAGTTGCTCAATAGTCCAGAGTCTGTGTTGTCGTATTTTGTGCTTCATAATGCTCCACACATCTTCACTGGAAGACAGGCCATGACTGGAGGTCTAGTATTTTACTACGAAGCCACACTGCTGTAACACGTGCAGAATGTGGCTTGGCATTGTCCTGCTGAAATAAGCAGGACGTCCCTGAAAAAGACGTGGCTTGGATGGCAGCACATGTTGCTCTAAAACCTGTATGTAGCTTTCAGTATTAATGGAGCCTTCACAGATGTGCAAGTTACTCATGCTATGGGCACTAACACACCCCTATACCATCAGAGAGGCTGACGTTTGAACTTTGAGCTGAAAACGGTTCAGACAGTCCTTTTCCTCTTTGGCCCAGAGGACACCACGTCCATGTTTTCCAAAAACAGTTTGAAATGTGGACTCATCAGACCACAGGACACTTTCACTCTGTGTCAGTCCATCTCAGATGAGCTCAGAGAAGCCAGCAACATTTCTGGGTGTCGTTGACATAGTGGCTTTGGCTCTGCATGGTAGAGATTTAACTTGTACTTGTAGATGTAACAAAGATCTGTGTTCACTGGTAGTGGTTTTCTGAAGTCTTCATGGGCCCATGTGGTGATGTCAGTTACAGAATGATGTGGGTTTTTAATGCAGTGCTGCTTCAGGGATCGCAGGTCGCAGACATTCATCATTGGTTTGCAGCTTTGCTGCTTACTTGCAGAGATTTGTCCAGATTCTATAAATCTTTTGATGATATTATGGACCACAGATGCCTAAATTCTAATAACAGTAGTATATTAAGAAACATTCAGAAACAGTTGGACTATTTGAATACGCAGGTGTTCACAAAGTGGTGAACCTCACCACAGACTCCCTTGTGAACAACTGAGCCTTTCATGGATGCTCCCATTATACCTAATCATGACGCTCACCTGTTTCCAATTAACCTGTTCGCCTGTAGAATTATTTTTGAGCATTCATTACCTTCCCCAGTCTTTTGTTGCCCCGTCACAGCTTTTTAGGAACATGTTGCAGGCATGAAATTCAAAATGAGTAAATTTTTGCAAAAGAAAAAAGCAAAGTTTATACGTTTGAACTTTAAATCATCATTGTATTTTGTTTGTTTGTTTGTTTTACACAACGTTCCAACTTTATTGGAATTGGGGCTGTAAAACATCTTTGGAGAAACTGGGTCAAGTTGTTATTTTTGGCTCAGTGTGCATCAGAATGCTCCAGAATAATAAATGAAAAAAGAAACATTTTCAGAGATTTTCTGTGTCACTCATGATTATCGACCTGTTTGTTTGAAAGTAATGTAATTTTTTTTTTGCACTTTGCTTTTCTTGGTTATATTCCAGATAAATCAGCTGTAAATGAACTGTTCCAGTGTAAGTCAGCTGTTTTATTTCTGTCTCTTCCAGGCGGGGCTGAATGGACACGTGTACAAGATGCCCGAGATTCCCGAGTCTTTTCCTGAACTCTGTGACATGAAGTAAAGTACCTCATATATCAGTTTTAACACGTCGTTGGTATTTTTTATGAAGTCATAGTGCAAAGCACTGATGATGAGGGTTTATCAGAATTATTGTTTTAAATGTTGGATGTGATTCTCCAGCTCTTATGTGGTTTTCTTCCTCCCTGTTTGTAGTTTGACTCAGTTGTCAGAGATGTCTGAAAACGAGGTTGTGCTGCTGGAGTTCTTTGCGGGTTTGCCACAACTCAAACAAGTTGCCAGTGATAAAGAAGAGTTCATCACAAGTATAGTGGAGATGGCGAGTAAGTTTCTCTTGTGTCGTGCCCTGAACAGCAGGCCTCTGTCAGTCACGCGTTGATTAAAACTTGTAAATCTTCTGCTCATTCGTAGGAAAAAACCTGCAGATGGAGCCACAGCTGGAGGGAAAGAGACAAGAGATGCTCTACAAGGTCAGCTCTTACAACATTTCTTTAGTACAAGCATAACAAACACATTCCCACCATTGTGCGGTTCCTGATGACGTGTTTTCTGTCTGTTGTGTTGACAGTATGAACAGCTGACTCAGATGAAGTCAGCTTTTGAGACAAAGATGCAGAGGCAGCACGAGCTCAGTGAGGTAAATGGCTACACTCATCACATCATTTAAAATAAATACTTAAAAGCTGATGCACATTTGGACCGAGGTCTTTGATTAGCTCATCACGTACTTATTCTCTACTTTTATGAGTCAAACAATGTTTTAGTCGCCATTAAGTGGAGTTGTACTTTTAATTGAAGCTTAGCATAACTGATGTGTCAGTGTCGATTATATTAGCATTAGAAAACAAAAAGAAAAGCATCATAAGGACTCATGTTGAAGGTCATTTTTTCTTGTTTAGACTGACTCCAGTCCAAGTTAACCAAACCATAGACTCACTCATAAGACGGTTCAGACTGACGTGTGTTCTGTCCGCCGAGCGTTCAGAAAAAACACGAAGGTGGAAAGGCGAGTAAAGCGAGCCCGCCTCTGATGCCCCTCTGAGCCACCAAGCTGCAGAGCATCAGAGCCGGGCAGATGTTCAGAGCTCAGAAAATGATAATGAGCTGATGACATCAGTGAGCAACTGCAGGATTAATCAACAGATTTATTACTGAGGGAATATTAAAGATGACGCGAAACAACAACTTTGTAGTTTAAAAACATTGAAACACAGAAAGGCTAAAAATCAGTTACCATATTTATTCATGTACAGTATAATACGAGCTCGAGTGTGATGCAATCCAAAAATTTTTAACTTAAACAGCATAAAAAAATCTAATTAGCAATAATCTGTGTATAATAC
>NW_013952504.1:1209373-1211567 GCF_001266775.1 Austrofundulus limnaeus | reverse complement strand
TCAGTATCCTCTCCCATGCTTTCACTCTCACCTTCCATCTTGTCATGGCTGTTCAGTGTTCAGGCGGCACGCTAATCTTCCTACTAGCTCTAGCTTAGCTAGCTGCCAGAAGACAAGTAGGGGTCTAGGGGAGGGGTGATTTGTCTTCAGAGTGGGAAGGAGGAGGGGCCGTGGGAAGTTCAGCACAGACACAGAATTGGCGGATCTAAAATAATAATTAAAATGCAACGTAGAGCATCTCGATATAAACGATATAGGCTCGTCTTGTATCTCTTTTGAAAAAAATCTCGATATTTTTAAAATCTCGAGATATCGCCCAGCCCTAATAAGCGGCCATTTTGAGTACATCAAAGAGTTCTCACCGAACTCAAACAACAGAAGGTCTCTGTCGCATCCTGTCGTTATCTTACCAGTCGTAGATAGTAAACAATGGTTTTGGAGGTAAATGAATCAAGTCACTCTTGTCTCAGTAGGCATGAGACAGAATAATGCTTAGAGGCCACAGTCTTGAGGTAAACACAGTTTGGATTTGACATTCCAATCCAAGTTATTGCTACACATTACATAAATTAAATTAGTGATAATCTTAAATTTAATCTGCCGACTGTTAGAAATCACCAGACAGGGAGGATGAGGTGAAGCAGTGACTGATCTGTGAGTCAAACACAGCTGGGTCCAGAGATTTATTTTACAGAGACAGTACCAGAGAAAAACCATTACAGTAAATATTATATTCCAGTTTAGAAACAAGGCAAGAGCAGCTGCAGCTTTGCACATGCAAGATTCATTTGCAGCAGTCTCCTCTCAGCTGACTCCAGCCGGGTTGTGGGTGGGGGGAGTGGTGCTGCACGAGGCTTCAGTGAGTTGGACCGCTTTAGGAAGGGGAAGGGGCTCACCGCACCGCTCGCTGCTCATGGAGGAATGGAGGAGGAAAGTGATGTCATCAAAGCTTCTAAAAGTCTCCAAAAACACTGGGAAAAGTCGCCAGATTTGTCACTAGTCGCTTTTTGGAGAAAAAGGTCTCTAGAGGGGTCTAAAAATCTGCTCCGCTCGGCTCACTCCCAAGTCATATGACCAGTCAAATCACAGCCTGTGCGGTTAGAAAATCACGTTTTAACATATCGATAGATTATCGCAAATGCGATTAATCGTTCAGCCCTAACTGAGACGGACGTCAGCTCGAGCGACTGCAGGATTAATCAACAGATTTATCACAGAGGGAATATTAAAGACGGCACAAAACAGCAGCTTTGAAGTTATTTTAGAAAATACTGAACAACAGGATCGCTAAGAAAGTTCATTTTGTTTGTTTTTGTTTGATATGAGACAAACGTCCGTCACACTATAAAAACTATAAGTGGCTAAAATTTTCTAACTACTTTCACAGAACCTTTGACTCCTCCTGCAAAACCAAACTATGTTTTCAGATCAGACCTCGAGTCCATCAAATAGAAAACACTACAGAGCAGTCAGTATACTCAGCATGATAAAAAAAAAAGTAATGCGCACAACTCTAATACAAGAAAGGAGAGAATAAATGGGTGCCTGGTTCTGAGGAATCACAAAAATGGGATAACCAGCACTCCAAAAAATATCAAGTGTTGGTTATATCATTTTTTTAGTACACTCAGCATGGAAAAAAAGAAAACATGATCCATTCATGACGCTTTTAAAATAATCGTTATTGTCCTCAAAGGAAAAGCTCCTGTTTAGTACTTGTAGTAAAAAAAGTAAACATTATATCTCTAATTCACAGAAAACTTGTCTCACTCTTCTCTTCCTACAACTAGCTTCAATGACCAGGCTCTTTGAACTGCCTTGTATTGGTTTGTTCACATCATTACGCTGTGTTCACACTGAACACGATTTGAGCGTCGAGCGCTGGAGTTAAAAAATCTGAACTTTTGCAGCTCAACGCAGCCCATCAACCAATCAGAAAGACTCCACTGTGTGACGTAGTGACAGATTTTACGACAGGACGGTTTCCTGAATGATGTCCACTAAAAAGGAAAAAATTGTGTAGGTCTTCTGGACGGGTTCTTCTCTAATGAAACGTTTCGTCTCTCCTCCAAGAGACTTCTTCAGTCTGAGAGTTTCAGGCAAAATTCAAGCACCACAAACACACTGCACAAAATCCCAACACAGATGAGCTACATCTAATGGCCAGAACTCTGCAGTTTTCACTCATTTACAG
>NW_013952504.1:1207582-1209141 GCF_001266775.1 Austrofundulus limnaeus | reverse complement strand
TGCTTTGTTTCCCCGATGTATAACTGGTCGCAGTCCTCCTGGCACTTAACAGCATATACAATATTGCTCTGTTTGTCCACTCTGATGTCCACTAACCTGAGACAGATGGACAGGAGCTCTTCAGCTGAAATCCAGTGCCTGTAGTCGGTGTCCTGGCAGGAGATATCAGCACCGATGCGGGTCAGCGGCTCATCAAACCGAGCTTGGGACAAAAATAGTTCTGAAAGCCTCAAATTCAGAACGTCTCTGAGTTATCTGGTGAATTAATTATAAATTAATCATTTGGTGAGAGCAACATTCTCTTGCTCTCAATAAATAAAGCAAAGCCACTTTCTGTGCCATTAAACAGAGACCATGGGGTGGGGGCGGGACTCGATGCGCCACGCATCGAACAATTTTGACTCTCGTCTGACCTCAACGTGCATAAGTGTCCAACTTGAAGCGTTGGACGCGTTTTTGACGCTGAAATCGTGTTCGGTGTGAACGCAGCATTCGACCCGTTTGATGTGTTTTGAGTTGCTGTGTTTCAGTTCAGACAGCAGTGCTTTATTTGTGTCTCACTTTTGCTTTCTGTGCTGATCATTGTGGAACCCAAGTGAATCAGGGCGCATTACGTGTTTTAGTGGGTGAAAATACATCTGCAAGTTGTGTCTAACTGGGTGAAACGTGCTTAGAGTTCTGACAAAAGGGTGACCATTTTAATGAATGGGTTCAGGGAACTGAGCATTTGGTTCAAACAACAGAGTTTTGTTGCTCCTCCTGTCAGAAACATGCAATATTTTAAAAAACCTTCCAGGTTACTTGTTTTTTGGTTGGTTTACTGTCAAATTAAACAAAAATAATGAAACAATATAAAAGAGATTTTGTCCTTTCCAATTTTCTTGTATTTCCCCACTAGAGTTGCAGTTTAAGCACTCTACAGGCTCGGTTAAAGGTTGCAGCCCACCAGGCTGAGGAGGACTCAGAGGAAACGGCTGAAAGCTTTCTCGAGGGTCGCATCGACATCGATGAATTCCTGACGAGCTTCATGGAAAAACGAACGGTAAGAAAAGTTTATGAACATTACAGCCGCTGTGTCTCCTTTTATTGAGTTTGGAATATTGTTTGAACAATATATTTAAAGAAAGTGCAGGGCTGATAGTATTCCGATGTCCGGCTTACCTCCACAGGGAGAAAAAGAGAAAATCAGACTTACCAGCCCAACTGTTTTAACAGACATTTCTCTGGACCTATCAGAGGAGCAGCTTTCACTTTAGAAAGACAGGCCTATTAGCCAATCAGAAATCAGATGGGGGCGGTACTTGGATATCGGCAGAACTTTGATTTCAGATCTGGAAGTTGGAGCGGTGCTCTAATTAAAATAAATTTCTTTGTTAGAACAAGTTTGAAAAAGAACTGGAAACAGCACTGAAGCTGGCAGATTACAAAAAACAGCTGTCAGAGAATAAAAACCAGCAGAAAGATTCTTATCTTTGTCCTGATGCATCTCAGTAATCCAGGTAAAACATCAAAAAGAAAAAAATTGTATAGGTCTTCTGGACGGGTTCTTCTCTAATGAA
>NW_013952504.1:1204714-1206757 GCF_001266775.1 Austrofundulus limnaeus | reverse complement strand
CCGTTCAGCAGCCTAATAGTTTTGTTTTGTTATATTTTATAAAAAAGGATTGATGAGCAAAATTGTTTATATTTGGAACCAGACTTTATGAAAAGGGTAAAGTATTTAATAATTAAATATGAAATATAAATTACAGGGGGGTAGAAAAAACATTCAGGCTCAGGATTTTTCCCCGCTATCATCCCTGGAAAGTGTAATATGTGTTGATGTTTTGTGTTGCCTTGCAGCTTTGCCACAGCAGAAGGGCCAAAGAGGAGAAGTTGCAACAGTCTATAAACACACATGGGCCGTTTCCTCCTAGTCACTAAAACAGAAGGTAAAGATCACACACGAGAAGTTACACAACCCTGTCAAATTATTGTCACTTATTTCCTCCTTTCTTTAGTAAAATAACTTTGTTGCATTTAAATTTTCACATCATATTTTTGGTCCTCAGGTTTGGTGTTTTTCAGCAAACTGCTGCCAGTGGATAAAAGACTTTAAAGGGGTCGAAAGCACACCGAGTCAACGACGGGCACTTTAAAGAAACAACAAGAAGGCGACGGCAAAGTTGGGCTAAAAAAAAGAAACATCCTGAATTTATCATAGGCCAAAAAGTGGGAAAATAAACACTTCCCTGGAAGATCCAGTCCCATCACTAATGATTGAACACATCGTAGTTAATGTTCTTTGAGTGTTCTGTTTTGATTTGAGTCGAGATGAAAAGTTTAGTTTTATTCCTAGATTTATGTCAGACTTCTCAGAGGATCACCTGCACTGATCAGACGGTTTGATGTAGACACGTTTTGAAGCAGACATGCATTTCTTTAAGGTTAGAATAGAAGAAGTGGTGGAGTGCCACAGTTGGTGTTTGTACTGTCCTTCTCTGGTGTCATTTTCCAGTCCTCAGAGGCCTCCTTTTCTACTTTTCAAAGACGCTGTGCAACAATGGCACGTTATTTATTCTGTTTATTTTTAAAAGAATGTTTCTGACATTCACATGGATCACATGGCAAAATGTCCTACCGATGACGTGATTCGTCTTAAACAATTCATGGTTACAAAAGAGGTTTTAGAAATAAAGAGTGTAAGCAGATGCAGTGCAGTGTTGACAGGAGATATTTGACTCAAGCTGTTTGAACTAAAACTGTGCTTTTTAACTGAGAAAAGTTTATTTCTTTTGTTTAAGAGTTTTGATTTACACTTAACGTAAATCCTAAATGCAGTCTTTATTTCAGTGTGTTTGCATAAACATTAATAAATTTATTTCAGCAACAATTTACCTATTATAAATGTTATTTATTTAATAAAATCAAAGTGAGCAGAAAAGATAATACAACGTACACCAGTCGAATCTTGAGTTATTGAATTTAAAGTTGTCTTCTCGTCGTTGAACATCTTACATTAGTCATCAGGCTACTGTATCCACATGAATTATTTGCTCTATCCTTTTTTTTTTTTAAGTCTGTTACCTTAATTTATTTATGCTGATGCAAACACACTGACCACAAGTTGTCCCTGATATGCACAGCAACAACAGCTGTATTCTGACATCTTTTGAACTCTGTGATGAAAAGCCTCAAAGGAAATGGGATAATGTTGAGAGGTATTGGGTTAAATGCTGCAGTAAAGCTTAGTGGCATCGATTACTGTATTTAAATGTTAATAATAGGCTATATTATAATCAAAGACTCAGACACCTTGTATCATATGTTCTTATTTAATTTGCTAGATTAATAAAGCCTTTCAGACTAAGTCTTGTTGATACTTTTTTAAATAACGTTGCATTTTATGCAACAATTTCACAGGGTTCAGCGTTTAGTTTGTGTCTTGTATCTCAATGTAAGCTATAAGTTATTTGCTATTAACTATAAGTGGCAAATACTTCACCTGATCCCAGGTGGCAAGAAACTGCACCTTGGACAGACTATGTTGATGTCACGATAAATGCAGAGATGCAAAACTATCACCAACACTATCTATCTATCTATCTATATCTATCTATCTATCTATCTATCTATCTATCTATCTATCTATCTGTGTTTGTGTGTGTGTGTGTGTGTG
>NW_013952504.1:1197875-1202923 GCF_001266775.1 Austrofundulus limnaeus | reverse complement strand
TATATATATATCTCAAAACTGGGATTTTTCTCCCCATAAAAGCATTAAACTGAGTAAAATGCACAATATCAGTATATAAAATGTTGTAAATTAGAAAGATAGTGTCAGAAATACGTTAAAGTAAACTAAAACTAATTCAAAATCCAATATTCCTGAATTTGACAGTTTGCGCATGCGCATAGTCCTCCCTGTCAGCAGGGGTCGCTACTTCAGCAAATCAACTGACTGCAGAATAACCGAAGACGCGCCGGAAAGAGTTAGCCAAAGTTTTAACCGTAACACAGACGAGCCCAAGTAAAAGTATTTTTCACTTAGCTTACAAGGTTTGTCTCCTCGATTTCTAAAGTGACAGTAAAGGTAAACAAACCATTGGAATACAAAAGAAAAAAAAAGATTTGCCGTGTTTACAGCTGCTATAAACACTGACGGTAAACTGAGTAGAAGCTGAGTAGTGGAAGCTATCTGTTTTATCGCATTTCAATTACGTGTCATTTTTAGGTGTTTTAAAAATAGCTGACATTAATGGCACAACATAATAAAAGTAAATGTTGACATCAGTAAACATTTATCTGTTTGTCGTGAAGTAAAAGTGCAGATCTATTTTGCAGTACTAACTATAAAGCTCTAAATCTTGGGTGCATCTTAGCAAATAACAGAAACCTATGCAGTTTTTTTTTTCAATCACATGTTATATACCCAGTTTTCAGAAAATAGAGTCATGTAAACACTGCTAAGTAGGAAACATGGAGGAGTTTGTGGCGACCCCTCCCACTTAATAGTCTGCACCACCATCAGCCATTAACAAATCAGTGTTTTTGACATGGCATTTTGCAAAATAAAGCAATCTGTGTTTTTTATTTTGATTTTCTGGATTGCTGAAATTATCATCTCAACATCCATCATGTTTCTGCTGCTGACATGAATCAGCCCCAAGCATTATGTGAAGTTTTATTTTATTTTATTTTATTTTTTGTCAGAGGAGCAGTACTACAGAAGAATCACAACTGGACTGTGAATATTAAGTTTCCATTTTGCTGAAAAAGACACAAGTTTATCTTCATAAACAAAAACACAGTGATTGTTTTCCTGACACACGTGACTGAGCTCACCTTTTGTTTTTGCTGTCTGCGTAAACTCCTCTCTGGGAA
Source organism: Austrofundulus limnaeus (assembly GCF_001266775.1). Classification (NCBI taxonomy): domain Eukaryota; kingdom Metazoa; phylum Chordata; class Actinopteri; order Cyprinodontiformes; family Rivulidae; genus Austrofundulus; species Austrofundulus limnaeus. Next base: position 1,201,775 of record NW_013952504.1, on the reverse strand, counting down.
TGTTTTATAACCACTTAATGCTTGTTTTAGGAGCAATCCCTATTGTGAATGTGGTTTGTAGTAAATTAAAGATTTCTGGTCCACAGACATGACACAGCTGGGAGACAGTCATCGGAGGTTCCTGCAAACCATGATGGGTGTTCGCATCATTGATGAGCTGGAAGCAAAGAAGCTTTACCAGCACTGTTGTGAAACATATAAGAGTGAGTATCTTTTCTGCAAGTACAAACATTTACTGATGTAAAAAAGAGAAATAGGTGACAGTTTTGATCTCTGTATAATGGGATTAACTTTGTCTTCCACTCAGAAGATCAAAATGAGAAAAAAAATTGTAGCAAATCAAATCCTTTGGGTTTTTTTTTTTTCCATAAAAGCAACTAGACATTTTTACCCCTAGATACGTATGAGCTGATAATGTTTTAACTTTGTCATGGAAAGAGTGCCTGAAGTCGTTGCAGGTATGTTTACTGTGGATTTTTTTTAATATACTTGTTTCTTGCAGTGCATTGGACTGCTGACGGACTGGATCCTTTCATCGAGACCATAAATCTGAAGCTGCAGCCGATGTTCATGCAGGTTAAGAAAGGGATGTCTGAGGAAAACGGTCACCAGTACTATGCTTTGGTGAGTGGCTGTCACCGCAAACATGGCTGCAGTGTTGAGGTTGATGTAAACTTCTACTCTCACATCTTGCTTAGTGTTGTGTGTGATGATGTGATGTTTTCTTACTCTGACGTCCAGTCCTGTCCATTGCCTCCAGTCAGCATTTCATGTCATTTTGCTGAAAATGGTCCGCTCATGTTGGCTGGTTGTTAAATTAGGAAGATTTAGTCTTTATTCCATCTCCATGATTGATAAGAAAAAAACAGTTTCCAGCAAAATGAGCCTCTCTGCAAACATCCTATACATCACGGATGAAGAAAACAGCTCTACAACATCTATTTTGCTGTCACTGTTGTTTATAGACTTAGCTACCGTATTTTTCGGACTATAAGCCGCACCGGACTATAAGCCGCACCCGCCATTTAAAAAAAAAAGCGCAAACATCAACATATAAGCCGCACCGGACTATAAGCCGCACCCCCCCACCCCCCATCAGTAAGCAGTCCTCTTCAGTTATGGAGTTAAACGAGCTGCGAAAAGCTGCGTCACACAGCGGTATCTGTTCAGTCTTGCTTTCTTTCTTTTTTTGTCACTTCAGTAGAAAATGAAACCAAATATTAGTTTATTTAGTTTATTTATTTCTTCATCATCAGTGACAAAATAATAATAATAATAAAAAAAACTCGGAAAAAAAGCGAGAGGTCTGGAATTAAAAACATATAAAGCAAACCTTTAGGAATTATCGGTAAAGTTCAGAGGAATACAGTTAATTGAACTGACCTTATTTTGGTAGTTTTCTTTAACCGTTTCTGGTCCAACAGTCTCATTCATCGTCCTCCGGCGCACTGAAACCGTCAAAATCCTCCTCTTCAGTGTCGGAGTTAAACAAGCTGCGTCACACAGCGGTACCTGTTCAGTTTCTGTGTCGCTGTCCTCCCGGGCTGGCTCTGAAGCTGTGGTGCCCGCTTCACGTAGCAGTCCAGCCTTTCGGAACCCATTTGTGATGGTGGACTCATTCACTCTTCTCCACGCTGTTAGGATCCACTGGCAGACATCAGGAAAAAGCTGGGATAGCCCTCTCGCTCCAGCGTACGTCACTGCATGGGATTCCTTCCCCGGGGAGTGCAATGCCGAAAAAAAAGTCAGCAGCTCTTCACTCAACGTTTATCCACAAACTGGTCCTGGATTAAGCTCCAAAGTTTTTATCAGTCAGATTCCACCGTGAAAAATGTCTGTTTTATCCCCTTTTATGAGTTTTTGGCCATTGACTATCTTTAAATCGCTGCTTCCTGGTCAACAGTCGGCTCTGGAAGCGATAGCTTTTTTCTTTTTTTTTTTTTTTCTTTTTTTTGAAGCGAGTGGTTGAAGCAAATGGAGCATAAGAGCCCCCTGGTGGCTGAAGAAAAAAATCCACGTATAAGCCGCACTGGACTATAAGCCGCATGGTTCAAAGTTCAGGAAAAAAGTTGCGGCTTATAGTCCGAAAAATACGGTATATGCTATATATGCTACATTGAGAGTGCTGTGAGTGAGATCATGATTTATCCCCCGTGTCTTCAACGTACAAACACAGTAAGAAAAAGATGTCTGAAATGACGTAATCACTGATTTGCTGCCTTGTGTTTTGTGCGATAAAAAATAGCCTTTAGGTCTTTTTATTTAATGTAAACAGTCACAGACAACTCAGTCTGGGACTGACACGTGTTACGTCCTCCTCGGATCATTCAGAAAAAACAAATGCAGAAAGGCGAGTAAAGTGAGCCCACCTCTGATGCCCCTCTGAGCCCCCAAGCGTGGTAGTATCAGAGGCGGGCAGACCGCCTTGTAAAAAAGCAACAGAAAAAAATGACAATGAGCTGATGACATCAGTGATCGACCGCAGGATTAATCAACAAACAGATTCATTACTGAGGGAATATTAAAGACGACACAGAACAGCAACTGTGTTGTTAGTTTAAAGCAAATTGAACCACAGGATCACTAAAATGAGTTAATTTAGTTTATTTTGTTTGATACGCGGCAGACGACCATCACACAATAAATACGCTGTGGTCCACTTCAGCCCAGCTGAGTTCTGCTCCACGCCTCGTTCGGTTTCGCTCTGCTGGGTTCATTTGTGAACACACACGTGAGCGGGACCTGGCTGGCTTCTCCTTTGATTTTATGAATGAGCTTGAAGCTGGACTTGTCTTGTGAAAGAGGCTAGTGTGTGACATCATCATCATCATCATCATCGACTGATTCTGTCCAGGTCAACACGACTGAAACGGACATCACCAGGATGTCGTCAGATTACGCCGACAATGAGCTGGAGTTGTTCAGGAAAACCGTGAGTTCATTTTATTCGGTCAGTTTTTACAGGCCGACTCCTGCATGTGTTTTAAAAGATTATCCTGAAACACAGATAATTACTTAGAGAGCACTAGTTTATGAACACGATATCCTAAGCCCATGAGGGTTGAGCTCTGCAGATGATGTTAACACTAAAACATGCTGTGAATCTGCTCTACTGCAGATGGACCTGATTGTGGGCTCTGAGAGAGGCACGGCCTCCTCCACTGACATTCTGAACAGCACCGACACCATGACCTCCAAAAGGATGAAGAAGAGTGAAACCGAGCACCTTTTAACTCGACTTGTGCAGGACAAATGGCTTTGTGAGGTAAAATTCAGTTTTTACACAGAACCTTTGCAAAAAGACTTGCCTGATGGAGCACCACTGAGTGATTTAGGGCTATCTTTGAGCCGGCGCACGCTTGGAGCTCACAGCTTAACGGCGAAAATTGTCATTTTATTTCCAGGAGACAGGTTCTGAAGTTTGACCCTAAACTGTCTCTTACTGCAAGGTTTTTATTTCTCTACAGGGTTCCTGCAAATCCTTAAAATGTCTTAAAAAAAACTTGAATTCATCAATCCAAAAATAAGACCTTAATTAGCCTTAAAAGGTCTTAAATCAGTCTTTCATTAAAGTCATTTCTTAAAAATGTTAACACATTATAAATAGGATGACTGTAATTCATTTCAAATATTAAAATAATTGGTAACATTTATTTATTTTTTAAATATTCCCATTCAGATATTCCCTTTTGATACCACTTCCTGTTACTTCACATGCAAATATCTCAACAACTGTTCATCTGAGCAGTGTGAAATTTGTTTTCTAAAATGTTAAAAATGTTGTCTTTCCAAAAATACATTCATATTTCTTACAAAAATTTGATGTCACAGGCTGACAGGAAGTTCAGCTTGTCTGATGAAGCGGTTTTGTGCAAATTTATTTTATAATAAATTTAAATT
>NW_013952504.1:1182997-1196275 GCF_001266775.1 Austrofundulus limnaeus | reverse complement strand
CACGAAGAATTGAGGCAGTTCTGAAGGCAAAAGGGGGTCCAACCCGTTACTAGCGTGGTGTACCTAATAAAGTGGCCGGTGAGTGTATAAGGCAAGAGTAACATTTTTGTCTGAATTTATTTCCAAAACGTTTTGAATTCAGTTAAATGTTTGACCAGTTTCCCTCCTGAATCATCCAACCAGTGTTTCTGCCACCAAGTCTTAGTGGTTATTGTATAATTCAGTCTGTTTCTAAACTTAGAAACGTGGGGAGTACACTCTGTCCACTCGATGCATCATAGAGATGGAGCCATATATTCGCACCATGTATCCAGACCAAGTCAAGATGTGCCACATCTGCCACAATGTCGCTTTTCAGGTAAATGTTACCGTTTTTGCTCTTAGTTTTGTGTTCAGCTGTCAAATATCTTAAAGAATTCCAGAATTAATTTAAACCAAATCAGCTCTATAAATGAAAATGCTGCTGACATTTTGTTTTTGAGTTTGAAAAAAGGTTTAAGTCTGACAAATTGATGTTTAAAGAAAAAAATTATTTTAGATTGTTCTTTTTATGCCACTTTGAAGCTTTTATCATTCATGGAATGTCACAATCTTGTTGAATCTGATTTTGTTTTGTGTTTTTCTCGAAGTGCCAAATTTGTGAGAATCCCACATGTGGGATAAAGATACACAACCCGTGTGTGGCCAGATACTTTAAAGGACGTATGGAGCCTCAGTGTCCAGCTTGTAACGACTTCTGGCCACATGAAATCCCAGGTATTTATTGTTTCTTTATAAATGCTACAATACATCTACAACAAATACAATCTTTTACTTAAATATTTGGTGAACAACCATTATGTTGATGTTTTAAAGAAGTGGAATAAATTATAAGATTCACAGTAAAATTATTAATTGCTGCTGAAACCAGACGTTTCGACATGTTCTGTAGTTTCTTTTGGTGTGTGTGAGAATGACATAACATCCACAAGTCTTTTTTTGTATCTTTTTTGCAGAATTTCGAGGTCTCCCTTCTCAGTCCAAGAAATGACTTCAGCCTTTCCTGATTTTTGAGTTTTTTCTTGCACAAATTGTACAGTTTTAATTGCCAGCTTGTTGAAAATGTTACATTTTGTAGTTGTTTTTGCACAAAATAAACCAAATTTTATGTAATTAGCGTGTCCTTATTTTGTCCATTACTCACTTTAACAAGCAAAAAGCTGCATGCAGTTTGATCTTGTTTTATTTTACTATCATTACAGAGATGTTTCCCTTTCTTTCAGTCCTTGTTAGGTTTTGTTTAAAAAAAAGCCAAAACGACAAATTATTTAGCAGAGAAAGAAGTGGTATCCTTTTGTTAAATTCATACTGTATATGCAATTAAAACTATTAATATTTTAGTAACATTTTAAAAATACTTGGAAGATTATTGAAAGGCTTTTTACATAAATTTGGAAGCATATTTCAAAATAAATGCTTTTAGGAGGGTGTAAGAAAGCTGCTTTTACAAACAGAAAAAAGCAAACCGTAATTAAAAAGAATATAAAATTACTTTCCTTTTTTATTCAATTTTATTTATATTGATAAAAACTTAAGACTTTGTGTTGATAATGTTCAAATAAGATTTAAACTCAAATTCTCACATTTAAGAATTTAAACCTTTAAATGTTTATCATTATATATTGTTTTTTTTTCTAAGCAGTGATTGATTTGCTTTTAGATGATTAAAACTCACAATATAAATAGGATCATGTATAAATTTAATGAAACAGCATGTGTTTTACGAATAAATTAAGGATTTATACAAAATAAATTGCCAGTAAATCAAACATTTCCACCAGAACAATGGTTTACTTTCGTGTCAGTGCTGGTTTTAAAAAATGTTTGCCTGAAAGGGGTCATGCTTCAGGATCTTCAGGCTGACAATTAAATAAATAGTTTTCCTAAACCACGGGTAGAAAAAAGCATATATGAGCGGGTTTAAAACCGAACTGAAATACAGCATCCAGGACACGACGGCCCAAGATAAAGCAGCATTTCCAATGATGTATCCTGCCAGAGACTGGTAGTAATATGGACAGAAAGTCAACAAAAACACCAAAATCACAACACTGAGAGTCCTGGCGGCTTTCTTTTCTGATTTCTGTGCGGTGACTTTGACCGAGCCGACTGCCGTGATGTGAGACTGCCTGGCCTGGGCCTGAGACACCGCCACGACGAACACCTGAACGTACAGGACGACGATCACCGAGCAAGGTGCAACAAAGGTGACCACGAGGTTGATGGTCCTAGAGATGTAGCTGATCACCACCAGACACTCCCCGTAGCAGGTGTTGTACCTGTCGGGGTGCCTGAGATGCTCCTTCAAGATGAGCCCGTTGTAGAGAGGTGAGCAGAACCAGCACAGACTGACAGACACCTGAATTCAACTGTGGGTGACTTTAGTGGGGTACTGCAGGGGCCAACAAATGGCCACGTAACGATCTATGGAGATGAGCACCATGTTCCCCACGGAGGCTGAGGTGAGCGTGAAGCCACTGATGTATATCATGGCACACATGAAGTCCCCCAGCAGCCAGTAGGGCTCTATGAACCTCACCGTTTCCACCGGCATCACCAGCAACCCCACCAAGAGGTCTGAGACGGCCAGGGAGAACAGGAGAGTGTTGGTGGGAGTCTGCAGCGCTTTGAAGGAAGAGATGGAGATGATCACCAGCAGGTTGAGAGCCACGGTGACCACGCAGATGGAGGAGAGCAGCGTGTAGAGGAGGACGGCCTCAGAGCGGGGATGCATCACACCTCTGCAGGACAGATTGTGGAGCTGAGGGTAGCAGAGTTCAGCTCGGTCTAGGTCCATCATTCAGGACAGGAGACCGGCTTTACTCCCACTCAGTCAACCGTGCAAGGCATTTATTACTGAGCTCCTCTCTGCTGCATGTCTGGCAAATCTCCTCCCTCCATTTTCACCTCTCATTCCTCATGTCTTTTGCTTCACCCCCTCCTCTACCTCATTGTTTTTGATTTTTTTGACACCTCTGTTTTCCCAAACCTCTTCCATCAACTTTTTGTATGATGCGAGATTTGAGCCTCTTGCTTCTCTGAACGTTATCTTTTTTGTTTTGGATTCAGAGTCCACAGGAGAGTGTTGATTTTATAAACTCATAAGGAACAAACACATCATTTAAATCATTTAAAACACATCAGCAACATAACATTTATGTTGATGAGACAAAACCATCAGAACAAAATTTGGCTTCTGAAATCTGATTTTTAACTAAAAAAAGGTACCACATATAAAAGAGAAAAACAAACTACTTGTTCAATACAGAGTTCAGTTCGAGGTTCTATACTTAACAAAAAGTAATGAAATTTGTGTTTGGTAGATTATTTCTTTGGTTGGTCACTCTGGCATGTGGGGTGTTAACTTCACCATCAACACCCCACACTGCCACCCCCAGATGTTCTCTGAGGACTCTGCTATAGTCGGCCTCATCACAGGTGAGGACGACTCGGAGTACAGACAGTGGACTCAGGACTTTGTGGACTGATGCCAGCAGAACCACCTCCTGATCAACGCTGCTAAAACCAAGGAGTTGGTGGTGGATTTTCAAAGGAGCAGTCCCACCTCACTGACACCGGTGAACATTCAGGGAGTGGACATTGAGATAGTGGACTCTTATAAGTGCCTGGGTGTTCACCTGAACAATAAACTGGACTGGACTCACAACACGGACGCTCTTTACAGGAAGGGTTAGAGCAGACTCTACCTGCTGAGGAGGCTGAGGTTTTTTGGAGTGCAGGGGGCCCTCCTGAAGACATTCTTTGACACAGTTGTGGCTTCAGCCATCTTTTATGGCATCGTTTTTTGGAGCAGCAGCTTATCTGCAGCTGAGAGGAAGCGGTTAGATAAGCTCATCAGGAAGGCCAGCTCTGTGCTGGGATGCCCCCTCAACCCAGTGCAAGTGGTGGGAGACAGAAGAACTCTGGGTAAAATAACATCAATGACAGAATGTCGCCCACCCCATGCATAAGCTGTGGCACTTTGATTTTTTTAACAGGATCATGAAGAAGGAAAATGGTTGCATCATGTGTTGTTGTGAAGGTGTATTAACACCTTGGACATGCGTTCACCTGTGGATTCATGTGTTATCAGACGTCCCTCTGGTGCAAAACAAGAACAACTTTATTTTTTGGTTCTTTGTAATAATGCATAATCTGAAGAAATTTATCTAATAAGGTATATATACATACAAAGTTTATTTTTTTATATTATTTTTAAATGATTGTCTTTACAGTCAATTCATGTAATACTAAATGAAAGTGTCAAATACATTGTATGTTTTTGTTGGGAGTTTTTTCTCTGTGCACATTTAGATCAGGAGAATGGATCAAAATAAAATTTTCTTTGATAAAAAAAATGCATTTCATGAATTTTACCTCTCTGGTTCTGATTATGGGGATTTGGTTTATATTTGGATGGATTATGAATAAATTATTGACTGAGATGGTATAATCTGAATCTGTAACCAGACTTGATTCAGCTTTAAGACAATTTATAGGTAAATATTAATAAAGTGGATTAAAAAAAAAGAAATTTGTTTTTTCTGCCCTTTCATAAAAGTACAAAATTTCAAGCAAACCATAAAACAACAAAACATTTTCTAAATTTAAATCCTTTAATTTAATAAATTGTCTTGTTTTAGCCTGAAGTACTTTTTCAAATGAAGAGGAAATAAGAAAAATAATAATCTAAATCAGTTTAGGGAAAAAAAGCATTTTGACAAAAAGGTAAAGAGGACACATATTAAACAAAAACAGATGATTTATATTAGAACTGAAGGTGCAACACCAGTGTCTTCAGGATGTTGAATTTGTGATCCTTTATTCTTTGTGGCCTGACTGAAGCCTCTCAATGCTGACCCTGATCCTGCAGAGCCTTTTCCAACAGATAATGTTATGATTGAAGTAGTTAACATTCACAATGTTTCTGGTTGATTCAAACCCTCTCTTCATGAACACGTCCCCAAAGCCAAGCAATTCCTGGTTATATGATTGAATCTGGGGTTTCTAGTGTCAGAGTGCCAAAGACTTGTTTTCAGCTGTCACCTTTGCACCTGACCCACATGGCCCCTCCTGCCGGTGGTAGGCCAACCCATGTCGCTCATTTGGGCTGAGCCTGACTGAGCTCCATTGGTAAAGGCTCAGTTACCAAGCATTCACGGACAAGCCCCTGTACTCCAGGACTGGCTCCAGGGTGTGGCTCCTAAATGTCCAGCCGAAGGACATCGAGGTCCTTGCTGTCTTCTGTCCATACAAGTATCGTGAATAGCTCTGAGTTTGGCCTGTCACCATGGACCAATCTGCCCTGGGAGACACTACCACAGTCAACTGCCTCAGGCAGCATAGCTCCGTGGATCGTTCAGGCACAAAAACTCCTCCATGAAAAGGTGACCAGTCATTAGGCTACAGGCCATTCAGTCCCAACACAAACTGAGTCTGACTCAGGTTTCTTGGAGTCACTCTTCAAGAGCAGCTTGTCACCGATTCCGTTCATAGACAGAATTTCTTAGATCTACCAGGGGGCTGAAGGACTTCAGGATTCTGTCTCTGCTAAATGTGAATGATGTGGTTCTGTTGGTGTCATAGTGCTGTGATTTTTATGCAGGCAGGTTTTTGAGTTTTCTCCTCAGGAAAGCTGGGTTCTCACTTAAAGATTGGATGCCTCCTTGGACAACTATAGGGAGATAAGAGATGTCTGTTCCTCCCTGCTCAAGCTGCTGCCCCCTTGATCCAAAGAAAGATCCAAACATGTGTCACATTAAAAAAAAATCTTTTAAAATGATTAGATAATCAGACACTAGAGGGTGCTGTTGTTAAAACATTTCACTAAAGTCTGCAGCAAAGCAAAAATTAGAAAAACGAGTTTCCTTCATGAAACTTTGTTTATTCATCCCCCACTAAAAAATGCACATTTCTATGAAAACATAAATTCTGAAATTAAACGCAAGAAGTCTTGAAAATTTGCAGTTATGTTTAATTTATCCATCCATCCATCCATCCATTTTCTGTACACGCTTCTTCCTTTTCAGGGTCGCGTGGGTCACTGGTGCCCATTTCCAGCAGTCACAGTGCGAGGGGCAGGGTACACCCTGGACAGGTCGCAAGTCCATCACAGATGTATATGTTTAATTTAGGTTTTCTTTAAAGCAACAGTAATTAAGATTTTTCAAAATAGTTTTCATCAATTTTAATTTAAATATGTATATTAACATATTTAGTGTTTTAGTGTTAAATAAGTCGACTAAAAAGATTAGCTTTTTTCTAAAGAAAGAGTATTGAGTGCTGAATGACAACTGAAATTTATAGAAGAGCTAAAACTGTGTAAAAGTTAAAACAAGCAGAACAAAAAGTTCAAATGAGCAGAACAGCGAAAATCTAAAACAAATAGAAGCTAAAAGCTAAAGTGAACAAATCAATACCTGAAAAAATGACAGAGTAACTTACAGCTAAACTTATCAAAACAGTTAAACAGTTTAAATCAACAAAACTATCCAATTACAAAAATTATGAAAGCTAAAATTAGCAAAATAAATAAAGCTAAAATAACCTAAACTGTAGCAGGTATTCTGAAGATGATTTGTATTGGACAAAGGAATCTAAGAGATTACGGTAATGTTTTTGGAGAACATTTTTACTACAAAAACCAAAGGTCATAGCATATTTTGGATATTTTAATAGTTGAAATAAAATGAAAGGTTCAAAAGTAATTTGATTGCAAAATTACAGGAAAAAAACTTTATACAGGAAAACAATAAATGAATGCTGACTCATGCTGTTTGTCTTGTTTTATACAGTATAGTATATATCCTTCACGATTCTTTACCTTTTGCCAGACAGCAGCTGGAAATAACAAAATGTTCTTAATATGTCCTGCCTGGTCAAATAAAAGCTAAGTACAACATAAAATACACACAATAATATGACTGTTTGACTGTGAAAACCTGTCACCATGACAGAAACATCTCACGGTTTGTTTACCATTATAAAGAGTTTTCTATTTACTTCAAATTTTGAATGAAAAGAGAACATTTTCCAAAAAGAGACAACAAATCATCTAAAAATTCATCACTTGAATACTGTTGACCCAGACTCAGTCTCTCGCCGCTGCGAGTGACACCTCCGTCTCTTTACAAAGGAATCCACTTTGATGTCACCCCACCTCCCGAAAAGGTCAAAAATAATAAATGTAGGCTAGACTCACAGGCAGGGGGTGCAGCACTGTTTTTTTTTTTTTTTTTTTTTTGGACCAGAGAATCTCTCAAGGCCTGGTGAGTTTTTTACAGTGAGGCTCAGCCAAAGAAGAAATGTCATGAAGTTCTGTTTATTTGAAACGCTTGATCCACATTTGCTGAGGAGCCTTTAAATCACACACAAAAAAGTATGTTTACCCCCTCCAACCAGAGCTCACATGTTTCAGCATTTCTTTTACAAGTCATTCCATGAGAATAATTCAAACTGTCCATCCACTTTCTTCTGCTTATCCGGGGTCGGGTTGCGGGGGTAGCAGCCTAAGCAGAGAGACCCAGACTTCCCTCTCCCCAGCCACTTGGGCCAGCTCATCCGGGGTAATCCCAAGGTGTTCCAGCTGAGAAACAAAGCCCCTCCTGCATGTCCTGGGTCTTCCTCTGGGCCTCCTCCCAGTGGGACATGCCCGGAACACCTCACCAGAGAGGCGTCCAGGAGGCATCCTAACCAGATGAACAATCTCAACTGGCTCCTCTCAACGTGGAGGAGCAGCAGCTCTACTCTGAGTCCCTCCTGGATGACTGAGCTTCTTACCCTATCACTAAGGGAGAGCCCAGATTACCTGCGAAGGAAACTCATTTCGGCCACTTGTATCTGTGATCTTGTTCTTTCGGTCACTACCTAAAGCTCGTGACCATAGATGATGGTAGGAACGTAGACCAACTAGTAAATCGAGAGCTTCGCTTTCTGGCTCAGCCCTCGCTTCACCAGGACAGACCGGTACAGCACCAGCATCACTGCAGACGCAGCACCAATCCGCCTGTCGATCTCCAACCTCCATTCTTCCCTCATTCATGAACAAGACCCCGACATACTTAAACTCCTCCCCTTGGGAAAAGACCTCCTCCCCGACTCGGAAGAGGCAACCTACCATTTTCCGGCTCAAGACCATGGTCTCAGATTTGGAGGCACTGATCCTCATCCCGTCCGCTTCACACTTGGCTGCAAACCACTCCAGTGAGAGCTGGAGATCACAATCTGATGAAGTCAATAGGACCACATCATCCACAAAAAGCAGAGATGTGATCCTAAGGTCACCAAAACAGATCTCCTCAGCACCTTGGCTGCGCCTAGAAATTCTGTCCATAAAAGTTATAAACAGAATCGGTGACAAAGGGCAACCTCGGCGGAGTCCAACTCTCACCAGAAACAAGTCCGACTTACTACCGGCAATGTGGACCAAGCTTTGGCACCGGTTGTACTGTTCCCCTGGAACTGCCCCGATGTCCACGCAATATTGTAGAGTTGCATCAACCAACACAACCCCACAACATCCAGAGCCGAAAGGAACTCCGGGCGAATATCATCCACCCCCGGTGCCCTGCCACCGAGGAGCTTTTTAACCACCTCGGTGACCTCAGTGCCAGAGATTGGAGAGTCCGACCCAGGGTTCCCAGGCTCTGCTTCCTCATGGGAAGATCTGTCGGTAGGATTGAGGAGGTCTTCGTTGTCTTCTACCCACCGATCCACAACATCCCGAGTTGAGGTCATCAGCACACCAGCCCCACCATAAATAGTGTTGGTGGTGAACCACTTTCCCTCCCTGAGATGCTGGATGGTGGATCAGAATTGCCTCAAAGCCGTACAGAAGTCTTTTTCCATGCCTCTCCGAACTCCTCCCACACCTGAGTTTTTGCCTCGACAACCACCTGAGCTGCAATCTGCTTGGACTGCCGATACCTATCAGCTGCTTCCAGAGTCCCACAGGTCAAAAAGACCAGATAGGACTCCTCCTTCATCCTGACAGCATCCCTCACTGCCGGTGTCCACCAGCGGGTTCGAGGGTTGCCGTCACGACAGGCACCGACAACCATATGGCCACAGCTCAGATAAGCCACCTCAACAATGGAGGCACGGAACATGGCCCGCTCAGATTCAATGTCCCCCACCTCCCCCGGAATGAGTTCGAAGTTCCCCCGGAGGTGTGAGTTGAAGCTCCATCTTATGGGGACTCTGACAGACGTTCCCAGCAGACCCTCACAATGCGTTTGGGTCTGCCAGGTCTGACTGACATCCTCCCCCACCAACGGAGCAACTCACCACCAGGTGGTGGTCAGTTGACAGCTCTGCCCCTCTCTTCACCCAAGTGTCCAAAACATGTGGCCGCAGATCAGATGAAACGACAACAAAGTCAATCATCGAGCTGTGGCCCATGGTGCCAAGAGCACATACGGACACCCTTATGCTTGAACATGGTGTTCGTTGTGGACAATCCATGACGAGCACAGAAGTCCAATAACAAAACACTGCTTGGGTTCAAATTGGGAGGGGGGGGGGTCCATCCCAACCACACCTCTCCAGGTCTCACTGTCATTGCCCATGTGAGCATCTCCAGCACAACTTCCAAGGACTCCAAAAAGGGTGGGTAATCTGAACTGCTGTTAGGCGCATAGGCACAAACAACAGTCAGGACCCCCCCCCCCCACCCCCACCTCCACACACACACACACACGTAGGTGGAGGTAGGCTACCCTCGTTCACTGGAGTGAAACCCAGTATACAGGCACCAAGGTGAGGGGCAATAAGTATGCTCAATCCAGCTCTGCTCCTCTCAGCATGAGCAAATCCAGTGTGGAAGAGTGTCCAACCCCTCTCGAGGAGACAGGTTCCAGAGCCAGAGCGGTGCGTCAAGGTGAGTCTGACTATATCTAGAACCTCTCAACCTCACACACCAGCTCAGGCTCCTTCCCCACCAGAAAGGTGACATTCCACATCCCTGGAGCCAGCTTCTGTAGCCAAGGATCGGACCACCAGGGTCCTCACCTTCTACCACTGCCCATCACACACTGCACCAGACCCCTTTGGCCCCAAATAAAAAACTTAAAACTGACCTTTCTATTTTATACCCCTTGTCTGTAAAAAGGGGGCATCCAGACTCTGAACACCAGTCAAACATGCTGAGTGCAATTTAATATTGGTTTCATAGGCTACTGCTGTTGTCTATGTATTTATTTTTTGTTGTACAGACTTGTGCAATGGCAATAATTACTTTTATTTGTTCTAATCTACTCTATAAATTGCAAAAAACATCAAGTGAACAGAAAAAAAATGCAGTAGGTTTGTTTTTACCAAATAACCTCTGACCCCTATCCAAAATGCTGTGTGCCCAGAAAACTACTAAATGCAATAGGACAGAGGAGCCCAAAGTGGGGCCTGTGGGCCAAAACTGGCCCACCAAGCCATTTGATTTGGCCCACCAGCAGTTGTCCTGATTACTAGATTGTAACTATGTTAAAATTAAATATAAAATACAAGTGAAAAAAGACATTTAGTTTAGATTTAAGCCCAAATCTAGATTTGCACACCTTATAAGACCCCATATACTCAGACTTTAAATTATGAAAAGTCCCATGAATGTTTGCTGCCTGCATGAGCATACGTTAAATTTTCCTCGTTGTGCATGGGCTGTAAAAATACTAAAGAATGTGGGCAACCACACTGGCTGCTAGCTTAATCATAAAAAATAAAACAACTTTACGTAAGTATTTGCATTTCTTATATTATTTGCATTTGGCTCGCGGCCATCAGGTTGATTTTAATTTTGGCCCTCTCAGGGAAAATGTTTGGGCACCCCTGCTGTAGGAGGACAGCTTAGTATGGAAACAAACTTTTTAAGAATGACAAAAAGAAAGCTATGGAAGCCCATTTCCGCCACCCTGATAAAAAATAAAACTTAGTATCTCATAATTATGAGATAGCTAAGTCAAAATTTACTATCTCATAATTATGAGATGGTATCTCATAATTATGAGATACTATCTCATAATTATGAGATTGCTAAGTCATAATAATGAGATAGCTAAGTCATAATTATTAGATAGTAGCTCATAATTATGAGATAGTATCTATGAGATAGCTCAGTCATAATTATGAGATACTATCTCATAATTGTGAGATGGCTAAGTCATAATTATGAGATACTATCTCATAATTATGAGATAGCTAAGTCATAATTATGAGATACTATCTCATAATTATGAGATGGCTAAGTCATAATTATGAGATACTGTCTCATAATTATGAGATGGCTAAGTCATAATTATGAGATACTATCTCATAATTATGAGACACTATCTCATAATTATGAGATGGCTAAGTCATAAGGCTAAGTCTATGAGATGGCTAAGTCATACGGCTAAGTCTATGAGATGGCTAAGTCATAATTATGAGATACTATCTCATAATTATGACTTAGCCTTATGACTTAGCCATCTCATAATTATGAGATAGTGTCTCATAATTATGAGATAGTATCTCATAATTATGACTTAGCCTTATGACTTAGCCATCTCATAATTATGAGATAGTTCATAATAGAGATAGCTCAGTCATAATTATGAGATACTATCTCATAATCATGAGATACAAGTTTTATTTTTTATCAGGGTGGCGGAAATGGGCTTCCATACGCAGTAGCCCTTATCCTTTTTCGTCTTTTAGGCATTGGGTCACCCACATTTTGTTTTGTTGAGTTTTGATGAAACTCCGTGTAATCCCGCGCAGAGACGCATCCGAGCTGCTGGGACGCATGCGCAGTCCTGTCCTTAGGTTCGAAGGCGACCGGCGCATTCACACCGAGAGTCCGGGATCTGCAGCATCCGCGGCGTCCGATCCCCTCCACAGGCGTCCTGAACACACACCCACTGTAAGTTTCATTTTATTTAACTGTATTAACTGTCTGCCTGTTTGTGCAGCGGCCGGTGTGTTTAACAGTCAGGCTGAAGGAGCTGACACCACTGCGGGTTTAAGTTACAGGATGTGGGCTCGATCTGATGCAGCTGAATGTGTTCTGCTCCAATTTAAACCTGGAGCGCATCTCGTTTCTGTCACAGGTCCAGCTCCGTGTTATATAACAAGCTGCATAAATCACCACCTTCCACTGATTTACTATGAAAACTGAACACAATCATGGTGTAATAACTTTAGTTTAGGGGGACACAAAGCTTAAAAATGGGGTTTTATCGGGCATTTTTTCCTGTCTCTGCTCTGATTCTTGCAGCAGCTTCAATGCAGCAAGTTGAGCTCTCTGCATGAGCAGCAGACCCTGAAGAACTTGTCAGAAGGTGGTCTGCTCACAGCTGTATTGACAGCTGTTTCGCATGCATTAAACTATAAAATGCAGGCTTATGAAACAGCACATGGCTGACTAACAGGATGTCATCATGGCTGAGCTTGTTTCCTGCAGAGTGTGGGAACACTGAGTGTTTGACAGCAGCTCATTTGTTCCTCACAGATCCAGGATGATTCATCAGAGCCATGTTTCACTCCAACAGTGTTGGTCAGCACAGAAACACGCCCACTCATCAGGAGCTGTCCAGCTGTAGCCTATACTGATGACTTCTTCATAATTTATCCAGAAATGTTCAGCTCTTTATTTTGGCTTCTTCAACCAGAATGTTTGAGTTAAAATCTTCAAAATATTTCACAATGATGCATCCCCCTTCCTTTTTTTCTATCACCTAATTTATTCACTGTTTGTGTGTAAAAAAACACATTTCCCATGCTCCTGGGATTTCTCCACGAAAAACTGTCTCATTGTGTATCATGGTTGTGAGTCACTGGCGTCAGTGGACCGGGTCCTTTAAAAACGGGGGCCGGAGGTGTTGGGTTGCAGCGTGCGAATGAGATAAGCAGCTTCTCACTTTTTCTCTCCATGGTTTGATGATCATTTAATGGAGGAGGAGAAACTGAATCACTATAAGAAGCATTTACCGTAGTTCATTTAAAGTGTTGGATTTTAAACAGTAAAGTGATGTGAAATGACTCACACAGTAGTTATGAAACATGTTTACTCTAAACATTTGTACAATAAACAGAACAATTATGTCTCCAGGCCGAATAATTATCAAAACACCACCGAAATATGAAGAAAACAGTTCCTGAATGGCTTCTAATAAAAATAATGTACAGTGGTTTGCAAAAGTATTCATACCCCTTGAACTTTTCCATATTTTGTCACATTACAACCACAAACATAAATATATTTCACTGGAA
>NW_013952504.1:1172278-1180072 GCF_001266775.1 Austrofundulus limnaeus | reverse complement strand
TATTAGGAATAAAGACTTCTGAGTTCTGGTGCATTTCTGCGTGCGGGGGTCATTATGTTACCGCTATGCGGTATCTAGTTTTACCCACAAAATGATGGCGTCCCACCACTAGGTGGAAGTGTACAGGGTCAAGAAGTAGCAGCAACTGGAAAATTGCTCGTGTAAAATCTCCATTTCACTGCATTTTTGCTAATTTTACTACGGCTCGTAACTTTAAACTAAACAGTGAGCTAGTTCCCTGTCAGAAAGTGGGAAAGTTTAGAATTCAGGATGGCAGCTGCTTACTCAACAGAGAGTAAATCTCTCTTACTTTTTAAATAGTATTTCTGTATTATTTATTTCACATGTAGTCAGTTGTATACATAGTACTTTTCAGTGTTTATATGTTAAAACTCTGTTTCCATGCAGGAAATACTATGTAGAGCTCAGTTATTATTATTTTTAACTGTGCTCAGCAGTAGCAATAAGATGAGTAATTTGATGTTTCATGTTTGGTCAACGTTAACACAAAATAACACAAAATATTGAACTTTGAGGGCAACATTAACGCTCATTTATCCTTTGGTGAAAATGAATTGAGCATCCCAGCTCTACACTTTTGCATTACACCATTTGTTTGTCACTGTTTTCTCAGCCAAACAACGTCTGTGTTACTTCCTAAAGGTAGGTGGGCGGTGCATAGGTTTGTGTATGCTGAGGATTCACTGCTGAGTCCACCTGATTAGTTTGTCTGGTTAGTTCATGGTTCACTTGACTCCCGTCTGTTGATACATAGAGCAACCATGACACCAATGTTCATGATATTCAAACAGCAGCGCAAACAACTGTCTGTTCTGTTTATTTATGCATCAATTATCAGCAGCTACACTGAGGTTATTTTTGTGCGTGTGAAATTAACACCATCAGCTTTTGCACAAAGCTATTACACCTCTGCTCGTACCCTATGAAATAAACTAACAGCACAGTTTTAGACCGCTCTTCCTAACATAAAATCTAAATTTATTAAATAAGACAAATTTCTCACTTTAACATCTCAAGTCTTGTAGATTCATTAACAATGCTAATGGACTTATGATGCTCCAAGCATGCTAGTTTGTGGTCATAATCATAACCTGCCACCATCATGTAAAGGCCTGTTTCTGTGTGTGCTTTTTTCCCCAAATTTATTTATTCTACCTTTTAAGACCCTTTCTAGTATTACCTACCTTGTTAGGAGTGGTAGTCCTTATGGGGACCAAAGCCTGATCCTAAAACTGTTGAATATGGGTTTGTGGTTAGGGGTTAGGTTTAAGACTAAAGCATGAATTGTGTTTCGGTTAGGAATAGGCTTGTATTCAATCAACCCCAAACGTGTGTGAATAAAAATAAATCTAAAACGAATGCATTTCAGAAATTGTAAAGTCGTGAATCAGAAGTTAATCATTTCAGCAGAAAGATATCTAGTATTCTGTGAGGAAACATTTAAATTTTATTATACACATTTTATAGGGAAGTTTTTGGGATGGAGACCTGACCTGGTTTAACAGGAGAATATAAAATAGTGACAAAACAGTCTCGATAAGCATCTGTTGGCACATCAAACAACTCTATTGCTCAATCATTACATAAATAATACTCTGTGGTAATTGTACATATTTTTTTTCCTGTACTGGAACACGTTCGACTCAGTTTGCACACCCCATCGGATCATGATTCTGTCATGACTGTTTTTCTTGTAATTTTTTTCTTTTTCTGCATGGTATTTTGCTTTAATTTTTTGTTTTTATCTTATTTCATCTTTATAGTCTTGTACAGTAATTTTTAATTAATTCTATTTTTAAATTTTATTACTTTAATTCTATTGTTATTCCTACAGTTGATAATGTCACATAGCAACATACTGTTTTGTGGACTGATCTGCTGCTGCTGCTGTTACACCTGAATTTCCCCGCCGCGGGACAGCAAAGGCCATTTCTATTCAAACAGGGTACTTATTGTACTTACAGCAGTACATACAGTAGTACATACACTAGTACATGTGTAGTTCTTATGTGGGGTTCTTCCATGGTACTTCCATGGTATATACAGTACATGGTGGCACTTATAGGATACTTGAAGAAATACATGCAGGGTACTTTCGGAGATAAAAATAGGCCATTACAGGGTATGTACTAGGTACATATACTGGTATTAATATGGTAAAAACAGCCACTTACAAGGTGTTTATTAAAGGCTTCTTGAAAAAATACATACAGGGTACTTACTGGGGTATATAAACAGCATTTATAGGGTATGTACTAGGTACATATACTGGTATTTATAAGGTTAACACTGGTACTTACAGTGTATTTGAATGGATACAGTTTTTTCATTATATGCTTGGATTACAAGGCACATGCGGGAGTCATCTTTATGAGTTTAGCAGGTTGTTCAGATATTACTTGTTAAATTTAAATGATGGAGAAACAGACATTTGTCTTCATGATAAAGCAGACGTCAAGCCACAAAAGCTTAGTTTTCTTCTTTTGCTATGGTTTGTATTGCTCGTCTTCATAACTTCCTGTTTTAATCATTAATGTATTTTTTATCATGTCCTTGCAGGATCTCTGAGCAGCTCTCTCACATTCGGTTACCAAACACAAAGTCGGAGTCGATCTGACCTGAACCGTCTGATCCATCCAGGCAGTTTTAGGCAGCGGAGCAGCCATGGTGAAGCTGGGCAGTAATCTGTCTGATAAGATGGAGAAGCAGCCATCAGCGGATGATGGCTTTGATAACATCCCCCTCATCACACCCCTGGAGGTCAGCCAGCTCCAGCAGCCATTCGCTGATAAGGTAAGCAGATCCTGTTACTTTTATTGTGTCCCTCTGTTTGTTTCAACTCAGCAAAACTGCACATTGCAAAAAAAAAATCTTAAAAAAATTCCAAACCACTGCATAAATCGTGAGGACAAACGCCATTAAAATTCTTGTGGGTGCACGTAGCGTCCTTCTGTGCTGAGCCGGCTGTATGTACCTTTTCATTCAACCATCCTGGGGTAGCCTTGGCATCACTTCTTACTACAAGCACTTCTATGAATGCATAATGCAAGAAGAAAAGCACTGAGGATCATTTTTGGCTGGATGATGAATGCAACCCTACGGGATGTTTTGCAGGAGTAAAAAGATGGTGAAATGGTGTTTTTAGAACACTGCAGAGTTAAGGGATCAAAATAAAAGTGACTGCTTTTGGAAATCCTTAATGTTTAGAGGTAGAAATACATGGGTGTATTCACACCTGGAAAGTCCTTTGGTCCACTTGTTTGGTCCGGACCAAATAGCGGACTTTATTTTTTTCCTTTAGTGTGGTTTGCATTCACATTGTTCTTTTTGCAAGTGGACTATAATTTACAAACAAAGCAGGTGACGTCATTGTTCCCATTGGACAGACATGGTGGAGGCGGGACGGAGCACAGACCCAGAAATAAAGATGGTGCTGTTAATAAAACTGACTATTAAGAATATCAAAAGCAGCTCATTCAGTGGCGTTTTTGCGATGATATACGTATAATTTTGGGACGGCGTTGTCAAAAGCGTGCCACAATCTAAAGGAGACAAGATGCTCCTCATTCTCTGATCCACAACGGTTCATTTGCAGTTTTCGTGGGCCACATAATATGCTGTGGAGGGTCACATTTGGCCTGCGGGCCTTGATTTGAATTTTGTGGTTTAATTTAAAACTAATATCTTTAGCTTTTCCTTTTGGTTTTTGCTGCAGGTCATTGTGAAGACGAAGACACAGTTTCAGCTGCAGCAGCAGCAGAAGAACAAGCTGTATGTTCCTGATATCAAGAAGCTGAACATCAACTTCTACACTGATGTCTCAGATAAAGTCAAGGTAAAATACTCATTAAAACCTAAATTTTAAATTAAGTCTAAAAGTCCAAAAGCATGCATGTTAATTTGCCTTCAGACCCAGGCCTTCCTTGCAAAATAGATCTGTGAGCTTCATGGGATTTCCCTGGTTAAATAAGTGCTAATAAATAAATAATGCCTGGCCCTGAAGATTTGTTTTAATCACTAGTTCTCAGCTGGTCTGGCTTTAGGACTCACCATTACACCTTAATTACAGGTTGAAACATAAATCAAGTTAGAGTCTGAGATTGTAGAACATCACAGTAAGCTAAAACACACAATTGTGTTTACTGATAAACCAAAATTACCAGAAAGTGGCATTGCTCTATCAGCTGCATTTTAAATAAACCAAAATGTTTTACTTTTTTTTACTTCTTCAGCCATTGTTAACAGACACAGTTTAGAAAAACAGTTTGTTCACTCACAAACATGAATTAAAACTTTCAACTATTGAGAAGTTTTGAAAATTCAATTTTTCAAATTTCAATTCAAAAATGTATTCATTTCATTAAAAAAATACTATATACAATAATAAAAATAAACCAAAACCAAAAAATACACAAATCAAAATAAAATGAAAGGTAGCAGAAGAAGAATAAATCTTATTTTGTCTGCCCCTTTTCGACCCAGAATATATTCAAACGAAACATCATTTACAAAAATATACTAAATAACATAAAAAATATATATAAAAAATAAAATGCTTATCATTTGCAGCTTTAGCTGAGTACCACTGAACATACAAAGTGTTAATAAAATGATTCTGTCACTTATTCAAACAATAACTATAAAAAGGTCGTTGAGTTTTTCTTTGCCCGGACAAAGAGCCAGCAACCCACTGAAAATGGGTTCTTGTCCCACTGTTGGGTCACAAACCACCAAATGAGAACGGCTCAACTTACCGGGCAGCTGTGAATGTTTTTATTCTCAGATTACAGGACTGATCCTCATCACGTTGGCCTTCTTGACCAGCCTGCTCTTTCTGCTCATGTACAAAGCCATGTGGTACGACCAGCTCACCTGCCCAGAGGGGTTTGTCCTGAAGGTTAGCACCACATTAACATAAACAAGCAATACAAATAACAAATTAACAAAAAGTACAGTTTTACATTAAACGTGCACAGACCTTTTCACTCTCTTACACAAACACACTTTATTGACATCTTTAAAACTGATATTTTTGCATGTTTGTGTGTATTTGTTTTTGTTGGTTTGTGGTTTTAGCTAAATATCTCATTAACCTGTGAATGGATTTTGACAGAAATGAAGTTTTAAAGTGTAAGCTCGATTTATCTGTAGGGAACCAATTCAGTTTTAGACTTGAATATTTATCTGCACAAGGTTGTGTAAGGATTACTAGCACTGTTTCAGGCCAGGGTCGTCCATTCGGAGCAAATAGCTGCGAGCTGCGTGTTACTTCTGTATCCGAGTCAAGTCACACACCCCGGAAATGATATTATGGTACATAAGGGCATTCAGGTGATATGACTCTCAGACATGTTCCTGTGATGCTAACATATGAAATTAGGTGTGTTTTTGTTGTTAGGTATTAAAGAAATAGACTTGTTGTTGACTCAGAAACCCAAAAACAGAGTAAAAATCACAGCACAATGGACCTCATGCAAGAACCGTTCGTGCGCACAGATTTGTTCTCAAGTTGTGCGTACGAGTGATTTAGGAGAATTTGTGGCATTCACCAATGTTTTCGTATTCTAAGATTTTTTTCAGATACGAACAAAATTCACGAGTGGTCCAGACCTGTCGTATATTTTACGAGCAGTCAGTCTGCTGTTATCCAGACGGGTTTTCTTCATTAATAACTTTATATTTTGTTAGTTTGAAGATATTTTGAATTGAAAATAAATTACACTCCATAATTATGTTGACAATAGGCTATTCTGCTTGAATTAGAGTTATAATTTTAAATGTAATAATTTAGACTAACAATATTAATAAATTGTCCTTTCGTCCGTTTTCCGCCACTTATCCGGGATCGGGTCGTGTGGGCAGCAGCAGAGAGACCCCGCTCTCCCCAGCGACACCTTCCAGCTCGTCCTGGGGGACACCGAGACGTTCCCAGGCCAGAGGGGGTACATAATCCCTCCAGCAAGTCCCGGATTTTCTCCAAAGTGCCAGACTTATTTTGAAAACATTTTAAAAGGCTTATTTCAGAACCGCAACTGAGACCACTTGAGACCGCGCGGGGGGAGGGGGGGGGGGTACAGTGCGTGACGGTGTGTCTTCTGAATAAATGAAAATGATTTAACACAGTTGTTTATACTTTTAGCAGCTCTTTTTATTCCACAGCTGAGCTGCTAAAATGACAGATTTTCTTTTCTGGATCTCTGACAGACGGACTTCAATCTCTGAACTCGTAAAGTTCTTCTTTTTAGTTTTTGCTGTCATTTTTCATGAATGGACACTTCCTGATATCTGAGGCAGGAAACACAGCCTTATATGGTGTTTTTGGGGGTGGTAATTATGCTAATCTCCTCTCGCATGCACGAGCAGCTGGATACGAACAGGAGAAGAGCTTCGACTCGATGCGCCGTTAGATAAGATCAACGTACATTTGCGTGAAGGTTCAGTTGTACCAACGCAAGTAAATAAGATCAGTTTTCTCCCCCATAAAATGATACGATCGTATCTGACATGTAGTATATGATATTCAGTGTTGTATAAAGCACCACAAAGTGCTACTTGAGTAAAAGTACAAGTATCTTACCAAAAAACAACTTTGGTAAAAGTTAAAGTCTCTCATTTACGCACTTTTCCTGAAGATAGAAGAGTTTGTTGAATCTGACGTGACATGTTCGTACGAACCCTTTGTACGAACAAAAGTAAGAGAAATTTAGGATAAGAATACGAACATGTTCTTGCATGAGGCCCATTGATTGTAAAAATATTCCAAACACCTCAAAAATAAATATGTATGTGTGAAGTACATTTAAGATGCAATTTGCTGTAAATCAATAAAATATCTTACGATTTCATGGAAACTTATCTACAACCGATCAACTTTTAGAGTTGATCCCTTTCAAGACGGCTGCTATAGCTCATTGACTTTAGCAAACAACTTGTACAGATATTAAACTCAAATTTTGGGTGGTAGTAGTTGAGACAGATCTTCAACATGTACTCCAAGTGCTAACACATCTCAAGCAGTATGGTCGCTTTTCATAATAATAAACTTTGACGTTAACGATGGTGGAAGATATACAAGGAATTATAGGCCTTAAATTTATAAATCTCACTTTATCTTTGACTTAACTTTCATCTTACATGTTTCAGCTACTATAAAGAAGGCAACACAAAATAAAAAAGTACATATACCAGTAGCATTTCAGTGACCTCGTACTCTAATATTTTAATCTTAAATAGGTCTGTGTGTGAGAACAAATTAAATGGCAACAGTTCCACTCTTTCTCTAACTTGTTTCTCGTCCCTCCCTCACATCAGTCACTTCAAGGGGATTCCTTTAGAAATGCGTCTAGAAAAGCCAAACTCATTATCTCCCGGCGACACCTTGGAGGCATCGAGGACCGAGCCGGCACTGCAGCGCACGTTAGTTAAAGAGCCTGTCACGCAGAGGGAAACCACAGGGTGGGATAAACAGCAGGGAGGGGGTCTGCTGCGGGCTTTCTGCTCAGGCAGAGATTGGGATGCCCGCCTGTGAATCAGAGGGGTCTTTAATTAGGACTCAGTGTGACTAAACTGTGATTAAAGGCTTAACGGTGAGGAGGGGAGGAAGGAGAGGGAGGAGGACAGGGCCTTCTGGCAATGCTTTTAAAGTTTTTGCAGGTTACAGTTCATTTTATTATTATTTTTGATCATTTCTTGTAAACAGCACGAAATTGGGTAAATGGAGGCAGCAGTATAAAATAAAACTTTGTTTTCCTCAAAAAGAAGTAAAAGTTTAGA
>NW_013952504.1:1159978-1171998 GCF_001266775.1 Austrofundulus limnaeus | reverse complement strand
ACCAAAAGAAATTCCAAAACTGTTATTGACTTTGAGCTATTCTTAACGAAATACTGCATTTTTAAAATTAACTTGGATATAGGTACATTCTGCCTTTATGCACTTTACAGCATCTCCAATTGTTTAAAAAAGTTTTAAGTTTGATTTGTACCCAGTGTTGCCCTCTGCCAAAGGTGAAAGGGCAATGATGTTTTTGCTTGTGTCTGTGTGTGATTTCTATAGCATATTAGGAAATTATCTAATAAACTACATGATCATTTTTCATGAAATTTTCCATAAGTTATCATTGCATTGGTACAACAGAGTATTAGGGCCACACAATGAGAGTTTTTCCTTTTACAATGATGAAAAAATCCTATGTGACAGCCATGTGTGTCTCTGTGTTTATGAAGTAGTCCACGATGACTTTGGGGTCACTGTTAGTGTAATAGGCTTAAAATTACATCCACATCATGTGACGACAAAATCCATCAATACAGTCATTAACTGTAAAACAACTTAAGTTTATCATATAGTCGTTTCAAAGTCCTGCTACTGGTAATTTGATGCTGATGTGTTAAAATATTGTTTCTTTTAACTGATACCAAAGTACAACTGCACAAGATGCTCAACATTCCTCTTTTTAATGCAGTAGTAAGACTGCTTCTTTGTGTAGAAGTTATTGTAACATTACAACTTTGTTCTCAAACAACCTTTTGCTTGTAATATTACAACTTAAATCCTGTAACATTGTGACTTTATTCTCATAATAATAATAAAAAAGATCTTGTGGTGTGGTGGCACTCTGTCGTAGATTGGATATGCACACCAGCCCTGTTTCGTCCACTTTAACAGAAAGTCTGGTTCGTTTGGGGAGGTGTGAATGTGTAACTGAACTCTGATGTGAACCAAAAAAAGCAAACTCTAGTCCGCTTAAAAACCTAGATCTTGGTTCGGTCCAAGTGAACTCTGGTGCGGTTCAATTGCATGTATGAACGCCAAGCATACTGGAGACCGCTCCAAAAGTAGGAAGTGGACTATAACAGAGGGCATTCTGGGTAATAAAGTTACTCATATCCCTTGCTGGACATCTGTATATGTTACAATTCTGGTTCCCCAATCGAGCCAAGTCTACCGGGCTATCAGGTGTGGAAACACCCTGAAACTGATTAACTTCTGGAGTTAATTCAAGTCAAGATGGTCACCATAGCTAATCAAATTTAGCAGTTCTAACTCAGTTTATTGTACAGATATTGAGCTAAAATGTGGTGTCAACATAGACATGAACACGTCGCACAAGATTTTACCAAAAAACTGTTCCTTCTTATCATAAGATGATCTTAAAGTTTGTGTTTAGTATGCATTCCTTTTATTTACTTGTTTGTTTGTATCTTCTCTAACAGCAGAAGCACTGTACCCCTGCGGCTCTGGAGATGTATTACACAGATCAGCAGCAGCAGCAGGGGGAACCAGGCCTTCCCAGCAGCACTAACACCGGCTTCTACGCCTCTCTCAGCCACCTCAACCATGCCAAGAGGACTGGGCCCGAGCTGCCATCATCATGGTTACCAGTCATCAGCGCTGTGAAGGAGGCAGAGGAGGCTAAAGAAGGCAGCGAGACACTAAAATCAGGGCCAGAGGGACAAGAGTGAAGGTGCTGCTGAAAGGTGTGGTTGAACAGGTGGAAACTCACAACGTAGTGTATGTTTTTGTCCATGTGTGTGTGAGATTGGATAATCTATGACCTCTAATCTGTAGGCTCCAAATCACAACAGTTAAGAAGAGACATTTTCAGGAGTCAGGCCTGGTTTTAGGCTTGCAAATAGTTAAAGGGATCCCCGATTAGTTGTAACATTAGACTTTATATGATAAACATATAATTTAACTGTAAAATAATGACTGTAAAAATACTGTAGGCTGTTTAGTTTTTATAATTTTTAAATTAAAAGTTTAAAAATATATTACAGGGACGGGGCCATTTTATTTACTCGCAAAGCATTCTGAGAAATTGATGACATCAACTAGGTCATTGGTGCGAGGCTGCTAGCGAGCTATATCCACCCTGAAGGTTAATCTTGGACAATATCTGATGATCTACTCTTTTAAATGAAACCAGAGAGCGTTGACAGAGAGGAGAAGGTAGAAATGACTCAGCCTGGAACTGAAAATATGGATGGAGGACCTCAGTTTAGCTTGTTTGTCGCGCTAGCACTGAGCTAATAAATATAAGGCAATATAGTGTGAGGGCAAGCGCAAAGGCTAACAGGCTAATCTGAGGTTCTTCTTCCATGAAGCAGCTCTGTTGTCCTCCATCCATATTTTCAGTTCCAGGCTGAGTCATTTCTACCTTCTCCTCTCTGTCAACGCTCTCTGGTTTCATTTAAAAGAGTCGATCATCAGATATTGTCCAAGATTAACCTTCAGGGTGGATATAGCTCGCTAGCAGCCTCGCACCGATGACCTAGTTGATGTCATCATTTACCCACAATGCTTTGCGTGTAAATAAAATGGCTCCGTCCTTGTTAAAATATATTTTAAAAAATTTACTAAACTAAACATCCTACAGTATTTTTACAGTCTTTATTTTACAGCTAAAATAAATGCTTATCAAATAAAGTTTAATGCTACAACTAATCGTGGATCCCTTTAAACACATGTGTGTCATCACTCACTTATCTGCTTCTGTCCATACCCTGAAACTTGCTTTTAAATAAACTTAGCACAAAAAGTTAAGAGATTAGTGTTTGGTAGATTTCTTTGTTGTAAAAATGCTTTGTGACAATAAATCTTATAGCGGGCAGCTGATTGGCAGCACCTGGGCTACCAGAAGCTTAAAACAAGTGTCAATAGCAACAGACAAATTTAAGTGTTTTGCAGAGAAAATTTGGTAATTTTTCATGTGCACATACTCAGCTCCACTGCTCATCCCACAGAGGCATGTTCCTTACAAATGTGGCACCTTTTAAAAAGGAAATGAACAGGCTTTCCAACGTTATAAGACTTGTTGCCAAAAAGCATTGTTACAACAAAGAACTAATCTACCAAACACAAATGTTGTTACTTTTTGTGCTAATCAGCATGGAACGTGTTGCTACTACTGAACGTCAAAAAACCCACCAGTTTTGCCTCCTCTGTTTGCCTGTACTTCTGTTAACACTTTAAACTACACACACACACACACACGTGTCAGCAGAAATGTAACGTGTGTTTTTGCGTCGGTGTGCTGCATTTGCACACGAAACCTATCTGAGAGGTGAAGAAAGAGAGGCGAGGTGAGAATTCACAGATGTGAAAATAAGTTTCTAACGAGAGCGACGTGTTCTCCCGCTGCTTCTTAATCCATCTCCTCCTGAATGAAGAAGCTCTCAGTCTGATAGTTGGGCTGTTTTAAATGTGTTGAGTAGAGTTAACTGTCTGTAAATCGTGTTTTGTTCAGTTTAAGGAGAGAACAAAGAGAAAATGACAAATTAATTGATTGATTTGTAGTAAAGTTAATCCAAGTAGTGTTTAATCATGTGAAGAAGCTTCGATACTTTCTTCACTTCGACACTTTTATGTTTACGTAATATTATGAACTAATTCATTTTTACAATGATGCCTTTTTTATATAAGCTAAATGTGAACGCTCACTCCTAATATCCCATCCCTGTTTGGGCTGTAAGTTTTCTGCAAAGATACGTTAACATGTGATTTCCTGTATGATCCCTAACTGAATGTAGAAAATAGCTGCTTTAATCTCACCGCTGATGGTCTTGCTTATGATGTAGAAGCTAAATGTTTCTGTGTTGTTGTTGTTTTGTATTTATTTATCTGCACATTAACTTTATTGGAAAGATTATTTTTTAAAAAATGTGTTATTTATCTTTTAAAGTCAACACAACTAGTAAATAACCTGAAATGACTTGATACATGAAGTAAATTGTTCTTTTTTGAAATTTAGTGTCACCTTGTGCTCTTTTTTTTGTCTGAATGTTAAATTTCAATCTAGAAGATAATAAAGAAAGTGACTGTAACACAGCTTATACTGCATCTCCAGGTTTAAGTGTAAAAACATTTAAATATGTCTTGATGTTTTTGACTAAACAGAAATAAATAAAGTGTTGGGTTTTGATATTAACTAGTTTTGTTCTAAAGATTTAATACGAGTTTCAAGATTTTTTTTTCACGTGGTTTCATTCATTATTATTTATTAAATCAAATTAAAACATGCATGATGTTAATCTTAATAGAAAACAATAGAAGATGAAAATAAAAATCAAAATGACGTAAAATGTATTTTACTGCAATTGGTCACATTTTGATACCCCCCCCCCCAACCCAAAAGGAAAAAAAAACAGACATATTTTACTTTATTCATAAAAATCTGTGTTTTCTCCTATATAACAGTTTATGTTCTTTGCTATACATTTTAAAATTCTGCTGTTTTAAGTACAAAAGCGCAATTTTAGTTTCTGCAACCAAACAAATTTCAAAGCCTTTATAATAAAACTTAACAGCTATTTTTCTTAGTTAAATTTATCTGATTTAAAACACTTTTTATTCACTTCATCTTCTGAAAAACACAACTTTTTATTGTTGTTGTTTATAGAATTATTTTTTGAGTTGGATTGTCATTGTAAAAGTCCAGAGTGTCATACAGTATATCCCTAAATTCATTTGAAGGGTTCTGTTAAAGGGTTATAAAAAAACATCTTACCTGTTGCAGATAGTTTTTTGAATAATCTAAACTTGGAGAAAACTACTGACAGGACTACCAAGCTAACTGAGTGAGGCTGAAGTGATTGTTGCCATCTTAAAACAACCCCAGTCCCCCACAAAAAGTGCCTAAAAATACTGTTACATAAACTTAGTTTCACATTACACAAGTATTCTGGCAAAAATCAGAGGATATTCCTGCAGGACTGAGCTGCTTCTCTGTTACTCTTAAAGCCCCTCGAACATCAAAGTTGGCATTTTTGCACAAAAAAAAAATTATGCACAGGGCCTTGAGTGAGTAAAAAATGCACACCTTCTTCTCCGTCTATGGCTGAAGGACGCTCAGTCTGCACAGAGTTCAAAAAATGACTCCTCAAACTGCAGTTTAGTGATTCAAAGCCAAGCCACATCCTCTGGTTGTCTGCTGCTGTGAGGCTGTCTGCATCTCATTTACACTCACATATTTTCACACTGTTGCTGTGAACGCAGGGATGTGTGGCTTCAAGTGTGTGTGTGTGTATCACTGTGAAATCATTAACTGTGTGTGCTAAGGTTTATGTGTTTGTGTGTGTGTGTGTGTGTGTGAGCGCCCATGCTTAGCCTGTTAATTAAATCTACATTATGCTCAGTTTAGCCTTTAGGCCTCTCTTCTCTCCACGGTTACTGCCTGACATGCTTTAGATGCTGCTGGCTCTCGGCGTTGAATCAAATGAAGTGTTAAAAAATATTTATGAGAGCATTTACAGATCCCATGTGTCGTCAAAGCACAGCGAGTTGGCTTCGATCCAGGCCCGCAGGAAGAAAAAAATCACGTAAAATCATCCGAGTACAGTCACGTAAAGACCGCCAAGTCCATTTTCCTGCTCCGCGGGAATGAAGAATAAAGTAGCAGGTTGGTATTTTCTGCTTTCCTGAATGTTTGGATTTCTGAGCCCACCTTTCCTTTGGGCTCCTCCTGAACTAACAAGAAGTCATGGAGTTATTTTGCTCTTTACCTTCTCATCAGATTCAAGATTCAAAGTGTTTATTGTCATATGCACAGACGAAAACATATTTTCACTGAGCAATGAAATTCTTACTTTGCCATCCATTTTTGAAAGCCGAGAGATAACCATATTAACAAAAAAAAAAGAAACGAATCATCATCGAAAGGACACAAACAATGTTGATTAGATAAAAAGAAGAGACTAAACTAAGGGTAACATCAGAAGTGAACAATATAATAATAATAATAATAATAATAATAATAATAATAATAATAATAATAATAATAATAATAATGACAACAAGAAGGGAACTCTACAATCTGTTTTAAAGTGTAATGTGCAAATGTGCAACAGGTAACAGTCTGAAATGTGCACATGTGCAATAATAATAGTCAGAAGAATGTCCCATTCAGCTGTTTAAGATTCTGATGGCACTTGGGAAAATGAGTTATTGTATCTGGAGGTTCTTCAGAGTCCCATTCCTCTTTGACATTTTGTTTTTGTGCATCAAGACCTCAGTTTTTACTTTACTTTTAATTACTTTGACTCAGTTAACTGAAATATTTTTTGCTTATTCAGCACAAACGTTTCTGGCAGGAAACGACTTGTTTAATATTATTTATTTATTTATTTATTTATTTATTTTTTTAGTTTGAATTAATCATATTTTAATGGAAGCCTATTTCCACAACTCTGATGAAAGAAAAAAAACTGCTTCTATCTCATAATTATGAGATATTGTCTCAAAATTGTGAGAATAATATTAATGAACTGCATTAGTAAAAATAACAAATAAAATGTTGCAGAGTTTTAGTGCTGCAGGTGTTTGTTCTTAAAGTTTTTTTCTCTAAATAAAATCAAATAATTAATCTCTTTCACAGCATCTCAAGCATTTAAACCTGATTCCTCAAACAGTTTATTATTCCGCCAACAACTCCTGAACCATATGTCAAACTCGTGGCCCACGGGCCAAATAGGGCCCTCGTTATCTTTTCATCTGGCCCCAAAAGTAATACTTTAAATGTGAAATAGTTTTATGGTTTCTCATTTTGTCTCTGGATTTTTTTAGTTCATTCCTCCCTCAACAGCTAGCCAGCCTTCAAGCCAAGAAAATTAAGTTTGAATGTTTCAGTATTATGATGGGTGCAGAAAGAGCAACAGAGAACCAACTTTAATTATCCTTTGTTGTGTTATTTTCACGTAAACAACAAATTATTGCATTTGCTGGATCCTGCCGACAACGCCAACTGTTATGGTAATATTTATTTAACAAAGACAGAAATACGTGGTCCAAGAATGAAGGTACTCCGTGACATGATCAGCTGAGTTTTATTGCAACAACAGGAAACACAGAGAACAACCTGCCCTGTCTCTGTGCCTCTGCTTCTCTCTGTCACTGTCTCTCCACACTACTGTTGAACTCTGTTTCTCGAGAGGCCTCATATATGTATTAACAAACACCATTATATCATCATAGCAAGGTTTGATACAAGGTCAATGGAAAACACAAAGATAAACACAAGTGATATCTAAGAATGATTGTTGTTAGCAGATCTTGTTCTGACTTTAATCATTCTGTCTGCTGATAAACAGCATGTCATGAAAACCTAGGTCATTAAAGGATGTCATGAATTACTTGCTTAAACATAAAAGTATTAGATCCACCACAGTGACAAAATGTGATAAATGAAAAGGTTGTTGATAGAGTAAGGCATAATAAATAAATGCTAAAGATGAGTCTTTCTAAAAAATATATAATTTCTTTATCTGTTAGGTTATGTATTTACTAAATGCTACACAAACTAAAATGATTCAGAAAAAGGTTGTCTGAATTTTTATAAGAATAATTAGTCATATAACAACTATAAATATTGACAGAAATTGGTCCTTGGCTTGACCAGGTTTTGAATTTCAGCCCTCTTGTGTGACTGAGTCACATCACCGATAAAAGACCTGATTTTTTTCAGCAGAAAATAATGAGAATTTAGTCAATTTTACAGCTTTCTTTACGAGGTTTGTGGGATTTCTTTAAATTGTTTTTTTCCCTCACAGATGTTCCACTCTGTAAAGTAAACTCAAACATCGGAGCAACAGATTCAGGCACAAAAACCCATCCTGTTGAGTAAAACTTTAACACTTAGAAACCTCGTGGAAAGTTTCAAATTTATACTGAAAACCGACTAAATCTGTCATGAATCATTTCGTATTTTTAGCAGCTGTAGAAAGAGCAAAACTAATTTAGCTAATAAATGAATAAACAACTCAGAGAATCAGTCTGAAACAAGCTAAATAAAATGTTTTTAGTCTTTTCATTGATTGTTTTGGTCATCATCTAAAAGAGGTCTGAATCTGCTCCGGAGTCTAAAACCTGTGGACACTGGCAGGACTCTTGTCGCCCTGCAGGGAACAGGAAAGTGCTTTATTGGAAACAAAATTAAAGTGCATGCTTTTATTTAACAGTTTTTTTTTCCAGGAAATTGCAGACTCTCCAGCACCACCGAGGAAACCACAGACCACATACTGGTTTTAAAGATGACCTAGCAGTGCCAGGCATCAGCACAAACACATTAAGGTGTAACTGGTCTTCGACAACAGAAAAGAAAAGAAGAAGAAAGAGGGAGGAAAAAAACCATCCTGGTGCTTGTTTTTGATTGGTTGTTTCTGCATCACATGAGAGAGCCTCTTAAAGGTTAATTTCACACTTTGCTGTAAGCTGAATGTTTTATTGTTTGCCCCTAGCAAGGGAGAATTTCACAGTAAAACTGGTTACCCAGAGCGTTTTATTTTTTTTTTAAAGGACAATTTTTAGACATTTAATGACAATAAAAAGTGGGGGAAACGAGGCGGGGAGAGTGAAACAAGGGAGGGACATAAGTTTGAAAAGGGAGAAAAGAGCAGATGAGAAGCGGACAGGCCTGGGAAGTGAAGGTGGGGAGGAGGAGGAGGGACAGGGCCAAGAGGCACCGAGGAGGAGGAGGAGGGTGGATCTGAGCTGACCCCTGTGTCTGTGTGTGTTGTTGTGTGTCTCAGTGGGTTTCCTCTGCCCTGGCGCCAGCTGGAAATGCCTCCACTAAGCTCAGGGAGCGCACACACATCATCCTCCATTCACCAGCACTCTGCCCCCTTAAAGGAGAGGAAGACCATCCATCCTCAGCCAGGCCTGCAGGTCTGATCAAGCTGCTGTTTGAAAAGCAGCTGATCACGCTTTGGTTCCGTTTCTTTGGACCTGCAGAGCAAATAAACACAAACTGAGCATGTTTTCTAATTGAAGTGATGGATTTACTGATGAGGTTTACATGAGAGTTTACACCACCACCTAGGGGTCATCCCCTGTTGTCGCAGAGAGAAATGAATATTCTGTGCTTGTTTTCAACCATTAGAGCTGAAAAACGCTTCTTAATGCATCATTTTTCTTCATAACACTTATTAAACGTTTATTCTCACGACTTGAACACTTACAGTTAGATTAGTCCCAGTTGCTGTTTGAAGGTGATGATCTTTACAAAAAAAAAATGACTCAGCAACCATGAAATTAGTCATTACTTTGCTATCCTGTCATGATGTCGCCCTCATGCAACAAAAAACCCTACCAGTAAACAATTATCCACCCGGCGTGACCCAAAGCTGCAACGCAGACCTGCAGTGGGGGGGAACAAAACCAACCAAAGTTTGCTTCTCTTACAGCTTTTAAGTTTGCTTTGTTCTGCCGGTTTCAGAGCTGACACGCTGTCGTTACTCATCGACCAAATCGTTTTACAACATCCTGCAATTAAACTCTAAGAAAATAGGTTAATGAGACAAATTAAATTTGAACGCTGAGAGTTCTTTTAGTGATTGTCTTGCAGGGAGGAGTGCAACACACACACACACGCACGCACACACGCACACATGCAAACACAAACAAGGAACAGACTGGTTTGATTTAGGCTTTGCGGTCCCCTCCTGGTGGAGAGCTTCAGAGCAGAGAGCAGTGAACTCCGGTTCAGCCCGGGCCTGCCTGTCTCTGCTCAGCTTCAAACCCAAACCCTTCAAATTAGGTGTAATCTGTGTTTTCGCTTCGCCAATTATCGAGCTGCATGGCAAATAAGGATGAACGAGCTTTAGATGGGCCTGTTTAAGAGGGAAGGTCACAGAGTGATTAATGGTGATCCGGTAAAATCGCGACTCTAAAAACGTTGGAAAGGACGGGTTTCTCAGACATCTGCAGGACTAATGCAGGACATGAAGTCTCACTTAGACCAGCGTGGGTTTGTGTTTCAGAATGGAGGAAAGAAAAACCTGGTTTCTGTGTCGTGTTGCACCAAAGCTGTGGTAATGGCAGTCTAATGAAGAGTGATTTTCTCTTTTATTATTCGTTTAATCTGGGATGCACGATATCAGCATTAATATCAGTATCGGCCAATATTGGTCATTTTTTATAATGTTGGTATTGGTCCAATATGTAAGACTGGGCCAAAAATTACTTTGTGTATTGATTTTCCACTTTTTAGTTTGGTGTTTCTGTTTTAGGAGGGGAGACGGTTGGTTGAGCAGCATCTGTTTGATCAAGCTAATGATATTGACGCTGCGTAGCCAGGAATAACTGATGTAGAGCCATGTCAGAGGTCTGGTTGTTTATTTACGGTATCAAAAAAAGACCCAAGTGTGTTTGTGCGTATAGGTATAATTTAATTTGTGTTTGTGTAATATCTGTAAATATCAGTTATCAGTCATAACAGCAATAATTATATCGGATATTGATGTCGGCTGAAATTTTCATATCGGTGCATACCTAATTAAAGTTATAGGAAAACAAGGTTTCATTTAAATGAATATCTTTATTTTCTGAGAAGTGGCAATCTGACTTCAAATTTTCAAGAATCAATAACAGCAAGGATGTGGAAATCATTTTTAAACTGTAAAAATCATATCACTGTAGCCAGAATCATTAAAGGAGCGGCTGTGGCGGAGTGGTTAGGGGAGTCGTCCTGGAACCAGAAGGTCACTGGYTYGATCCCCCGTCCAGCCGTCTCAGTCGTTGTGTCCTTGGGCAAGATACTTCACCCACCTTGCCTACTGATGGTGGTCAGAGGGTCCGGTGGCGCCGATGCATGGCAGCCCCACCTCTGTCAGTGTGCCCCAGGGCAGCTGTGGCTACAGTGTAGTTTGCCATCATCAGTGTGTGAATGTGAGTGTGGATGGGTGAATGTCTGTTAGTGTAAAGCGCTTTGGGGGTCCGGAGGGACTTGAAAAGCGCTCTATAAGTTCAGTACCATTTACCATAATGTGTTTCCAATGCATATTTAAGTTGTATACCATAGTAAAATAACTATGTCACATTTAGTTGTTATTAAAATGTTGTTTGTTTATATGTTTAAATAGAAAATAAACTTGACTTCTCATCATATCTGTTGAAATTGGCCTCTGTCTCTTTAAGAACCTCCTCCTCCTTCTGTCCCACCCTTTTCAACACGGGGCAGGTGGGCTCTGTGATGAGGAATAGGGATGGGATAAATGGCTCTTTGAAGGGATCCGGATCTTGGGGAGCCGTTTGTTTCGTAGAGCCGTTCAAAAGAGCCGTTCGATTTTGAACGAGTTGCATCATCACGCAGGGAAAAACGTCATCACGTAGGGCGACGTGATGATGTCATCACGTTACGTGGGTGGAACCATGTGTTTTGTCAAGCAGAAACCCACCTTTCCTGTGGGCTTCTGCACTCCATGCCTGTTTTCCATGAAAAAGCAAAACAGGAGCAATTTAAGGATGAAAAAATAAAGATTATATAAGGAATAAAATAAATAATACTACAAATAACTCGTTACTGCCCGCGACTCGGCTCCTATCGTTCATTGTAAAGAGCTGTTCAAAAGATTCGGATCACTTGTGAACATCACATTACTAATGAGGAAGCTCAGCTTGGAGACAGCCCAGAGGAGGAGCTGATCCCAAATGGTGGTTCTAGTCCCAACCAGTCATTTTTGCTCCCCTGCCTGCTACCTCAGGACACTACAGGATTTCTCAAACATGCATGAATGAGTCAAAGTAAGACTTTAGGCATGTTTTTGATGACAGGATAACATTATAACATTATATAAAACTCAAAAAAGTTGATTTTACGTGATATTGCCCCAATCCAACGTCATCTGTGGACCTGTTGCTTACCAGCCTGCATGTTCATGTGATGGCAGGTCCTGCTGTGGGAGGAGCTGTAGCACAGCAGAGAGCAAGGAGAGTCCTGTGAGATGGGCTTGTTCAAATTTTCAGGCTAAAGCCTGAAACATACTCACTCCGACGCCAATCGGTCAACGCGTGGTTGTTTGGCGTTCGTTTTCACACACACACACACACACACACACACACACACACACACACACACACAC
>NW_013952504.1:1152692-1159923 GCF_001266775.1 Austrofundulus limnaeus | reverse complement strand
CACACACACACACACAAACACACACACACACACACACACACACACACACACACACACACACACACACACACACACACACACACACACACACACATCTTTCATAGCTGTGGAGACACACCATGCTGAGCTCCTGGGACACCCCTCCCATTGCAGCATACGTCACTGCATGGAGTTTCTTCCCCCCTACATTCGACAATGCAGGAATAAAGTGACACTCGTCACTCACCCAACATTATTTAGCCACATCTGTCCCGGTTAAAGCTCCACAGTTTTCATCAGTCAGATTCCTCAGTGCACAATGTCTGTTTAATCTCCTTTCATGAGTTTTTCACGGTTTAACTATCTTTATAAAACTCTCCTTCCTGGTAACAGTCGGCTCTGGAAGCGAGTCACTGATTTTTTTTCTTTTAACCCAGTGTCCGAGCGCTTTCAGTACAAACACGCCCACAAACTTCAGACCAATCACACATTACTGTCGTCAAAGGAGGGGGGGTAAACAGTTCTACCGGCGTGTTGTGCCAAAAGGGAGGCTGAGCAGACGCTGCGAAGCCCGGTGACGTAATTTTCATCATGAAACTGCAGCAACACTTGTTGACGTTGGTGGTGCGGAGGGAGTATGTTTCTGCCTGAAGTCCACAGTTCTCTCAGTCCTCCATGCTGCATCTTTAAGTATAGTTGTTTCTTTCCACAATTTTGTATATCTTTCAGTATATAGGCCACATAAACTGTGTGGCCCTGTGATGGACTTGTGACCCGTGGGTGTACCCCACCCTTTGCACCGTGACTGCTGGATATGGGCACCTGTGACCCCGTGATCCTGAATGGAGGAAGCGGGTATAGATAATGGATGGATGGTCGCATAAACATTATCAAATATATTTCTGATAAGTACATAAAAGTAAATTGAAGGTATACTCTCTCTCTGTCTTTTGTTTGTTTGTTTAAAATTAGTATACTTAAAGGATACTTGCATGTACTTCATTTTGGCAAGTCAGCTGTCAGACATTAGTCAATAAAAAATGTGTTTCTCACTGTCAGTTTAACAGATATAAAAGTAAAGTGTTAGGTGGTAGTAGCTGATTCATTTTCCATACATATTCTAAGCATAAACAGATCACGCAAGGTGTTGGTTTAACATATACTGTAAGGTGGTGAGAACATGCATTCCTTTAAGACCCATTACTTTAGTTACTCTTTGCTTTAAATAATAAAATATTTCCAGCTTTATTTTTTATTTGGTGTGGATAAATTATGAGAACAAACTTGTCCCAAACCAAAGATTTTAAGACTTAAGTACTGTTACGCAATATACTATACATATAAATAAAAAAATCCAAATTTTACTTTTTTCTTTTAAATCTTCTAAACATCTTAAATAGAGCTCTCCTGAATTTTTGGAGTAAATGTAATCAAATCTTAAAGTCACAGCTGGTTGTAACTTCTGCTGCTGTTACAAGCTGACAGAAGAAGCAGTTGCTGCTGGTAATAAAAACCTATGATCCTGGTATTTTCTAAGAAGTTTTTGTTGTTGTTGTTTTGTATTTGTGGTGTAACTTGCAATGAGATTAACCAATCTGTTTTTGTGTCCTGTTATTTACCTGCCACCTTTGCACAAGAGGTTAGTTTTCTCGTTCTGTCTGCATCTCACTCGGCTCGTGTCATCAGTGACACACAAAGCATATTTGTGGTTTCACCATTTAATTAAAGGAACAAAATGTTCAGACTGAATCATTGGTTGCACAGCACGTTATCAGAACTCTATTGGTTCTTTTTCACTTCTCTGCACTGAAGAGTCTTTTTATAAAACTCACTGCTTCTGCAATTATAATTTCTCCACTTTGCTAAAGACAAGAAACTGTTCAAAATTCACTCACTTCAGTCGAATTATTCTTTACAAAACAGAGTTATAATGTCCTCTCAACAAATTTCTTTTGTTTATGACTTCATATAGAAGGATGCAGCAGATTTGGCAGGTCCAGAAGAACAAGCCAGAGAAACGCCACAAATTTTAGAATCTCTCGCAAACATTCTCGACCCTCAACAAGTGATGATTGATTTTTGACATGTTCCAGGCTGGCTGTCCAAAATTCTGGCTTCCCGTAAAGTGTGTCCAATAAATCCAAGCCCCAAAAACCAAATTAATTCATTTAACATTTTTCAACCATGAAGCTGGAACGGTCACCAAGTTAAGTTGTTATAAACTTCAATTCCAAAAAGTTGGACGTTCTGTAAAACTTAAAGTCAGATTGCAATAGTTTGTAAACCTCGTAAACCTATATTTTATTTACAATGGAATATAATAAGCACATCAGATGTTTAAACTATGGTTTACTTCGTTATTAAGTGAATAAAATATGGGTTTATGAGATTTGCAAATCCTTACGTTCAGTTTATATTTGCATTTCACACAAAATCCCAGAACTGGGGTTGTATACACTATAATTCACACCTGACAACAGGATGTATGTAATATATTTACACAGAACAAAGTTAGAAATCGAAGCAAGTGCAAACAGCAGCAGTGTTGTCAATCTGTAGGGCTTCCAGCGCAGCCTGGGAGACTTACTGGAACAGCCATGTAATGTGAAATTAAAAACAATGTAGAATTAGATTTTACAAAAACAAATATCTGTGTCGAGTCCGACACCAGCATTTTGACAAGTACTAAAATGTCTCGATACTCAGAAGCGACAAGGC
This sequence comes from Austrofundulus limnaeus, assembly GCF_001266775.1. NCBI lineage: Eukaryota > Metazoa > Chordata > Actinopteri > Cyprinodontiformes > Rivulidae > Austrofundulus > Austrofundulus limnaeus. The sequence continues at coordinate 1,157,226 of NW_013952504.1, read as the reverse complement.
TGCCCTTTGTCACTGATTCTGTTCATAACTTTTATGGACAGAATTTCTAGGTGCAGCCAAGGTGTTGAGGAAATCTGTTTTGGTGACCTTAGGATCACATCTCTGCTTTCTGTGGATGATGTGGTCCTATTGGCTTCATCAGATCATGATCTCCAGCTCTCACTGGAGCGGTTCACAGTCGAGTGTGAAGCGGTCGGGATGAGGATCAGTGCCTCCAAATTGGAGACCATGGTCTTGAGCCGGAAAATGGTAGGCTGGCTTCTCTGGTTCGAGGAGGAGGTCCTGCCCCAAGTGGAGGAGTTTAAGTATCTCGGGGTCTTGTTCACGAATGAGTGAAGAATGCAGCGGGAGATCAACAGGTGGATTGGTGCTGCTTCTGCAGTGATGCGAACGTTGTACCGGTCTGTCGTGGTTGAAGCCGGAGCTGAGCCAGAAGGCTTCAACCAAGGGTTTTTTACTACCCTCATCTATGGTCACGAGCTTTGGGTAGTGACCAAAAGAAGGAGATCACGGATACAAGCGGCCAAAATGAGTTTCCTTCACAGGGTGTCTGGGCTCTCCTTTAGAGAGAAACTCAGTCATCCTGGAGGGACTCAGAGTAGACCTGCTGCTCCTCCACGTCGAGAGGAGCCAGTTGAGGTGGCTTGGGCATCTGGTAAGGATGCCTTCTGGACGCCTCTCTGGTGAGGTGTTCCGGGCACGTCCCACTGGGAAGAGACCCAGAGGAAGACCCAGGACACACTGGAGGGACTATGTTTCTTGGCTGGCCTGGGAACGCCTTGGGATTCCGCCAGAGGAGCTGGCCCAAGCGGCTGGGGAGAGGGAAGTCTGAGTCTCTCTGCTTAGGCTGCTGCCCCCGTGACCCAACCCTGGATAAGCAGCAGAAAACGGATGGATGGACGGAGCTAACTGTGCCTCTGCTGACAGATTATGTGAAACCCCTCTGCAGCCTGAGTCAGGGTCAAACACAGAGTTAGTGGTCTGTCAGAACAGCTCGCCCACACTGGACAACAATCCTTCCAGACTTTTTTCCTCCTGAATTGACATAAATATTGTTGTTTTTTTAACATTTCATGTTGAGGTAAATAAACATCAGTAGACCTGCATGTGACTTCCATGTCATGCTTACTTTCTGTAAAAGAATTTACTTTTATGACTTGATAGGCAAAATACTGAGATATGGGAAAATATTTGTCTTAATGTCTTGGTCTGACTATTAATGTGAGATAATGTAATTTTTAAGATCATAATGTCACAAAATTCTGTCTACTCTGGATTTTTTGGCCATTATTTATCAAATTATAATAAAATATAAATACCGTATTGTGGGGTGGGTAACTTGCACATCTGTGAAGGTATTTAAGGCTGAATGGTATAAACAGCTTATTTCAGGAAGACAATTGGAAAAGGGAATGGAATTTGGATCGAACGGCATGACGCATTGCATGCTGGGTAACGGCCGCCATGTTGTAATGCTAATTTGCTAACCAAAATACGACGCATTGCATGGTGGGTAGCGGCCACCCTGTTGAAGGACAACCATTTTCAAAACACAAAACACAATGGACCGAGACAAACTGAAGAGCAGTATTCTTTACCGCGACAAACTGAACAAAGATGCTATTATGATGCTACTAAGATGCCATTATGGTGCGTTCACACCGAACGCGATTTCAGCATCGGGAGCCTCAGGTTTACATACATAGTCTATGGTGGACGCGCTTCAATCAGCGTCGGGAAGGGCTGCGGTGCCTCAAGCGTGATTAGAGCAGCGTGATTTGAACGATCTGAGCGTTTGACGTGCTTGATGCGCAAATCGCTGAAGTTAGAAAATCTGAACTTTTGCAGCTCGACGCGCAGCGTCAACCAATCAGAGAGACTCCACTGTGTGACGTAGCAACATATTTCCCGACGGGACAGTTTACTGAATGATGTCCACTAACCTGAAACACATGGAGAGGAGCTCTTTAGCTGAAATCGAGTGCCTGCAGTCGGTGTCCTGACAGGAGATATCCTCATCAATGCGTGGCAGTGGCTCATCAGGCTGGACTCGGGACAAAAATAGTCCTGAAAGCGAGCTGTGAGCCTCTCCCTCAGCTCCTGGGTGATGAAACTCAGAATGTCTCTGATTTATCTGGTGAATTAATTATGAATTAATTATCTGATGAACGTGACATGCTCTTGCTCTCTGTAAATAAAGCAAAGCCACTTCCTCATCCGACATTAAACAGAGCCCGACAGAGGAGGGAGGGGCGGGGAGGCTCTTGCCGTGCAGCGCTTCAAGAGCTGTCCTGCGACTGACCTCAAAGTGCACAAGTGACCAACTTGAGCGTTGGCTGCGATTTTGAAGCTGAAATCGCGTTCGGTGTGAACGCTGCATTAGAGTCACACATCTTCCTCCACCTGCTGAGTGATAAAAAATGTTGTAACTTCATGCTCTCCCGCTGCTGTCCCCGGTGACAGCCGTCATGTGTGCCTCCAGTCCAAACTCTGCGATGCGGACCTTGCGGTTCAGAGTGTGTGATTGGTTAGAACTTTGTGGGTGTGTTTGTTCATGAGGAGAAAGGCAGCGCTGTGGAGCAGGACTCAGAGCAGGTCTTCCTTCTGTAGGTTATTTTGTTTTAAAAAATTTTGTTTGAAGCCTGTTAAAAGAGCTAGAAAAGCAGTTGGTTTGATCCTGTTGAATGTGAGCATGGAGCTGAAGCTAACCATTAACAAAAAAAAAAGCTTTTCCTTCGCAGACTCTTCACTTAACCCCACTGATCATTGAGTGAAACAAAAAACACAATATCCAGTCATCATTATTGTTTTATACTTTTATGAGCTGTGGGAGGGCAGAGGAAGTATCTAAGATAATTTATGGCCCGCTGCATCTTCAGCATGTTTATACTCAGTCAGGAAAAAGACGTCCAAAATGACACAATCACCGACCCGCTGTCTCACATCACGTTGAAGTGTACTTCACACTCCCTCCGACTGCCGAAATCGACTCGGATTGTCGCGGTTCCCGTCACGGTTTCATGATGAAAATTTCATTCTCATTCTCTGTCATTCTTTGTCACAACCCGACCGGCAGAACTTTTTACCCCCCTCCACATAAGAACTTATTGTGTGATTCGTCAGAAGTTCGTAGGCGTGTTTGTTTGTGTTGGGAGTGCTCGGATGTTGCATTCTGCTTCAACTACTCGGTTAAAAAATACAACTCATTTCCAGAAGTCGGCAGACATTTATAAAGATAGTCAAATCGTCAAAAACTTAGGGATGGAGATATAACAGACATTGTGCACAGAGGAATCTGACTGATAAAAACTGTGGAGCTTTAACCGAGACAGATTTGTGTACAAATAAAGTCAGGTGACGACCCAAGCTTACGCCACATTCTGTTTGTGTTACAGCAGCGTGGCTTGGTTGTAGAAAAGCGTGCAGGGACTGGCCTGTCTGCAGTCCAGACCAGTCTCCTTTTGAAAATGTGTGGAGCATTATGAAGCACAAAATGACAAGAGACGTTATTCATCAAGCATGAATGGTAAAGACTTCTGAAGCTTCTACAATTATGTCCTCAGTTCCCAGTCACTTATTGAGTGTTGTTAAAAGGAAAGGTGATGTAACACAGCGGTAAACATACACTGTCTCTGCTTTTTTTGGAACTTGCTGCAGGCATCAAATTCAAAACGAGTGAATTTTTGCAAAAAAGCAATAAAGATGATCAATTTGAACATAAAATATCTTGACTTTGTAGTGTATTCAATAGAATATAGGCTGAAAAAGATTTGCAAATCATCATATTCTGTTTTTAGTTAGTTTTTACACAATGTCCCAACTTCAGTGGAAATGGGGCTGTATTACATTAGAGATTTATCTGGATAGGTTTTTTTTCTTCTTCCTTTTTTAAAGAACCAAAACTAGAATAAGCCATAGTGACACAGGAGTAATGAGACTATTGTTTAAAATGTAAGGAGTAAAGGTAAAAACCTGGCATAAAATTTACTCCATTAAGGAAAGATAATCAAAATTTCTATGTAAGTAAAGTAACAAAGGGACTACAGATGAAAACTAGCCTTTATGGCTAATTCTGGCATTTTCTCTAACATGCACTGTTCTTTCTTAAATAAATAAACAACAAAAAAAGTATTTATACTTCATTACGAAGGCAATAAAAGTGGGACAGGTTGCTTTTGTTTTGCATCACGTCATGGAAGCTAAATGTGAAACAATGAACTGCTTTCATAATTACAAGTATTTATCTTTGTCAAGGAGTTTTAGCCTTACAAGTTCACCATCTGCATCCCTCTTCACCTCACTTTGCAGTGTGAAACATCTCACGGCGCGCTGCTGATTCCTGACATCTTCTCAGGCCTCAGCTCATGTGACAGCAGTCAGAGCTGCAGAGGGAACAAAGAAATACTGTCAGGGAAACACAATAAATGTTGAGAGGATGATGAACAACTGTCAACAAATAATGACAGTCGCTGTTAAAAACCCGAAGCAACTCGCTTGCCACAATCCCACCCCGAGGGGGGGCAGGGGGTGGGGG
>NW_013952504.1:1148905-1152670 GCF_001266775.1 Austrofundulus limnaeus | reverse complement strand
GCCAAGAATAAATTGCCTGTCTGTAGTCATTTGAATGCAACATTTAGCTGTGATTTATGTGAAAGGCAGAAAAGCATTATGAGAAAACATTTTCCAAGTGCAACAGCTTGCAGCAATTTACATTATATGGAGGGAAAACCGCTGAAACAAATATTTGACCGGACTCCCATAATGAAATGGATATATTTATACACACTGAATTGAGTCAAAGGCTGAGCAGCGAAGGCACGGCCTCACCAAAGGACTAATCTGCGTTCCTGTAGTAAACATTTTACTGATGCTTCAGGGGCCTCAAATGAAAGTTATTAGAGCCAAAATCCTTCCAGCGGGCCAGGAGATGGAAAGATACTCTACACGAGGACGGAGACGATACGGCAGCAAGAAATCCACGCTGTTGTTTCTATCTGAGACAGGAAAAGATTTGGAGCTTCACTAATTTAATTTTCAGTCCTTTTTAGGTAGAATTATATTTGTTTTTTGCTGCTCTAATTACTGATGTTTTTATCCTTTCATGTCCCCTTTTTATTGTTGACAGTTCCAAGAAAAAAGGTGTGTATTTATTTTATTTTAAAATGAAATGTGTTATATGTTACATCCCCCCCCAAAAACTAACTAAATAAAATATTACTCAGCTTTGTTGTTCCTCTTTAAACTGATTGTTTTTGTTATATATTATTACAGTAAATTTATGTTTGCATATTAGCTTTCATCACAGGGAAATAGTAACTAATTTTATTTAATCAGTTACATTTACCTGAGTTACTTTTTCGGAAAAAAATGTACTTTATGGAATAGTTTTACTACACTGTATTTATTTATTTGTTTGTATATATATATAATATCCTACTGTATTCATTTCATAAATTTCATGAGAAAAAATAGACTCAGAAAATTGTTTGCTGGAATTCATTTGATTCGATTCGCATTATTTTTTTTCATTTTACACATTAAAAACACCAGAATTTGAACATTAACTTTTTATTTTTTGTCTGTCTGATGACATCATTTAAAAATATTAAATCAAATGTTATGATTAATTAGCCTTTTTACTCTTACTTGATTAATTTCTTCAATGTTTAATATTTACTTTTACTTGAGTAAAAATATGTTGAAGTGGTGCTACTCTGACTTGAGTACAACTTTGGGTACTCTACCCACTTCTGACCCTCATGTAGTTCTGAAGAAAAAATATTTTAAAAAACAGCGTTTAATCAAAACAATTTTGTGAACAAAACCCTGAAAACAACTAATATTATTTAGATGACATCAAATAATTAGAAATCTTATTTAGACCTTAACTACTATGAATGTTGTGTAAAATTAAGAAATCTAGGTATTCACAATGTTGCCATTTTAAAGTAGAAAATTGGATTTTTGACTACTAAATGTTGTTTTATGATATTTATTGTAGATAAATTCCTCTTTGACAGCAGCTTTAATGAAAAACATTTGAACTCAGACAAGACCTGTCTGCACGATCATATTACTTTAACAGATATAATATAACAAGTCATCTATACAGCTTATTGGATTTGTCACTTTTCAGTAGTAGAAATACAATATCAATATTTGGCTAAAGAAATTATTGTATTTTTTTATTGTGGTTTATTGTGGACTGCTGGAGAAAGACACCATCTCCACGGCAACCCTCCATAAAATGTATGGTAAATAAAATGGATGTTAGATGGAAAATGTGTTGTTTTTTATGAATTGACATATTATAAATTAAACTTGTGTCCAGCTGAACTTGGGTTGAATTATAGTTTACTTTTTTAATCACCCTGAGTTGTTTCTGTTGTTTATTAGAATTATTTAAATGAACTAAACTGTATCTTAGCCGAACTAAATTAATATTTTACTTTCCATCACTTATATTTTTGTTGATAAATCACTTTTGGGTGCTTCTCTTTCAAATATCAGTACTTATATTCAGATCATCTTCGATGTCTATGAATAAAACAAAACGACAATTTTCAAAAGACATGAAGTTTATTACGGATGGGATTTCTGAATATGTATAATTTTGTAAACTTTGTGTGAGTTTATCAGGTGGCAGCATGATCTGAGAGAAAAACCACCCTCTTGGGATGTTAGCTACCATTAAATTGAGGTCATTAGTCGTTATCTGTCCCATGGCTTCAGTGAGCTGGAATCAGAGTGAGGATAAATGTGTGTATTTCTTTTTGTATTTCTGCCTTTAAAAGCAGCTGATCATAAAAGCATTAATCACTTCAGTCTGTATTTACTGTCAAAGATCTGTGGAGGTACATTTTTATAACATTTACTTACAATTTCAATGTTTTCCACACAAGGAACCACAATTAATTTAAAAATAATAAAGTTTATTCATGTTTAAATAAACTCACTTGTCATGTAATCATTACATGTTACATGGCTTACATGTCTGTTTAAAAAAATCAATTGTTGCTTCTGTGTTTGACCCTCAAAATAAATAATAATAATTAATATTAAACACAATAACCAGTTCACCTGTTTGCAGGACATGATCAGGACACAGTAGCAGGAAAACTTGACCCTGAACAAACCAGGTGGATTTGGTTCTGTAGGTCAGTAAAACTAGGAAAACTGGAAACCTGGGATCAAGTCAAATTTATGATATACAGTATATTTTTTATTTTCTTTGTAAGAGTGAGCTTAAGGTGAATTAAGCTTTTCCGACATCTCTCTTGCACAAGGTTATGAGGAAACTTTTACCAAGGTATTTCTCATTACTTGTCAATATCTTGAGTGTGCGAAGTGAAAAGTGACACAATAAGTGAACGTTCAGACGAGTTCAAGTTGATTCATAAAAGACTGTGCAATCATTTTTTACACAAATTGAGCAGATCATGAGTTACACTTGATTGTGTTAGGAATAACCTATGACAAGCGTCAGAGTTAAATGAGATAAAATCCGCGTCCGAAATTCAATTCACATGAACTCAGATTACTTATATGGAACAGTAAAAGGTCAGTTCTGATGTTAAAAGCCAAACAATTTTACTGGCACTTTTAGCTTAAGTTTTGGCAAGTTAAGAACAAGGAAAGGAGGAAAGTAAGATTAGTATGTTACTACGACTTTTACTTTTGTCAAAGTGTGCGTCAACCGGAACTGCACGTCTTTTCAAAGCTCAGGTTCCACATGACACGTCACTCCAAACACAACAGCTTTTACCTGATGATGGCTTCTTAAGACACCCTCGGGATAGGAGCTGGCTCGCCTCCGATCAGTCAGGGAACTGATGTTGGCTCGCTTACCGGTCATTGGCAAACAGGTGTTTTTCCAGGTAACTTTCGTCTGTTTCAGTCCAAGCCAGAAAAATTCAAGCCAATTCCGGTTCCTCCTTCCAAAATAAAATCTCCCCTCGGGAGTTAAAAACACACTTAGAGGCTTGGCCTCGGGTTGAGACCACTGGCAGGCGTGCCGGATCCCTGGCTGTGAAGTTTTCCCTAATTAGCTCATGAGATCAGACTTTAAGCCAAACTGGGGTTTCTCCGGAGAGAATCCCAGCTGTCTTCCTAGGTTGGAATCAGGAAGAAGAGTGTGTCGCTCGAAACCGTCCGGGTTAGTAAAAGAAACGGATGAACTTTGGTTCTGCCCTCAGGCTTAGAGATGAGTCAGAGAAAGAAAGAAAAAGATTTGCCAGCCGGCGCCAGCCCAAGGTTAAAATTCTGTGGTTGTTCAACAACATGATATGATAACCTCTTTTCACCTTTCTTCTAATAGACTCTAAGACAGTGGTTCTTAATCTTAATCTTAATCTT
>NW_013952504.1:1143911-1147039 GCF_001266775.1 Austrofundulus limnaeus | reverse complement strand
CCCCACCCCACCCCGCCCCCTCCCAATTTGCGTCTTCCTTAATCAGTGCCAAATGGAGATTATTTTTCCTTTTTTTCCCTGCACGGTCGATGCAGCTACACAAAGTGGAAGGAAGTCGTTGTTTTCAAAAAGCCAATTTTATTTTCTACCCCCCTCCCCATGCACACACACACACCATTCACATGAGCGACTCTTACAATTTCCAGTGCTTTCATGTGTCGCAGTCAGCGGTTGGTGGGGAAGAAGGGCCAATTGGTTATAATTAAGAGGTATTTGTTTGGGAGCTGCGGGGTGCTAAATTCTTCATGCACATGGCCCTCTTTTTGTCATATTGGCAGCGCTGCAGGGGGAAAAAGTCCAATAACTGCTGGAGACTTTGCCAAAAAGCCTGTCAATCCCACGTTTTCTTGAACACTTCATAAAAATATGATTTTTTTTTTCATTTTACATATTTACTTTGTGCTATCAAAGGTGCTCAACAGAAAGTCTAAAAAACGCTGAATCTCATTTTCACCTATTGCCACAGTAAAATAATTCCACTCCTCAACCAGCATGTGCTAGTCATTATTAATTAGTGTTTTCCCTGCATTTTAATGAGAGAGAAAACCAGTAAATCCTCATACCCAAGGCAAATGCCCGCAATTAAACTTTACTGTGTGTTTGTTTTTCAATAGGGTTTTAATGTCCGGCTGATGCAATGACTTGGCAGCTTTACAGTCAAAGCAGCTAAAATTCCTTCACGAGGCAAACACATAAGAAGAGAAAGAGATTTGGGACTCGTGTCACGCAACAGAAAGGGGGTCCCAACTAAAACGGTACTTTTGCTTAAAATAAATGTAAGGCCTTGTCCACATGGGAACACTGTTTTCATCAAACAATCCTATTGATGTTTCTAAAAATACCCTCGTAAACATGGCACTGTTTCTACACGTCTTCATCCTCACAAAAACACTGAAAACACAAAACTCTGCAGTGACTATGAAAAACCTGTGTGTGGCGCTGCTCTAATGTGACGAAAATACACTAAAAACAGGAAACAAGAAGTGGAGCAGGCTCATAGAGGCTGGGTGCAAAACATAAACACAAGAAGAGGAGGATGCCCTCGAGTCCGTTACAGGTGGTAAAGCACTATAAAACATTAGAGTTTGATAAATAATAATACTGCATGAATGAATGAATTTATTTGTTTAGGACAATGTGCAATTAAAACATAAACATAAAAACATTTGTTGCATTGCACCAGATTTAGCCTGAGGCTAATTTACATTTGTAGTCCTCATATAAAGGACACCATTAGTCCTATGTAGCGCTTTTTGAGACCCTCAAAGATGCTTTACAATTTTTCATACATCATTCATTCACACACTGATGATAGTAAACAGCTGCCCTGGGTCACACTGACAAAAGCGAGGCTGCCATGCTGCACCACCGGACCCTCTGACCACCATCAGTAGGCAAGGTGGGGGAAGTGTCCAAGGACACAACGACTGCAACGGCTGGACAGGGGATCGAACCGGCAACCTGCCGGTTCCAGGACAACTTCCCACTCCGCCCCTAAGTTTATGATTTAAGATTAGAGGTATATTAGGGGTACACATTTCTGTCTTTGTTAAATAAATATTTCCATAACACTAGTTTCCTCAAATCGAGCACGAGTACATCAATTAGGGTTCTCACTGATACCAAGTACATACTGAGTAAAAACTTAAACATTATACAATGACTTAAAAAACATTTATTTTATTCAGAACTATGTCTGACTGGATCAAATACTAAACTAGTGAAAAATGTTAAAGTTTATGAATCCATGCTGATAGACTGGAGGAGAACGGGCAAGAAGGGCATGAGATGGAAACCTCATGGTTTGGGCTAGGGATGACATTCCTAATTCTATTATTGTTGCTACAGTTGATAAAGTCACACATATACTGTTTCTGTGGATTGATGTATGTATCTGCTGCTGCTATTAAACCTGAATTTCCCCATGTGGGACAATAAAGGCTGTTTCTATTCTATTCTGATACATATAGACTATGCTGTGTGCCTGAATTGCATATCAGTGCCAGATTGTTAAATATCTTGCCAAAATTAATGGAAATAACCCTGTACCAACCTGATTGGTTTATGTTTGTATTTTTGTGTTTGTTTTGTTGATAAGTGAAAAATCAATAAAAAATTTAAATAAAAATATTTCAAAATAAATAAAAGTAACAAAATAGATTATTATTCGACTTGTATACATTTCTTGAACATGGAATTGGCAAATTTTTCACTTGAAATATAAATTGTAACACATTCAATAGAGTATTGACGCTTTGTTTCTGAGTATTGGGGCATTTTGTACTAGTACTTTAAAACATGACGCTAGCGAGCCCAATACCAGTGTCAGTATTGGGACACCACTATTTAAAATGTTGCAATCCACTTTGGCCTTGGTCCTCCTTGAATTAGCTGTTAGCTTGCCAGATAGGTCACAAATACATTTTTTTTTCAAATGGAGGTTATTTAAAGAGCTAACAACAGGTCAGTGCTAAATGTTTATTTATTTTTTCACAGAATCCTCTAGTTTTAAACTAATATTTTCAAAAGTTGCACCGATGACATGTCCCAAACTAAAATTAATGTGCTGACTGTATTTATTTTAACAAAAATATGCATCAAATGTATCTGTCACTAAACTTCCAACACATGCATTAGGAAAGAAAGAAAACAAATTTCTTTGTTATTATTTTATTTTTTTTACCTTTCCGAGGGAACCCCTACAACAAACTGTAACGTTTTTGTCGTTTCTGTTTCATCCTGATGGTGCAGACAAGAGGGGCACTTCTTCTGTGCTCCTCTCCCGGGGCAGAGCCACTATTCACCTGATCGACAAAGAAGAAGTTTAATTCTCCACTGTGACACTCGGCTCAGCCCCGTTGTGTATTTCTGTGTGTCAGAGTGGGGTATTACTGCCATCGCGTTGTCATTCTGTCTCGCTGACATGGCAGAAAAGCGTCTGGGTCACAGAGTCAGCTGGCACCAGAGCTAATGGGCCAAACCTGTGTGTGTGAATGTGGACACACGGATGTGTGTGTGTGTGTGTGTGTGTGTGTGTGTGTGTGTGTGTGTGTGTGTGTGTGTGTGTG
>NW_013952504.1:1140833-1143881 GCF_001266775.1 Austrofundulus limnaeus | reverse complement strand
GTGTGTGTGTGTGTGTGTGTGTGTGTGTGTGTGTGTGTCTGTGTGACAGATAGTCCCTCCCCAGACCCCCGGCTCTCCTCTTCATGCACAATGAGCCGCGCTCTGAAACATGGAGCCGTGCGATGACAGGCCGATCGGCGGGAGACAATGTGCTGTAATTTGTGAGGGGCCTTGCTGCTGGAGGAATGATGGGTAATTAAGAGGAAGACACTGAGAGACGCTGCGGCGGCTCAGTTACAGGCAACAGGCCATTGGCTGTGTGTACTGACACGACAACAAACCCCTCTCTGGGTCTCCGATAACATGGGCTCCTCTGTTTCACACACAGGTACAGATACACACTCCAGCTCTTTCTCACCATCAAACTCATGGTTATCTGTTTTGAAATATATTAAAACATCAAATTCTAGGCTAGTTGGGAAGGTTTGAAAAAAAAATGCAGGATAGTCTATGCATCTAGATGTAGTCTTGTTTTTCTGGTCTAAGATGTAACATTTGGACAAGAAGGAAGATGTTACCAAACTTTAGTGCAGCTTAGCTTTATACATAAGACCTCTCGAAATAAAACGTGATTTCTTAAGCAATAAACAACTGATGAGGAGAAAGCAACGGCCGTAGTTTGTGGATTGTTTGAACAGAGAAAAAAAATAAAATAAAAAACATCTCCAATGTCCAGCAACCTTTCTGGTCCACCTTGTTTCATTGATTACCCTGTGCTTTTCCTTGCTTTCTGATTTCTGATTGGCTACACGTCACATTCAACAGGCTGCTAGCTTTTTTTAATCTCAGGGAACACCACACAAACTGGGATATTGGACCAAGACAATCCAACTTGTTGAATATCCCCAATTTGTAGTCAAAGCAGTCCTTTCTCTTAAATCACCACACACAGCACAAATTTGTCATAAGATTTTCTTTAGAGCCATCATGATTATTGAAGTGTCCTTAAGATTGAAGGAAGGGAAAAATAGGGCCAAAAATCAGCACAATTATCTTAATAAACACTTCATTTCAACTTAACCAAACTAGCTCCACTAAACCAAGTTGAGTAAATTAAGCAATTTTCACATTTACCTTTGAATAAAATATGTATATGGCTTTACTTTATTCAGCTGGGTTTGGTAGAACCTCATGATGAGGTCCAGTCATATTTAAATTTATTAAGTGTAATTTTAAAGTAAAGAAATATTAATTTTGGTACCACTTTATAATAAGGCGCCCTTATAGATGGCTTATAAATAGTTTATAGATAAGTTATTAATTCATCTGTGAGCACTTTATAAATCTTTAATAAGTGTTTATTGTGCATTAATTAAGGACAATAAAGAGACAAAACTGTCTGGTTTCTTGCCAAATAGTGAGCCAAATCTCTTCATGTACATATTTCATCTACATCACTTATAGAAAAAAAATCAAAATGTAAAAAAAAAATCTATTTAATGAATAATCGTTGTTTTTTTGTGTGTTTTATCAGACATAAAAAATGTGAAATGCCTTTTTTTAGGAAAATGAGTGAATTGTCCTCATTGATCCTTTATTTGAAATTAAAAAAATCATCATTTCACAAATACTGATTGAAAAAGAAATAATGAGTTGTGTTATTGAACCTTTTACCTATCATTTTCGACAGGGGTATTCCCTGACAGCATGAAAATAGCAAAGGTAATTCCACTCTACAAGAATGGTGAAAAATGCAAGTTTACCAACTACAGACCAATATCATTGTTGCCTCAGTTTTCAAAAATTCTGGAAAAATTGTTTGTAACCAGACTGGATCGATTCATTGACAAACAAAACATTCAGAGTAATAATCAGTATGGTTTTAGAGCTAAGCACTCAACATCACTGGCTCTCATGGATCTGATAGAAGAAAAACCTACAGCTAATAATCAAAGACAGTATTGTATCAGTGTTTTTGTTGATTTAAAGAAAGCTTTTGATACTATTGATCATAACATTCTTTTAGAGAAATTGAATAGATTTGGCATGAGAGGTCCAGCATTACAATGGGTGTCTAGTTATCTGACAAATAGGAAACAACTTGTTCAACTAAATGAAATAAGATCTAGGCTTGGTAGTATTGCATGTGGGGTCCCACAAGGTTCTGTGCTTGGACCAAAGTTATTTCTTTTATACATAAAGGATTTGGTGAATGTGTCTGAGTTGTTTAAATGTGTTTTGCTTACAGATGACAACATTTTTTGTCAGGGAAAAAAAAGTGGATCTTATGTTGGAAATGATGGAAACTGAGTTTGTAAAAATACAGACTTGGTTTGGGCTTAATAAATTTTCACTAAATTTGGATAAAACAAATTATATGATATTTAGTAATAGAAAAATTATAGTTGATGCATCATTTAAAGTGGATCGTAATGTAATTTGTAGAGTGAGTAAAGTGAAATTTTTGAGTGTAATTATTGATGAAAACCTGACCCGGAAATCTCATATTAATTATCTGAAAACATTGCTGTACTATATAAGGCAAGAGAATTGTTTAACAAAAAAGCACTGCTTATATTGTATAACGCGATAATTGTTCCTCATTTGACTTATTGTGTTGAGGTTTGGGGGAAGGCATGTAGAACGGCTACAAATTCTATTTTTATTTTACAGAAAAGAGCCATAAGAATCATCACAAGAAAACATCACACTCCTCCATCTAACAAATTACTTCATCAATTAAAGTTACTAAAATTTTATGAACTGGTTGACTATGGAATTTTGCAGGTTAAGTATAGGGCTCATACAAATACTTTACCTCGAAATATTCAATCATATTTTATCAAGAGAGTCAGTAATTATAAATTAAAAGGACTAGAGATGTTTGTGAAGCCAATTCGATTAAACTTAAAGGAGCGATGCACGTCTGTTCAAGGAGTAAAACTGTGGAATGTTTTGGATAACGATTATAAAAATGCTTCCTCAATATTTTTGTTTAAGAAAAAGGTAAAAATCAATTTATTGAAAAAATATGAAATGGTTTAATATATCCTTATAGGATTGGTTGTCTTGATACGGAGTCGGTTTTGGTTAGTTTTATTATTTAGA
>NW_013952504.1:1139458-1140651 GCF_001266775.1 Austrofundulus limnaeus | reverse complement strand
GTAATGGAGTTAATAATCAAATATAAACATGTTTTGAGGGATTTTTTTTTTGGTTTCTAACATTAGCATGATTAAACATGCCCCGGGTCAAATTGAGCCAGGAACATTACTGCTGTTCCAGAATCAAACATAAAAGGAGGGTTAAGATTTCCATGATTTACCTTCACTGTCTGTCCTGTGCAGAATGACAAAACGCAAAATTATTTCTTTATTAAAACCTGCGTAACTTTGCTCCAATTAATTTTAGCAGCATGAATCTTTGCACAGGTAATGTCCACAAGTGGATTCATGGTTTCCATGAGTTTTTAGCCTGATTCATTGTGGTTTTAAATGGGTTATATACTGTCTAATGAAAAAAATTATTCAGACGGGAGAGAAAAAATATGTTCCATCTTCAATATCTCTAAAACCACAGCAGCTGTTTTAATACTTACACTTCTGATGAAATATCCCAAGTGTTAGCTTTATTTTGAGACTAAGATTATTTGAGTAGAGTTTGTAAATGCTGAGATATACTCAGTTACATTTCAGCATGGTATTTTGAGCAAAAACATCAAGAAAACCACTTAGAGCTTAAGAGGTTAATCATGAGCTATTGGCCAAAGCAATTTGGCACACAGTGGAAGATCTGATGGTGAATCACTCAGGTCTCATCTTTGCTGGTGCTTTTGAATGATTTCTTAAAGAGATGATGCTTATCTGCATAGGATACAACCTGAAGAAAAAAACATTAAACCAACAAAAAATGTTAAAGAATTATTGAACAAAATATATATTTTATATTTTTATATAGCCCCTTATCAAGTTCATTTGGACCCCAAAGCCTTTTACACTTCACCCATTCACTCGTTCACACACACACACTGATGGCAGTAAGCTACATTGTAGCCACAGCTGCCCTGGGGCACACTGACAGAGGCAGGGCTGTCAAGCACTGGCACCACCGGACCCTCTGACCACCATCAGTAGGCAAGGTGGGTGAAGTGTCTTGCCCAAGGACACAACAACTGATACTGCTGGAATAGGGGATAGAACTGGCAACCTACTGGTTATGGGAAGACACCCCTAACCACTCCACAGCCGCCCCTAAAGGATTAGCAGTGGTTTAAATTTTGTTATTGCACCTTTAATACAACTAAACACACACACACACACACACACACACACACACACACACACACACACACACACAC
>NW_013952504.1:1129825-1137683 GCF_001266775.1 Austrofundulus limnaeus | reverse complement strand
TTAAAATTGTTTTTTATTATTATTTTGAATAATTTCTATAGCATTTAATAAAACTAAAGTTGTGGTTGAAACTCAATACTTATGAAAAACAATGTAGCTGTCCAGAAAATGTAAAATTTTTCTCTTTCATTGCATCCCCCCCTCCTCCTCCTCACAAAACCTTTTCATCTTCCAAAAGTTACGCCACATTACTACAGGGACTTCAAACCACAAGACACAAACCTCAAGGTGCAGAGTCCAAAAGCTCCCTTCCCACAGGCCCAACGAACCCGTATCAGCCATGTCGGCACATCTCTCCCTCACATCTACCCCACAGCCTGTAAATCACCAGAGCTCGCTCTCGGCCCCGTTAAATAAACGTGCTGGAGTCACTGACTAATTGATGGCGTTACGATCTGAACTGCTTCAGAGCTGCGCTAAATTGAAACCACCAGGGGAGGAAGCCAGCTGGACACTGGACGTAAGAAGAAGGCCCGAAGGAACAAAGGCAGAGCATCAGACGCATTGGGTGGAGACAAAGAAAGGAGAGGAAGAGAGGAAATACATCTTTTAAGAAGAAACAAGAAAGGAGAGTTTCCTGTGGTGCAGAGGAGAAAGTCAAAGATAAGAGTGGGAAGCATTGGGAAGATGTAAGAGGAAGAATAAAAAGTAGCTAAAGCTAAAATTTAAATGTGCATTCATGGGAGAATATCAAATATATTCATAATGAAATCAGAAACACTAACTCAGCATGTGTAAAATGACATGGGTTATAGACATTTCTGTGTTTGCTCAGGTCTATTAGCTGTGGTGGCGTCTTGAACTGTGTCGACTCAAAAGTAATTAAGTTGTAGCTGTAAATCCAATGACAATGACTGATAGTTTCATTAAAGTGCCCGTGACATCAAATTTTACATATAACAAAATAAATCTCACGCTGCTGAGATGAACAGTTGTTGAGATATTTGCATGTAAAGTAACAGGAAGTGATGTCATAGATGCATGTCTGCATGTGAACGGAGTGCTACAACAGCTAACAACCAAGACTGTAGAGAAGAATCTATTTTTTTTAGATTATTTTGAGTCAAAAAAGTTCCCCTTTGATGTCACTTCCTGTGTCATGTTGGCTGAGACAAATTCAAAAGAAAATATGCAATTTATGTGACAAAATTGGTAAAATCATTTGTAATATGTTAAATTACTTAAATATAAAGGTGTCTTCTTTTACGTTTTGTATTCAAAGAATATGCATGTCAGAGACACTTTAATATTCATCCACTAGTTGATGAAATATTGGACAAACAGAGGTAACTCTAACAGTTATTGTAACCTACCTCACCTAATTTCCCTCTGGGATCATTAAAGTATTTTTGAATTGAATTAAATTAAACTGAATTTAAAAAATAAAAATAAAAAATGGTGTGATATGCAGCACTCTGAGTACATATTTATCAGCAACTACACCATTTTTCAGCTCGATATCTGTAAAATAGAGAAACCTAAAGGAGACATTTGATGCTTTTAAATCCTTTATTTACATATTTTAATCACTAGGTTGGGGTTTATATAAAGCAGAACTTCAACGCTTTGGTCTGAAATAGAATAGAATAGAATAGAATAGAATAGAATAGAAACAGCCTTTATTGTTCCACGGTGAGGAAGTCCAGGTGTAACAGCAACAGCAGATACATAAATCAATCCACAAAACAAAAATTCCTCCTTATTGTAACTCCACAAGTCCATCTTTCACCTATTTTCTGAGGTGTGTCTCAATGCAACTCGTTTTGAGACTGTCTCTTTAAAGGACATGTGTTACGTCTAGGCATATATATTCGATTCTATTCAATAAGGTAACTATGTTACCTTCAGTTGATGTGAAAAATGCTGTATATATCAAAAATAAATTTGACTTTGCATCATGGTCTAAAGCACTTTGAAATTGGTCTTTTTCACTTTAAGAACCTCCTACCATTTCTTACACTCCCACTTCAGCACGTCTTCACAACAATGCTTTGGAGGAGGGGTTCCCTGTGGGGTGGAAGCTCAGCTGCAGACTGAGCTCCAGGGAGGAGCTTTGTACAAATGGGCAGGGCTTTGTAGCAGCATTTAGACAGCTCAATATGGTTACCACAGGAGATTCAAGAATTTCTCAAACATGCATGAATAAGTCAAAGCAACACTCTGGGTATGTTTTTGACCAGGGAACGACAATATATATGTAATATACACTATATAAAGCTCAAAAAATTAGATTTTTTTTGATCAAGGTCTTATTTTATTTTTTAAACAAACCACAAAAAAAAAAACAGACTTACAAAAACACAAAACAAAACACACACACCCAAAATCCCTCCCATCCCTCCCCTCCTATACCGGATCCACTGAAACAACMAAAATCGATCTTGTATTCATACAAATGATACAATGAGCAGGTTTGTGTATAATGAAACAATATTTAACCTTTACACAAAATTATCTGCTGAAATTTTTTCTACATAAGATATAAATGGCTGCCAGATATCAAATAATTTGTTTACAGATCCCCTAACAGTATATCTAATCTTCTCTAAATGAATGTGACATAACTTGTCTTAACCAATGACCATATACTGGAGGATGTGGATCCTTCCATCGAAGAAGAATAAGTCTTCTAGCCAGTAGAGAGCAGAAAGCTAACACCGTCCTCTGATGTTCACTGAGGGAAGCCTCTGCTGGAGCCACCCCAAAGAGAGAGATGAATGGTGATGGACGAACAGTTCGTCCAAATAGTCCTGAAAACGTGTCAAGGATGCCTTGCCAATATCCATGTAGTTTAGGACAGGACCAGAACGTGTGCAGAAGTGTGGCAGGAGATTGTTTACAACGATCACACGTCAGATCCAAGTCCTTTTAGAATTTGCACAATCTGTCCTTAGACCAGTGTAGACGATGTACTACCTTGAATTGGACTATAACATGTTTCACACATATTGAGGACGAATATATATTTTGAATAATTTTTTGCCAAACTGTGTCTGATATGGATTCCTCCAAGTCCATCTCCCACTTGCCCTTCAAAGAATCTAAATTGGAGTCAGAAAATGAGCTGAGCAGAGAATAAACTCTGCTCATAAAGCGTTTTGTTACAGACTTACACATCAGAATCTCATCTATAAGAGAAGTTGTGGGGCATAGAGGAAAACATCCTGAGTTTGACATTACAAAATGTCTCAGTTGTAAATACCTGAAGAACTGTGACTTATGGATGTCAAATWTCTGWRCTAACTGTTCAAATGAGGCGAACTTATTGTTTATATAAAGATCATTTAGAGAAGTTATTCCCTTTAAACTCCAAGTATTGAAAACAGAGTCCATTAGTGAAGCAGCAAACATACTGTATGGTTAAAAAAGTTGATTTTGCATAATAATCCCTCCTTAAATCAAAATGGAGAGTAGAATAAAGACCACATAATTTTATTTGGTAAGTCCAGACCTTATTAATCAGTTCCGTCCCAAATTCTGTGATGTAATAGTTCAGAAAACTGGGTTAACTCAAGTTCTTTTCACCACAATATACAGTCATTCTCATGGCTCTCATTATCTCATTTATTTTTACATCTTTTGAATATTGCTTTGACACAAACCTGAAAAAAAATTCTTTTCTAAGAGACATTATATCAGAACAGGGTGAATGCAACCACTGAGTATAGATTCTCATTACTGTAAAAACCTTTTATAGAAACAGTCACAGTCGGTTACGTTTAGCCACTCAACAACATGTTGTTTGGTTTTTGACAGAACAAAGTGTTTAAACAGTACATTCCAGACTCGTCACAGTTGCTGCAGTTATCATCCCAGCTGGGAGATCTACGTCAATCAGGACGAGCCTGAAGATCCTCCTAATCTGAACACACTCTTTGTTGTTGCACTGATTTGTCTCAGTCAGCAGAAATTCTGCAGTGAAACTAAGGGTTAATTAGGCAAGAAGAAAACACAGTTAAAAAAACATTTTGAAGATTTTTTTAAATTTTCAATGCTGGTACAGACATCAACCTCTGCTGATGATTTTGTAAAGTTAAATAAAGGTGTACTGATAGCTTTAAAATTATTTCACATACTTTTATTTTCATTTGCTACTAAAAGGGTACATGCATACAAATAATATTCATTCCTATGTCTCTATGTGTCTGTTAGTAAAATATCTCAGAAACCAGTGGACACATTTTTATCAAATTTGAAGAAAATAATCAGTGAATGTACGTCTACAAAAGATTAACTTTTGGATTCAACTCAAGTCCAGATGGCTGCCTCAGCTACTTAACGTCAGCAAACACAACTCAGTCAGCTTTGCAAACATCCAGCAAAAATTAGATGGACCCTCAACACTAATACTGAGCTCAATCATTGAGCGCTAACATGTTGAATTTTTGTACAAAAATTTTTTATGAACTATTTGGGGTCCACTGTGGCTGTTTATTAGCAAAATATCTTATGAACCACTTGATAGAGTTTAATGAAATTGTTAGAACATGATCACTGATAGCCAGAGGTGTCAAGTAACTAAGTACAAATACTTTGTTACTTTACTTAAGTAGAAATTTTGGTTATTTATACTTTAGTGGAGTAATTATTTTTCAGCCTGTCTTTTACTTCTACTCCTCATGTTTAAATCAGTTATCTGTACTTTCTACTCCTTACTTTTTAAAAATGCAAAAAGTATTTCATTTCTGTTTAACTTTGATTTGTTTTTATTCCATCTTTTCATTGTTCAGAAAAAAATTAAATAAATAAAAAATCTATCCAGATACATGCAACTCATGGACAGAGTGAATTTGATTGTGAATGGATGAGAAGTGTAAATATAAACCATTCTGACATCCTATTGGACTGAACTCACTGCATCACTCCTGTGTGACACAAATCACACTCCAGCAGGACAAACTGTAACAGATGCATGTAGCCTACACTGCAAAAAAATGAAATGTTGGATTTACTTACACATGTTATGTTACCTGGTTCCACTTAACTGAGTTGAGTAAATTCAAAGCAATATACCAGTTTTTTAGCCAAAGAACATGAGCATGTTGCTTTGAATTTACTTAACTCAGTTAAGTGGAACCAGGTAACATAACATGTGTAAGTAAATCCAACATTTCATTTTTAGAGTGTAGAATGAAGATGATCCTGGCTAAAGTTGTGCTTTCTGAAATTTTCAGCAACAAACTGATTTAGTTTCATGATAAATTAAATCTTTTTGAGATCAGTCCAACATGTTTTTTCCCAAAAGATCTAGAATAAAACAATATTTATTTATTTATTTATTTATTTATTTGATTATTTAAATTTTTTCTATTTTTTATAATGTGAGGGTTTTATACATTTAATAAGTAAAATGTGTTGTTATTCATTAATTAGTTCGAATGATTTAAGTGTTTTTTTTAATTAAATGTCTTCAGATTGGCTGCTAAATATAAAAAAAATCTATTTTCAAATAAAAAAGCTTTTACCCTGAATGGCTTTTTAAAGTGTTCATTACTTTTACTTTTATACTTTAAGTAGTTTTAAAACCAGTACTTTATACTTTTACTTGAGTAAAAAGCTTGACTTGATACTACTTCCAAAAAAGTATTTTTAAACCCTATACTTCTACTTAAGTAATGAATTTGAATACTTTTGACACCTCTGCTGATAGCTACAACATCCAACTGAACTAGGAAAACACAAAAACAGCTATAATTCAGCCAATTGCCGATGTTTACACATAACGTTACTTTTAAAGTTTGGCCAAAATAGATTCAACTCGACGTGAATTGAGCTCAGTCTGACACTGTGGTACAAAACGTGGCGGTCATGCATTCTGTTAAGGAATACTAGGACTTTAATTTCAATTAGAATTAATCTTTGAATTTTTACTCATTTGTGATTCACTTCATGAAACTGTTACCTAAACTTTGCAAGTGATCGTCATCATCTAAACAACAGGAAGCCTAAGCAGAGAAATGTGACACATCACATCAAAATGAGGATTAAGTCAAATTTAGTCATAATGACCTTAATCATATTTTCAGATTCCTGGTTTTAAAAGCTACATTTTGATACTTTGATCATCCTGATATCATTAGTAGATCCAGAGATTATTTAATTTATCTTGTTGGTTACAATAATACATAAATATTTGGTCTGAATCCTAATTTTATGTAATTTTAATGAGGATTTTTTTATGTCATTTGAAAAAAGAAACCTCAAATAGTATTTGAATATTGAGATTCCCCAGCTGGAAAGAAACAAAAGCTTTGATAGCTTACAGTGAAAATGTCAACATTTTAAGGTGTGTTTCCTCAAAATCAGGTTTTTGGTTGCTTATGCTCAAAAAAGTGCTTCAAAATTTTTTTAGGATAATTTTTCAGACAGTTCATTGAAATGATACATTGATAACATGTTTATTTGTTAGATTTTGACAAAATGTAATTTTTGCAAGCATTTTAATCAAAACACCTGCTTATTTCTCCACGTACCTGTACAACTTTTAGACTCCTCATTTCGATGTGATGGGCCACAAACTACATTTTAACACCTTAACAGTTCTCCTGTGAGGCTTTGTATCCAAGTCTCCACCAGGTAACTCAGGTGTTCAAGGTTTGGTTTGAAGCATTTTTAACTCCGTTAGCAGTCAGGTGTTACGCACTTATCAAACTTTTATTTCCAGTTTGATTTCATGCTTTGAAGGTTTGTGAGGGAGGAAAGGAGTGACGGAGAGACAGAAAGCTGGACGTGGAGAGGAACAGGGAGCAGACAGACGGAGGAGGAGGGGTTGTTGTCTTTGATCTCCGAGCATGTCTGCCATTCTGTTTCTCCTCAAGGCTTCCTGGGAAGTTTCAGCTGACACCGGCGGGTCCACTCTCAGGGATTGGACACTAATGGATCAGTTAAAGAGGCCTATTCTTTATGGTCAAGCTAAGTGTTATCATCTGGGGTTAAAGACACTGACCATGGAGCAAACTCCTGCCAGATAACCGCTCCTCAGGGGGATTACAGTAGGTCCTTTGCCAAAGTAAAGGAGACAATTGAGAGAAAGTGGCTCCCTCTTTGTGTAGTTCTGCTTCATTTATCTCACTTGGATCTTTCTTTCCTCAACTCCCCTCTTTTGTTTCTGTTTTCCCTGCAAAATGTTTCAGGCTCACATCGGGGAATAACCTCTCTAAAGCTGCCCGAATAAACCATTTGTCAGCTGTGCAAGACAGAAAGCTGACGATGGATTCCAGAGGCTGAGGTGACCCCTTTCATACCGCAGTTTATCCGTGGGACCTGTCAGGGCCGACCGCTTCAAATATGATGCAGGGCTCGTCAGATAAGGATCACAAAGACAGCTACATGCCCCCTAAAGTGATCGTTCCCCCGCCTGTGTTTCTGTGAAATGAGCGAGCCAAGGGCTGGATTGACAGCTCATAGGTTGCCTCTAATTGAATGTGATAGCTTCAGTCATTTAGTTAATTGGCAGCTGGTTTTGATCACAACCTGTCACACTCACTCAGAGACTTTATGACATCATTTCTGTAGTCAACTTGAGGAGCTCAGACTCAGTCTGAACACCAGGACAGACTTGGGGTCACATTTATAAAGCCTGCGTACGCACAAAACGAGCTCAGACACTTGCGTACGCCACTTTTCACGCAAAGGTTGTGTATTATAAAACCCAAACTTGGTGTGAAAATGTGCGGTGCCTCACGCCAGCTCTGACTCATGCATACGTTCAGTTTGGATACAGGAAGCTGGCAACACAGATGGTAAAGTAAAGAATTATAGCCACACCGCATCAGAATCGGTCTCAGATATTTAAAGGCACAGTGTGTAGGATTTGTTGTTTTCAGCGACATCTAGTGGTTGAGTGGTTGAATCATCC
>NW_013952504.1:1126259-1129056 GCF_001266775.1 Austrofundulus limnaeus | reverse complement strand
GGGGGGGGGACGACTGTCAGCTGCAGCGCAAAGCAGAGGGGTAAGAACTTTTTTCAAGTGGCAAACGGTTAGAGCAATGATTGAGTTTTTTTTTTTTTTTTTAGTCCTACAGGCTCTGGGAGAAAATAAATTTGAACCAGACTTTTTGAAAAAATTCTGTTTTTTTCTCTAAATGTCTGTAAACCTGTAAATTGAGGGAAAATCTGTGTAAATGATGGACAATCTGCTGATGTGAGCGGTCGTCAGCACCCGTCCTCCTCCAGACGCACGACGGAGCGTGTCTGAGCCAATCACTTTTGTTGGCATTGATCAGCTGACTGATTTAAATACACTTTAACATTCATGAGGTACTTTACATTGACTGTTTATGGTTGAGTGTGGGCGTGTAGAGGGTAGAACCTGAGGCAGGACTCAAACTCTGAGGTGCGGCTGTGACCTATAAAGGAAAAGTGCTTGAAGGTGTGCGTGTGCACGGTTTTATAAATCTGATATCTTTTTTGGCGTACGCCATTTTTGCCTTTTGGCCATACGTTCACTTTTATTATGAATTCTACACAGTCCTTTATAAATGAGACCCCTGAACTTTAACTTGTGACTGTGTCCTCTGTGCCCAAGTGTCAGTACTGACAAAAAACTGAAGCTTTATTTCACATCATTTAATAGCTGCTTGAATGCATAACCTTCATGTTGTTAGTGAACTAGAATATACATTTACTTTTGCTTTTAATTATATGTGAGGGGGAAAAAGAAATAACATAAAACCTATTTTTTCCTAAAAAAGAAAAAGTTGTGCGAGTACTTATGATCAGAGGTGTCAAAAGTATTCACATTCATTATTCAGGTAAAGCATAGACAACAGGCTTAAAAATAAAGTATCAATTCAAACTTTTACCTCAAGTAAAAGTATAATTAGTTTTAAAACTACTTAAAGTATAAAAGTTAAAGTAATGTAAGGGGGGAGCCATTAAAAACAAAAGCTTTGGCCATGCCTTAGAGTGCACAACCTCACCTCCCCAAAAACATTTTTCTAAAGATGATAATGACTATAATGTTATATTAATTTAAAATATTGTTGTTGAAAGCACTGGGACCTGTTTCAGCTGCATATATATCTCTGTCACGGTCACCTTTTTACAAGGCTACATACGTTTGAAATGTTCTGCTTGAGTGTGACATGATTTGAGTCATGTGAAGGTGTGATTGATCATATAAACCAATAGGTTGTCAGAATAGTATAAATTTGTACTTCTCATCTAACCACAGGTAATATTACTCTATCCGAGAGGTGCGATTTACCTGGGTAGAGTTTTTTTTAATGATGACAAGCTGAAATGAAATAGGAATAACAAGGCTATTTTTAAAATGCAATGAGTGTGAAGTACAGATACTGCAATTGTGTGAAAATGTAAGGAGTAAATTAAAAAAGTTGGCAGAGAAATATTTACTCCAGTAAAGTATAGATAACCAAAGTTTCTACCTAACTGAAGTAACACAGTATTTGTACTTGACATCTCTGTAAATAAAACATGTTTAGAGGCCGTGAGTCTGAAATGCACAATGAAAGTGAGGAGTTTATTCTTCATGTTGGAACATTTAGTGTGCTCCAGATCATGAAGCTCATTGGAAGCCACCGTCTGCCGGCACCAGTAAAATGAAATATTGTTTTTGTACCAAACTGTCAGACGTCAATGTTAACCGGTTCAAAGTTCAGCTTGCACAAATTAAACTAAATGAATTCACCAAGTTTTTAATTAAAACATGGTAAATATCAGTAAATGACATCATGAATCAGTTTTATGTTGTTCTTTCAGCTGCTCCCTTCTGCAGGAGTGGTTACAGTGAGTGAGCTCATATAAATGATTTGTATTGTTTTACACCAGAAGCTGTTCCTGACCCAACCTGGACTCAAACCAGCAGCCTCAGGATTACAGACCTGCAGCACAGACCACTGAGCCACCCTGGCCCCAATCATATGATGTTATCATGCAGGTCAGCACGGCTGATCAGTTGATGGAGCTGTTGTCTACCAGCAAGAAGGTTGCCGGATCAAATCCTGACCATGGACCATTTTGTGTTTTTGCATATAAGAGATAATGGATGGATCTCTGGCAGCTTGTTTTAATTTCCTATTCTTTGTTTCCACAGAAACAGCTTCAACATAGCAGAATTTGTAATAAACCTGCTTTTTAACCAATATTTCTACTTTTCTTGTTAGCAAACTGTTTTTTTTTTTATTTTGATTTTTCTTGTTAGCAAACTTAAATGTCAATAAAATGTCTCATTCACAATATTTTTTCAGTTGCAGTCACTTGGGATTTCCTTTAACTATAAGTAAAATATTTTATTTGAGCTAATATCAGACACCTCAACTCATGCAAAGACAAACTCAGGAGTTATTTTGGTGAAAGGCCACAAATGTTAGAGGATAAAAGTGCCACAATGTCACCAAATTTTTGTCTGTTTTTTCCTAAATAACTGCTGCCTTTTTTTTCCCTATTTGAGAGATAAAATCTGGACTCACTGGTTAAGGCAAACGGTGTGTGCAGAACCAGGCATATATCAACTCAGTTATGATGATTAGGTGATGATTTTTTTGTTAAATTTAAAGCATGAGGAGTATAATTCATAAATAATAGGTCCACACAAACATTGGAGAACCAGTACTTGGGTCCAGTTGGTACACACAATCAGATTTTGCTTTCAAGGAGAAATATAGAATTATTTTTCTGTCTGTGGAGTCCTGAAAGACTCCTCCATTAGAGCAGCCATTCACTGTCAAACCTACATATATATATAT
>NW_013952504.1:1122048-1124489 GCF_001266775.1 Austrofundulus limnaeus | reverse complement strand
CATATACATATATAAGTTATTTATTGGTTCAGTTTGGAGCAGTGCTCAACTAATACAATCAGCCTCGTTCTGTTAAAAAGGATGAAACTAGAGAAACATGAATGCTGGTCACAGAACAGAAGCTAAAACAAACTAAAACTAACAGCTAAAAACAGTCAAACCAAAGGTAAAATCTAAAAGCAACAGAACAGTAGCTGTAAGCTAAACACAGCTGCACATGTGGATAAAATTAATCGTACCCCTTGTTTAATGAAAGAAAAACCTACAATGATCAGAAATAACTAGAATCTGACAAAAGTAATAAAAAATTAAAATTCTATGAAAATTAACAAATGAAAGTCAGACATGTATAAAGTGTGAAAAAAACTAAGTAAAAGTAAAAAAAAAAAAAAACTTTACCAGAAAGTGACTTTGGCAAAAAATGAATTTCAAATCACTTAAGTAAAAGCGATAAAGCTGCTCACAATAAATGGGAAAGTGTTAAATTTACTTAACCAAGTTCTGCCAACTAGTTCCACTAAACAGAGTTGAGTAAATTGCTTTACATTTACTCAACTTTTTAGAGTGCATAAACAACTTTCATGATGAATTTGGGTCATATTTAAATCTTTAGCAAGTAACAAGGTGTTAATTGTTTAATGAAAGAAGTAAAAGTATCATTTTCATGTTTTGAATGTAACAAAAAAAGTAAAAGTTATAATCTAAAAATACTTACAAATCCTCAAAAAATTACCTGACATAGTAAATGTACTTTGTCACTAGTCATCTCTGATTTATTGGCATAAAATGTGATATTTTGAAATGTATAAAAGTTTGTTTTTATTTTAAATCACAGCACTGTTCCTGACTGGGCTGAACATTTTGATGTATGACTGGTTAAATGAAGCACAAAGTTTGAGAGTGAAAAAAACTGACAACAAATGACTATAAATGTTAAAACCAAAGTGTGAATGCTGACTCATTAACTCCACTCATAAATGTAATCATCTGAGCGAGTGATCAAAGAAACAATGATTTAGGAACAGTAAATCACTGCAGCACAAATTTAAGATGACAACATCTAATATGTTTCGCTCTGCTGCTTTCTGTAATTCACCTGTGAATCAAAAGTGATGTATTAACCACCAAAGCAAAAAGAAAAAGTGTAAACTTGTAAAACAGACAATAAATTGAGACATCCTGCAAATTAGTTATAGAAATTCTTTCAGAACCTCCAACGACTTTCCGTCAGTGTCAAATTTTATTCTAAGGCCAGTATGAGGGAGATCTCCACGGTCTTTTAAATTTATTTTAAATAAATCTTAGTATTGTACAATGCAGTGATTGAGCTCTTTTTTAAATTAAAAAAAGCCAGTGGAAAGTTACGCTTAAACATAAACATGCATAATCAAATGAAGAAATAAGCAAAAATCAAAAACAGTTTAGCAATTCAAAGGAGCGCTCTGTGCAGGGATGATTGGAGTGGAGGCTAAAGTGGTGCAAAAGATGACAGGAGATGATTGCAGGGAATCCGTTTTCCATTCTCCTCACTCTGTCTCTGTCACAAAGAAAAACCTATCTTCTAAAACGAGCAGGGATAAACTTTTTAATCTTTTTTTCCCCCCCTTTCTCCGGAGTGCCACAAGCT
The DNA here is from genome assembly GCF_001266775.1 of Austrofundulus limnaeus. NCBI lineage: Eukaryota > Metazoa > Chordata > Actinopteri > Cyprinodontiformes > Rivulidae > Austrofundulus > Austrofundulus limnaeus. Next base: position 1,122,862 of record NW_013952504.1, on the reverse strand, counting down.
GTTATTATGAAGCCCTTTGTTCACATACAGGCTGCGAAATACTGTGTTTGTGTCGTTACGCAAACGGAGCGTGAGAGTAAACACGGGTCGGCTCTGAGATGTCCGTGAGGGTTGGAGATTGCCAGCCTCTTTCACCAAAACAGCAGCAGACTCATGCATTGAATAAACGTTTGCTGTAGTTGTTCTCTGTATTTTGAGTTAATTATTATCTGAGCTAAAGTTTACCAAAGGGAAAAAAAGGATGAAAAAGAGGGGGGCAAAAGACTTCAAAGTTGACCCATATAATTTAATTAGCCTCAGTCCTACACAGATGCATGTCAATCAGAATGTGTGTCTGTGTGCCAGGGGGCTGAAAAACAAAGCAGGCCGGTTCCTGGGATCACTATCATCCCCGCAGCTACGGCTACATACAAAACCACTTAGGACCCCCTTATAACGAGTCCATAGACACAGCGGGCGTCAGCTGATCCGCGCCGTCGGGCACAAGAAGTGGCAATCCTGGAGAACGGCTCTTTAAAACCAAATTATCCCGTGGAGCCGGTGTTGTTTCAAAGGGCAACAGTAGAAGATTTTGGGCCCTGATAAGAGACACATGTGTTCCATCGAACTTAATTGAAGCAGGGTTTCCTGAAAAAAAAAAAGAAGCAAAGCCTGCAGCAGAATCTCAAAACAAACAGCCTCAAGGGCAGAACAACTGTAATATTTTTCACAGGTCAGAAAAACTGACAAAATAAACTAGTGGTTCCCAAACTTTTTATCTTCTGACCCACAAAATATCCATGGCAAAAACTTGTGACCCCAAATATTACTGGTC
>NW_013952504.1:1116556-1121447 GCF_001266775.1 Austrofundulus limnaeus | reverse complement strand
TTTCTTTCTTTCTTTCTTTCTTTCTTTCTTTCTTTCTTTCTTTCTTTCTTTCTTTCTTTCTTTCTTTCTTTCTTTCTTTCTTTCTTTCTTTCTTTTACTGGACATCACTCTGTCTTGGAGAGCGCACCATGACGAGAGGTTTCCAAAACCTTCCCGAATTTGATTGCAGGTCTGCAAAAGCCTCGAACAATGCAGAGGCGAGCGTGTCAATTACGGTCACAAGCCAAAGGGCCGTCTCCGTTTTATTTTTCCTTCTTTTCTGCCTTCTTCTCATTCGCAGGATCTGAATGTAGACATACTGTAAGTTATATACTAACTGGAAACATGTAGAAAAATTACAGTAAAATGTTCAACTGAGGCGGTTGAAAGAAGTTTGATTTGTGTGTTGTGTCAATATATATATATATTTTTCATCATATTTGGGAAGTAGCTTAACAAATCCATCATTTTATCATCTTTGCTCAGAAGTTCATATTTGGAAACGGTTTGATGAAAAGAAACTGGCAAACGGCTAAAAAAATGTCAGTCTGTGCGCTCGAAACACAGTAGTCTTTTGTGTCTGGAATCATAGGAGTTGCTTTCTTTCTGCTCCCATCATCTTTAGCATGTACGCTGCATTTACAGTTTCTCATATACAGGGATATTATTACCTCGCTGGCACTCGGTCCCCTTCTGCGGAACCTGTCACTTTTATGTTAAATCACGAGGACATTAAAGTCTTTCCTTGACTTACAAGACATGACATCTCTGGAAACATACAACCCAGGTCAAAGATGGAGCTCATTAAAGGATTGCACACAACCACAAATTCACGAGAGAAAGGGGGAATAAAGAAAAAAAAATGTTTAGTTAAGTAAACTTCAGACACTGGGGGAAGCTCAGCTATGTAACCAGCCGCTAGAGATGAGAGACAAAGACAGTCTTGTGCAGTTTGCTCAGAGAGGCTCTCCTGTCTTAGTCAGTTTATAACAGGGAGATTGTGTTTGATATCAACAATAGCTTTTAACGAGCACCGCGAGCAATGAAGGGAAATGACTGTGAGGAGATAAAACCTCACAATAATGCACAGTCTACTTAACCACCCTTTGATGTTAAATTAAAACCACATTTAAAAACAAAAAAGAAGGTCAAATATGATGAGAGGCTGGTGCAGACGTTTGACCACAAACTGCTTTTTCTCAGAAACTGATGCAATGTTGCATTTCTCATCACCTGAAGGGCAAAACGTGGGCCATGATGTTTTCGCTGGAGCCTTTTTTTTGTTCACATGTTGGTAATGAAACTGCTGGATGGATTTTATTGAAATTTACAGAACACAATCACTGGCTGCTGCCATAGCTGACTGAACTTGGAGAAAAACACACAAAAACGTCTGTAATACTTTTCATTTTACCGATACTGGGCTGAGGTTTGGTGTGGTGGTCGTCAAGAATCATTCCCAACAAAAGGTCTGAGCGCCAACTGGTTCATCATTGCTCAACTACTGGAATCAACTTTGTCTCTGTTAGCAAAATATTTCATGAACAACTGGACAGATTTTAAGGAAACTGAAATTACTTTACCTTTTAAAATCCACCCAATCCAAGATGGCCACCACATCCAAAGACAAAAATGGCAGCGTCTCAGCCAGTTAATGAGTTACAATTTGGGGTGACTGTAGCAGAGAGTGCTACATATCAACTGTTATAGCCAACACTTTTTACCAATTAGCAAATATCTCACAAACCGCTGGATGGACATGAATGAAATCTATAATAATGTATAATATGATGTGCATCTACACCTGACAACTTGGAATCAAAGCAATTCAAAATGGCCTCTCCAATTGCAGATATAAAAATAGCTATAACTTGGTCAATTTTACAGATGTTTTGCTGTAGTACTAACAGAATCATTGACAACACATACTTAAAGTCAGCCTGGCCCTTGCCTTCCTACGCAGCTCCGCTCAATTCTAGTTTCCCTTCACTGCTCCGTCTGGGACTTCTCCCACTGAGATGGATCATGGCAGATTTTTAGCCGGGCCAATCAGAGAAGAGAATGTCGATTTTCTGCACAGTGTCTGCTTGTAGTTTATTTTACCTGGACCAATCAGCAAACAGAAGGAGGAGTTTTGAATGACGTTGTGTTCTGCGCAATGTCTGCTAGTTAGTTTAGCATACGGCAGTGAAGGAAGTGAATGTAGCCAGTCTGTGTTGATAAGGTTTCCAAATTAAATTAAATTTGTCTGACAAAGCGGCAGCTCTCGTTTAGTCGTCTCGTTCAGCTCGGTACTTTTCTCCTCTCAGTAGGGTTGTTTACAGCACACACGATTTCTGGTCAGCTTCTTAGCTTAGCCTCCTTCACACCGACAACACACACATGCTTCAGCAGAGGCCACGCCTCCAGCGAGAAACGCTTCTCTACGCATCAAATCCAGACCCTTGTCCGAAGCAAAGTGAAGGACAGGGTCTGGTTTAAACCAGGCTAACAAAGTGCCTGACATCAATTTTTTAATAAATATGATGCATTGGAAAGATCGCAAGTAAAGCTACAGAAAGTGATGACAAAGACGAATGTCTGTATGAGAACAAAGCATTGCTACAACACCACAAATCTAATGTTTCTTAGGGGTGCAACCATACATGTATCTGTATCGAACCGTTCAATACAGTGCTCTAGGTTTAATATGCACTTTCATTGAACAATACAGATTTTTACCATGTATTTTAACAACTTGCTCTGTATTGACGACTCAGTGGATGTGTGTTCGACCACTCCACCTAGACTGCATTGTCGAGCACAGATCCACTGAGAAACTTGCTGTTTCAGCAACATTTAATTTAAAAACTGTACTTTCGAGATTAACCAAATGTTTATAATTAATTTCAATAAATTACAAATCAAGAAGGGCATAGAAATAGCTTTTTTTGTATCGATAAAATATCAAACCAAACCGAATTGTGATTTTTCTGTATCGTTGCACCCTCAATGTTTCTTTAGATTATTTTGAGTCTCTATCAGAGAGATGAAGAAGATCTGAGTTCAAACATGATTGTTTCAATAAACAAAGACCAGGAAGTTTGTTTTTCTTAAAGAGTTCCCCTTTGATGTCACTTTCTGTTTCAATTTGGCTGAGCCAAGTTCAAAAGACATAATGCCAGTTATGTAATAAAAGTGTAAACACGAGTGTATTATGTCAAGTTTCTTAAATATAAAGATGTTTTCTTTGACTTTTTTGTATTTGAAAGATACGCACGTCACATTCACTGTAGGTCTGAGGTTTTGCAGTGCTGCATGAGGCTGCACATAATGTTTTTTTTTTTTTTTTGAGGAAAAGTTGATTTTACTCAAAAACTCTGGCAACATTCCCCTTCCCACTGTCAGGTAAACCATGTCATTTCTTTTATACTCAGCTATTCATAGTCCACCTTTAATTAAACAAACTGGCATAAAACATTATATTCAGTCACTGCACGTCACCTACAGAACACCGTAACTTTAGTTGTTTCTCCTCTGCAGTGTCCACGACTAAAAGCCAGCCACTCCGAACTATTTGTCTCATTAAGTGCAGTTTGTATCTCATTAAATCAAGCCAGGGAGAGACTTAATGACCCCACAGACGAGCAAATTACAGAGTCACTATTGCAAACTTTAATTAGACTTTACCAACTGCCATCAGATTTGGCAAAGTATTTTAAAGGCAGACTTTTTTTTCAAAGAAATCCCAAAGTAAAGTGCTTCAGCTCCACCAAGCAACTTTACACATCCCATAACTGGTCAATAATGCCATTTGCTTTATTTAGAGAGCTTTTTTTCCCCCTCCTCCCTCGCTCTGCTAAATTGCTCAACATCATGATGCAATTAGGGTTTTTTTTTAATCACCATTTTAGCAGTTACAGCTCGGCTGTCCGATTTCCTGCAACAAAAAAAGAGTGGAGCCATTAGTGCGAGTAATTCCACACAGCAGGCCTCCAGTTGTGATCAGAGCAGGAGAAAACAACAAGCTTCACAATGGAAAACCTGAGCTAATGTCCTCAATAAGCCTTGTTTGTGTTTTTAATCACTTTCCTAAGGCGTCATGAGGAAGAAAGACCTGTAATTGTGATATGATCCCTTTGCTGTGTTCTGTGCTGTCTGTTTGTGTTCACGGACTGTCTTCAGGTGTTTATATCATGACATGTGCAGTGCTGAAACGTGTGTACCTTAGGGTTTCCTGAATGGGTCTGGAGGAGCGCTGCTGCGAGGTCAGCAGTGAGTCATGGAGCTGCAGGCCGCTGGGGAGTGTGGTTCAGCTCCAGGATCATTCGCTACTGTGTCATTGTTACACAAAGAGGTTTCACTGTCAGACGTTTTAATGTTTTCTACAAAAAACAAAACAAAAAAACTGCTATATTCTCTTTGCTGCAAGCCAACAAGTCATTTTGTAAGAAACAAAACAAAATGACAAAAGAGTATTTTTTGCTGACTATTTTAGGTGACGAAATGAGGGATACTCTTCGTGCAGCGAGCTGCTTCGTAGCCAGAGTTGTAAAGTAACTAAGTACAAATACTTCTTTACTGTACTTAAGTAGAATTCTTGGGTACTTGTACTTTACTTAAGTAATTATTTTACAGCCTACTTTTTACTTCTACTTCTTTCATTTCCACACAGTTATCTGTACTTTCTACTCCTTACATTTAAATAAAGGCAAGAAGTAGAAAGTCGTTACTTTTATTTCATTTTTGCTTGTTTTCATTCCAGCTTGTCATTGTGAAAAATAAATACTATCTATATAAACTGTGCCTCCTAGATAGAGTGAATTTAATTGTGGTTGAATGAGAAGTATAAATATATAACATTCTTATACTCTAGTTTGTACACAAACAAACCATGTCACACAGGACATAATAGACATATGTAACCTAGTAC
>NW_013952504.1:1112582-1116502 GCF_001266775.1 Austrofundulus limnaeus | reverse complement strand
TAGATAGATAGATAGATAGATAGATAGATAGATAGATAGATAGATAGATAGATAGATAGATAGATAGATAGATAGATAGATAGATAGATAGCTGGCGAGGTGTCCAAAGAGGGGCCCGAGGGCCAAAACATCATTCCATTCATTGGCCCAATAACTAAAGGGCTGTATTGCAGTTAGTCAAAAACGTGGGCCACCACACAGGCTGTTCGCCTAATCATTCAAAAAAAAAAAAAGACTGCACCTAAGAAGTATTTGTATTTCATGAATTATATTATTGTATTTGGCCGCAGGCTTTGGATAGATTTTCAGTTTGGGGAAAAGGTTTGTGCAGCCTTGATATATGTATATAAACTGAAACAGCTAGACTAGTGTGTCCTAAATTTAACATCAATTAATTATTTTATTACAACAGTCATTCCTGTATTTTTTTGGGGGGAGGTCACCTCCTAATAAATGTCCTTATGAAAAATTTAACTGCTCATTTTAAATCAATACATTTACTTTCAATACTTAAGTACAAAAAATATCAGATACTTTAATATTTTTACTCAAGTAATATTCCTAAAGAGTACTTTAACTTTTACCAAAGTAATTTTTTGGTAAGATACTTGTACTTTTTACTCAAGTATCACTTTGTGGTACTTTGTACAACACTGTTCGTAGTTCAGTTCAGTGCAGAGGTCAAAACAGCAACGGCCACGCAGCAGGTCAGGTATTAAAAAAAAATCACGCACTTATAAAGTCAAAAGCAAAACAGAGAGCCTTCTTGTCCTGCTTAAATGCTCTCTTAACATAAACGCAGCCAGGGCCGGGGTGATATCTGATAAAATAGATCAAAATTACATTATTGGCTTTTATAGCCCACTGAAAACATAGCCCAAAGGTATGCTATTTGGCAAGAGAGCAGCTCGTAATATGTCTAAGAATTGTTACCATCTGGCTTGACTGCAGGGAATGCTTCTCTCTTAAAAACCTCAAAGTCGAAATGATACCAAGTAGAAAAAAAATGCAGCATTCATAACCAGGTTGGCTTTTTATGGATGCCTGTCCACATTGATCTGGCTCCACGCTGTCTTGAAGACAACTCACGCTATTTAGGAATAATGATTTTAACTCCTAAAAGTGGGCCTTTGATGCCGCAGCATCTGAATAGAGTCGGACTTCTAAAGCCTGACAGCTGCTCTTTGTGATTCTTTTCTTTTTCCTTAAAAAACTACAGCCTGTTCAGTTACAGCAGGAGGATAAGAAAGCAGAATTGTGTTGTCAGTTTTAAGCTCATAGACAAAATACACAAACGCAACCTTTTTTACTTATTGAACAACAGAAACGTATTTCCCCTCCATTCGCACACCCCCAAAACCTGGCTTTTTAACTCGTTTCACTGAGCTACACCCTCCTAATCGCACTTCTGTACACAGTTTCAACCTCCATTACCTCATTATGAGATTACAATGTCAGTGCGGTCAGAATTGTGACAATTACAATAAGTGGTGGAGTAATTTTCGGCGTTAAATAGGCTCTTTGTGTTCCACAGTGCTGTATGTTTCCGTGGGCTGTCATGGCTTGAAAGGAAGGGAGTCCGATACGTTCTCATGTGCACAATGAGGCGGGCGAGATGCATGTCAGTGTGTGTCTGTGTGTGTGTGTGTGTGTGTGTACAGGACTATACATTATATATATTGGTATTAGCAAACACACACTCAGAGTCACTCTGACAAGCGGCTGCAGAAAGGTGTGTGTGTTAAGCCTGTGGCATACGAAACATGAGTCCCTGTTCAACAGTGTGAACGGTGTTGGTGTTGGTTGGGAGAGTAAATGGGGGGTGGGGGGTGGGGGTCTTCTGTTTTCTGAATGCCTCCTTGACCTGTCACTTTTGATGATGTGTGTGTGCTCGTGCGTGTGAGTGTGTGGGAATCCAGCAGACATCTACAGAAGGACAGCCACCCCTTCCACCCAGCGCCCTCCTCCCCCCACTTCTGATATCCTCTCATGCCCCCCCACCTCTCTCTCTCTCTCTCCTGGCGCCCTGGTATGAGAAAGCAAGCTGTTGTTAATAAAAAGTTTTCAAATAATGGGATGAAAAGGGAGGTGAAATTGAGCAGCCCAGGCCGTATTATTTCTGCTCCGTATGGGAGCTGGCCTCTCGCCGTCTCTCCGACGCTCTCCGACCAGAAGGGGGTCGCCGGCTCGGTGACCACTCCTGCCCCGGGGCCAGAGCAAATGATTTGCCTTTCTGAGGCTTCAAAGGGGAGCAATTACACTTAAGTAACCAAATGAATAGATAGCCCAGCTTGGCAGCAGTTTGGGGGAAACAGTGGAGTCCTTTGAGGGAAGAGGCACCACACCTTCGGAGTAATATGTAACAGTTCACATCCCCGAGAGGGAGGGGGGGTGGAGGGGGGAAAGAAAAATAAACAAGTGAATTATCTGCCACCGAATTCAGAAGAAGAGAAATGTGCTGAAACTGACCCAAACCAAAACAACAACAGCACTGACGGTGGTTTACCAATCCAGCCGATAGCTTTTAAAGTAATTGTTGCTTTGCAGAAACGGCAACCGAGCCACTCTCACAAACACATTTCATTCAGTAAGCTATTTATATCTCGTGTTCTCTGATGATTCCGATTATAATTCCTCCCATTTGTTTCATAATTAACTAACCAGTCATGACGCAATTAGTGCATCCACAAACTTCAAACAGTTTCTCGTCCAAAGAGGCGATGCTAAATGAAGACGTAAATCATTCCGGAGCTGAAGCAAACTGAATGTGTTACACAAACATTAATTGCAGTCTTGAGAATGTTGAGTTGCGATTCCTTGAGTGGCACACATAAAGTCGGCCTCTGCCTGCCTATGAAAGGGCTTGAAAAAGGGCCCATTGAGGGAAGTGGAGACTGGGAGTTTGGTATGGGAGCTCACCTGTGGAGAGGAGTCTATAGCGGCATAGAAGGCCCAACAGCTGCCAGGGTTGTAAGTCTCGGCTCCTGGTGGAGCTGCAGAATGGGAAAGGCAAGAAGCTCTTTGAATGTGCTGCCACTTAGTAACAGAAGGCATGTGCCAAACTTGCAGGGTGAGAATGAAAACTCCCCCTTCGGAGTTCACTAAATATCAGCAGCGACTCTCTTTTCATCCCCTCCCCGTCCCCCGTCTCCCCCTCTCCTTTCTTTCTCTTTTAGTCTATTATAATTCCTCCATAAAAGAACAATAGTTGACTGAAAGACCCCCAAACCACAGAGATATACCAACAATCGGCAGCGAGAGAGGAGCAGGGGGGGAACTAGGCTGAAGTGTGGAAGCCATCAATTACAGAGGGCCTAAAGTTAACATCCCAGCAGGATGTGTGCATTAGAATGCAGATATAGACAGGCCATGGGCGGCAGATGCCAAGCGGAGCGGTCAAAAGAGCATCTCAGGCTCCTGAGAGGACATGTGCAACGTGAGAGACTCTCGCCTCTGCTGCCTCGCCCTGGAATCTACAAAAGAATAGAAAATTAAACTGAATGATGATTGTAGTCAAAGGAGCCATTGTGTGAAACTAACTGGAATTATGGGTTTGAAATGGGACAAAACAACTGACATGTCACGTGATGGCTGCCAATACACATGGCTGTGGTGCTGACTCAATAAATCTCACACATCAGCAGCAGTGGGGATGAATGCGGTGGTGGGAGGGGGGGTGGGGGGTTTCCACCGCTGCAACAAGTGGCCCCGTGAGCCCCGGTCATCGAAGACGAGCCGTGATTCCTCCACACGGGCCGTTCAAACGGGATTATTCTGGCTGCTCAGCAAGCGCAGCCCTCCAGGCTTCCTCACATTGCTAATTTACACTTAAGCCTGCAGGTTATTTTCACAGTCAGTACAGTGCAGTTGTATTTTCAGGCTCATTAGGCAATAGCACAAATGGGGGTGGGGGGGGGGGG
>NW_013952504.1:1109306-1112232 GCF_001266775.1 Austrofundulus limnaeus | reverse complement strand
CACACACACACACACACACACACACACACACACACACACACACACACACACACACACACACACACTTGTTGCGACCTTTGATGTCTGCAATAACATTATTACTCTGTGACAAGCATTGTTGGCTTAAGTCTACAGTGCATTCACCCTGATTTGTTGTAAAAAACGAGCCTTTATTTAGGTTTATTGTCTTACAACGGTTCATGAAATCAGTCAAAAATAAAACAATGACAAGACAATTTTTGTACTTTTAAAATTCCCAACAAGCAAGTTGTATTTCCTAATTTCAAAAGGCATAATGTTTTCATTTTGTAAACTTTCATGAAACAAAACAGAAATTGAATTGAATTTTTATGATCTGTCAGTCAACATTTGGAGAGGTTATGATGTGTTCTTTGTTTAGATTTTTAAAAAAAAATTTGTGAAAATGTGCTTTGTTAGAAACATTGCTGGTGTTTTGTGACTTTTTATGTTTTCTGAAACGTTGAGCTTCGTTAAAAACTTGCTTTCAATATTCAAGATGTCACACATATATTGGTATAATATGGTAAAATGCAATCTGAACCACTTTTTATACTCTTTTCTGTACAAATGATTAATTACAATGAGAGAAAATGGAACAATATGAAAGTGGGTATTACACCAAATTGTTTGAATGATTTCTTCGTGTTGTGTTTATGGTTTAGCTGAACCATTTTGCATTTAAAGCAAGACAAAAAGGAAAGATTAAAATAATTGAACTTATTACTAAATGTTACATTGTTTGTATATTGAAGGTGAAAACTTCTTGGGATTTGATGTGTTTGTTTGATAAAACTGTACACCTGATTAATGATTATTAAGTGTGTTTAAATACCAAAAGTTTAGTTTAAAATCCTTAAATTATTTAATACAAAAATAAATTCAATTTATGAAATCTCATGCAGAAAACAGGGATAAAAGATTGTTATTTATGCACAATAAAGAGACTGCTTCTTGTAAATTTACCTGCATGAAGACGAGTTCTTCTCAGTTACAATTAAAAAAACACTGAAAATAAGATGCATTATTCACTTCACTGTGTTTAAACAATATCTAATCTTTTTATTAAGTGGAGGATAAACACCAAACTGCAGTCATTTACACAATAGTTGCTGGTTTTCAGCCTGCAGTGAAAAGAGATAATTGATGCTGCTGCCTGGGGTTTTATTCTCAGATATACACTTCAGCTCATCCTTGGCTGCTGAGAGCATCTGAGATTGTGGTGACATTCTTGGGTTTGTGAGCGGGACCACAGAGCAGCCACACAGAGCTCCTCGTCCCGAGTGCTCGACCGAACTCGCCCACTCACATTGTTTCGAGACTTTCCTCAAGTATGTGGATTTCTATGGCCGACAGCGGGCCAGACGAATCTGCCAACTGCATTGTCACCACTTGTGGGTTGGTTTTTTCTTCTTCTCCTTAACGATGTTGGCACCAAGAGCCCGCTCAATGAAAATTTTTGTTTTTGAAGAGTAGCAAAAAGATCTTATTGGAGAAAATTTTTTAAAAAATGAACCCGCATCAGCATGTGAGCGCACATTAGTTTCCACCAGCACGCACTAATAAAACCGGGCCTGTTGTGCGTTGATTCGACTTGAAAACGGCAGCTGTAAAACCGTGGGACGCTTCACTCCCTGATTGCTTTTTTACAATCCAAAAGAGAAGCCGTGATGGAGGCAATTTGCTTGCACATGGCTTTCGCACGGAATATTTCCCTCATTACCCGACGCTCAAACACAGGGCACTCGGATGCCACAAGGGGAAGTGGCTTTGGCAGAAAATGTCAAACCGGCGTTTAGGCGCAGGACCGAAGCCAGTCTGATGTAAATGGAATCAACTTGTTAAGTCAAATGAAAGGTCAAAGAAAATTTCCGCGGCGCTCGACAACACAAATAACTGTTATTTCAGCTTCCTTATGTGGAGAAGGTGAACAGATTAAAGAGCTGCGAGAGGCAGAGGTACATCTGGCCCGCATGAGGGAATTACGACCCAGTTTTCCTGCAGACACTTCCTTTCAGATGACTTTCTGTAACTTCTTCTGCCACTTTCAGAGAGAGGAAAAAAAAGAGTAAAACTGTGGTGGAACACTCCACAGTACACTGTGTAATATCAGCAAAGCGTCCACAGGCTTTGTGTGCCACACCACACACAGATTAGGTTCCCACCTCTAAATAATCTGTCTGATGAACTGGTTACAAGGAATTCACACGGGTATTAGTTCACCTGGAATCACATTCAAACTGTAGAGATGTACAACTCATTTACTGGGCTTCACCATGTTGTTTACATCTGTGTGCATCTTTGTCTGCTGTTAGCAAAACATCTGATGAATTACTGAACCTTTTAAATTTTACCCAAATATTTTGATGAAACTTTCAAAAAACAATCACTGAGTTATTTGGAGCCTGCCTGACTTCAGACGGACAGAGCAAAACTATCTTTGGAAACACAAAATTGGCAATAACTACCAAGAAGATGAAGGCTCGGACTGAAACGCGGACAGACTCGAGGGGATCGGGAACTGCGATTATTTATTGCAAAATGTAAAGCACGTTGGCTGGAGGGGTGGTAAAAACTTATTGAATCTCCTGAGGGTTTGAGGAGAGACCGGGAGACACGAGGGAGGGGAAGACGATGCAGAACTGATGGGGTTAGTGACAGGAGACTGAACATAAAGAAACAGGTTGATGAAATCATGAAAAGCAGCTGTTAATTAAAGTTAATTAGAAAGTGTCTGCTTCGGGTAAATGGGTCTCCACAGTCACTACCAAATATTCCATTGGAAAAATCTTGTATATTCATGCATGCTCACAACCACACACAAACTGGTGTGACGGTTATTGAAAGTGTGTGTGTGTGTGTGTGTGTGTGTGTGTGTGTGTGTGTGTGTGTGTGTGTGTGTGTGTGT
>NW_013952504.1:1106644-1107697 GCF_001266775.1 Austrofundulus limnaeus | reverse complement strand
ATCTGGTGAAAATTTCATGTCATTAGCACCTCTAGTAATATATTTACTGAGAAAAATGTTGACGTGTTCAATACTTATTTTACCCGCTGTACGTATGTACGTATATGTATGTATATACAGTATATATGTGAATGTATGTATGTATGTATGTATGTATGTATGTATGTATGTATGTATGTATGTATGTATGTATGTATGTATGTATGTATGTATGTATGGGTATATGTTTGTATGTATATGTTTCAGCAAGGTTATAATTATTATTATGTTTAATTTATTTTATTTGTTTTAGTTTAATAGTTTATTCATTTCGATAAAAAAACAAACATTTCAATACAACAAAAAAGAAACAGATCAACCGATGGATGGTCGATGGATTATGATGCACACATGTTATTTGTTGCTATGTTTACAGGTGTGCAGACAGATGTCAGGTGTGTTGTCCTGGTTTATATTTCATATCTTCTCTAATCTCTCTGTCGATCATCCCCATTACATTTCTCCTTTTTCTTCTTTCTTTTTCTTCTTCCTTTTTGTTATTATAAAAAAGTCACTGATGATGAAGAAACTAATATTCAGTTCTGTTTTCTACTGAAGTGGCTAAAAAAATCAAGCGGCAACTAGCGCGAGTGTCTGATAAACGGGAACCAGACAAGAGCAGAGGGAGAAATGGAACATGAACACTAAAGATCTGAAACACAAGAACACATAAAACAAGGAAGTAAAACACAAAGAACCACAAAAAACAACATGTAAACACACACTATGACAATATGGCCACCAATTTTACAGATTTTGCTAACATTTATTGTAGCTGCATTGTCTCCAACACTCTGAGCACAACGCATTGCATTACCTAATAACTTGACACTAACTGTTAAGTTGTCTGTTAGCAAAATATCCTACAAACAACTGGATGGATCTCAGTAGAACTCTCAGGAAATAATTATTGGATATAGAATTAATTTACTTTATGGAGTTGTAGAGGTAACCCTGGTGAAAAAAACTTTTCTATTGTTTATTTTCTTTGTCTTTGATTTTATATTTTTACAC
>NW_013952504.1:1096714-1105339 GCF_001266775.1 Austrofundulus limnaeus | reverse complement strand
TCTTTTCACATTCATGACCAGAGGGGTGTTTCATTATATCTGATTAAATTTCTTGCAAGGTCTTGTGGAACATGACTTTCATGAGATTAAGCTGGTATTAATCTCATGGAGCAAGGGTTCTTACAGAGTCAACCCTATTTGAAACAGCTGCCACAGAAAACTGACTTTGATTGTGTCCAAATTAAAGAGTTGTCTTTTAAGACCATTTACATCACAGCGCCGCACCGAAGGCTGTCCAAAATCAAGCTCCTCCAACTGCGGCCCACAACCTCAAACTTTTCTCCAGCTTGACGGGTCCGGTGTATCCAGAGTTGTAAAGTAACTGAGTACAAATACTTCTTTACTGTACTTAAGTAGAATTTTTGGGTATCTGTACTTTACTTGAGTAATTATTTTTCAGTCTACTTTTTACTTCTTTTTACATTTTTACACAGTTATCTGTACTTTCTACTTATTACGTTTTTTAAAAGGGTAAGAAGTAGAAAGTCGTTACTCCTATTTCATTAATAAGCTGATAAGCTGAAGCAGGTAGACTAGTGTATCCTAACTTTTTTAACATTAACATTTTTATATGACAATATAGCCTTTTTGGCCTTTAGAAAAACATTTTTGAGGGGTCTCACCTCCCAATAAATGTCATTTTGGGAAGTCTTGCCACTCATTGTTACTCCTTACTTTTACTTTTAATACTTAAGTACATTTTATGTCAGAAATTAACTTTGATACTTAAATACAAATTAGATTAGATACTTTAAGACAGAGGAGACTTGAACTTTTACCGAAGTAATTTTATGGTAAGATTCTTGTATTTTTACTCAAGTATCACTTTGAGGTACTTTATACAACACTGGGTGTATCCTTCACAGCTCACCATATCCCAAGTTGCATTGTGGGCCGACCAGAAGGTCTTTTTTTATTTGTATTGGTGAACAAAGTGAGAGACAATAGTTTTAAATGGAAATCTGGCGGTACATAAATTGAAAGTTTAAAGTGTTGTTAGGTTTTTGTCATTTGGCTGACATGGTTTTTAATATTATTCTAGTCAGAAAGCATCATATGGCAGGTCCCTCAGTTCTTCAAGTATTGCCTCTAAGCCAGTTTGTTCATTTATGATGTTAATGTTTTGCTAAATTCAATCTCTTTTCCATCTTCACTGCTTCTGTTTCACGCTGCCACAGGTACGACAGGACATACACCGGGGTAAAGGCAGGAATAAAGCTGACTGTTCAAGTTCACAGACACTTTCGTCCAGGCTTTGAGATCGACAAAGGACCCAGCTCACACAGACCGGGTGGGCCGGGTTCTTCGAAGAACACAGCCACTGAATTTGTGCACAGCCGTCAGCCCACGCAGAAATGGGTACACCTCAATCAATTACATTTTGTTGTTGTCACATCTGAGCATGATTTACAACACAGTCTGAACCATAAGAGATTTATTAATATTTTATTAGATCGCATGTTATTTTCAAGGTTTAAACTCCTCAAAATAAATCATTTTAGTCTAAAATTCTGGCATAAAAAGTGGTGGGCGATAAGCATTCCTTTAATGAGCACTAAAGATTTAATTCAGATGGTTTCGATCAGGACAGATTTGTTATTTTTTCCGGGGGGTAGGTCACTGAACAAGAAAATAATATGACACCAGAATCACGTGAAAAGCTTCCAGCCTAAAACTGTTTTCTCACCCCACGCCACCACTTGGCCCCTGCTCTTTGTAGAGCAGAGAAACGGTTTCATCAGAGCTTGTTTGTCCGTGAAAAGGCCCCTCGCTCACGCACGTGAAAAAGGTTCCCTTTCTGGTGCCAGCTGAGGGGAAAGTGCTTCCCATCGCGTTCGCATCGGCCTTGAAGAGCAGATCTGCTTTCAGGCTCGCTAACGCCTTCTGACATAGCTCACTTGCCTGCACGCTGTTACAAAAATGCCTTTTGGGGAAGGGGAGAAGAGAGGAGGGCTGGTGGGGGGAGGGGGAGGGGGGGCTCAAAGCTAAATAGACATGGCTAAACACCAGGAGACGAGAGGTAATGGCACTTCTTGTGTAGATTTGTCTCTGGGTGTAACCGTATCGGATGAATCTCTGTGAACTTCATGGCCCGACTCTCATCCACCCTCTTAGATGCTGGTTTGTGGACTTGAGACGCATTTGTTGGTATTTAAACCCAAACCAGCTGGGTGACGAAAGGCTCTCTGCAGCATGAGAGGAGACAGGAGGCCGGTTTTGTCTGATAGGAAATGAAGGGGCAGACGCAACATGAGGATTTACTCTGCCCGAACCATCAACCTAAAAAGTTGCGTCTTCGATACGATGAAGAGAAAATTGCTCTTTGCACCTGAGGGCTTTCAGGAGGTCAGCGTCAGTGACCTCCATGAATAAGTTTTGTCAGTCAAAGAATTGTTTGTTCTCCAGTGCGTTTTGGGAGAAACAGCAGCAGAATCTGTAATCGCATGACAGTCAGATGATAAGTCAAATGTGAGACACACTTATAAAGCAATTATTGGTCATTTTTGAACATGGCATGCCTTATATGTGACCCGTCATGGTAAAAATGAGGATTAAGTCAAATTTGATCAAAATGACCTAATCACATTTTCAGATTCTTGGTTTTAAAAGCTACATTTTGACACCTGGATTATTCTGACAGCGGATCCAGAGATGTGACTTCACTTGTACTGTTGTTTACAATAATGCATTAATATTTGCTCTGAATCTTAATTTTATGTAATGTAATTTTAATGAGGAATGTTTGAAGTCATTATATTTAAATATTGAGATTTCGCAGCTGAAAAGAAACAAAAGCTTTTGCTAGCTCACAGGAAAATGTGACCGATTTGAAGCATTTTTTTTCTCAAAAGCAGTTTTTTTTTGTTGCTACTGCTCATGAAAGTGCAGGCAGGTCATTCAAATGATATGGCATTTATTCATTACATTTAGACAAAATGCAATTTTTGCAAACGTTTGAATCAAAACACTGTGTCTGCCTATTTCTCCACATCCCACTTTTAGACTTAATCCTTGTTTCGATATGGGTCACATAGATCATTTGTTGTTCCGTTGGGTTGAGAGATTAATCACAAAATGATCAAATAAAAGCTGTTGAAGAGGATCAGGAGTCTAAGGGCTGCAGTTCATGTTAAAAGCTCATGAGGAAAGTTTGTCTTCTCACCACTTCCTGTGAATTTGATAGGTCTGATGGCTGCAGAGATCTCAGCAGGGTTTTGTGTTGGGTTTGACGGCCACAAAGTGCTGCTGACACATTTAATGGGACATCAGCTGATGTGCTGAAAGAGAAGAATTTAGACGATCAACTGAGCATCTGAGCAAACTGCTTCCTGTTTTTAAGGTAAAGTACACTCAAAAAAACAGTTGTGTTGGATTTACATAAACAAATTACGTCAACTAATTCCATTTAACTGAACTGAGGAAATGTAAAGCAATTTTTCCATTTATTTTAAAAGTACATGTGAAGTAAATGTGGTACATTTACTCAATTCATTTGAGTAAAACCAGCTGACATAATTTGTTTAAGTAAATTCAACATATCCTGATGCATCTCAGTAATCCAGGTAAAAAATCAAAAGTGAGGTGAGTATGAGTCACCTGTGAACGATAGCCATGTGATGTGAGTATCAGTCACCTGTGAACCATGGCTATGTGATGTGAGTATGAGTCACCTGGAGGCAGGACTTAAAAGTCTGAATTTTGCTTGAAACTCTCAGACTGAAGAAGTCTGTTGGAAGAGAGACGAAACATTTCATTAAAGAAGAACCCGTCCAGAGGACCTATACAATTTTTTTTCCTTTTAAATTCAACATAACTGTTTTTTAGTGTATCTCTAAAGCAGGGGTGCCCAAACATTTTCCCTGAGCGGGCCAAAATTAAAATCAATCTAAGGGCCAAATGCAATAATATATGTAAGAAATGCTGAATACTTAAGTAAAGTTGTTTTATTTTTTATGATTAAGCTAGCAGCCAGGGGGGTTGCCCACATTCTTTACTTTTTTTTTCAGCCCATGGACATGGAGAAAATTCAACATATGCTCAGGCAGCAAAGGCTCATGGGACTTTTCGTAATTTAAAATCTGAGTATATGTGGTCTTATAAGGTGTGCAAATCTACTGTATATATGGGCTTAAATCTAATCTAAATATCTCTTGTAATTACTTGTACTTTATATTTAATCTTAACATAATTACAATCTAGTAACCAGGACACTTGCTGGTGGGCCAAATCAAATGGCTCGGTGGGCCAATTTTGGCCCGTGGTCCACACTTTGGGCACCTCTGCTCTAAAGTATCTTAAACACCTTCTGAAGTAAAACCTCATATGTTCAACCAACTGAAATAAATCTTCAGTCATGAGCTCATAGACCATACATTTTTCTATATACATGTATAATTGGAGCTTGTTCATAGGGATGTGTCGGATGCTGCAGCACCTCCTGAGTGGTACAGAGGACATGCATGTCCAAAATAATTGAAAAATGATCAAAACAATTTTATTTGTGTGAGAAATTTTTAATTCTGATAATATTTGAGTATTACTTTGACATATACAATTGTATTGTTATAAAACATCTGTGGGCAAAATGTTTCATTAAGACCCACATAATAGAGAGCAGAATAGCATTTGCCATAATCACATTTTTACAGCTGTTTTCTCATGCGTACGCACGTGCATATATTTGATAATGTGGTATTTTTGTGAGCAATTCACTCTTCAAATCCATGCTCACTGATCATCCCCCCAACACACACACCATTGTTAAAACAAATTTAAAACAAATCAAAACGATCTATTAAAATTATTTGCATAAAGATTGTTTTTTTTTCTTCTTTTCTCTTTGTTTCTTGTTCTTTTTGCAAGAGCAAACACAGCAGCCAATTTTGGCACTTCCAGCAAAAGTAAACGTTTCTGTTAGAACAGAGGTTCTCAAACTGGGGTCCCTGGACCACCAGGGGTCCGCGAGAGGTAACTTGGGGGGTCCTCAAAAATTTTTTTTTACTAAAATGTTAATTTGATTTTTATTTTTAAAAATGCGTGGAGAACAATGAACTGATAAAACAAACGTAAAAAAAATAAATTAAAATTTATATTCCTATGGCATTTAGGGGTTGAAATGACAATAAATTATCTTTTAAAACAGCACGGGGTTTATGAGGGGGTCCCCGGAATTTTTTTCGCCCTTGTAAGGGGTCCCCAGACCCAAAAGGTTTGAGAACTCCTGTGTTAGAATAACAAATTGAAAAAAAATGAATGTAATGCAAACATTTTAAAATTATAGCAGTAGGCCTATATTTGGTCCGGTTCGGTCCTGCTGTTTTGTGATTCAAATTAAATAAGCTTTATCTACAGCAGGTAAGATATTTATAGTTCATAGCTCCATTCCACAGAACCCAAGTTTTACCTGAGATTTTAATTGAGGATTTGAGTGACTTTTAAAAGCTAAACCATGAAGAAACTATAATGATTTGAGCATCTTATGTTAGAGCATGGCAACACACAAACTTTTATCTTTCTGCTGTTGATTTGAACAACCAGGCAACAGAGCAGAACATACCTGCATAAAGTGAACAGCTGACGGTCAGGGCTGTCCTGCTCCCAGCTCCGGGCAGTGGAGTATGAAATATTCAGAGGACAATTGGTTAAGTGGCCTTTTTTTCTCCCCGGAGGTATCTTCCTTTTTCATCCCGCCGAGCCTGGCGCCTTGCAAAACACAACTTGTCTGGCTTATTAAATAAGTATGACCTGGAGAAAAAGAAGAAGAAGAAGAAAAAAAAATAAACGCCTGTTGCTTCTCAACTGAGGCTATTGTGAGGAAGAGGAGCTCCTGACAGGCCTTAAATTGCTGCAATGCTGTGTGACCAACAGTCCTAATCAGTTTCTGTCCCGGATGCTTTCCAGCCCAATGTGACTTTCATTTTTAACATTTCATTTCCCACAAATGGCATAACGTTTATGGTTCCCTGTTATTTATTTGATTTTAGAATTTATTTATTGCAACTGTCATTTAAAGAAACACACAATAAAAAAGGGGTGCGTGTCCTTATACAGTGGGAATAACTGGAGAACTTGCCAGAACCAGTGGAAGTGCCCTGCTAATAGATGTAGCAAAAAAAAAAAAAAAAAAAAAAAACCCCCCGCTGCTTAATTGCGCTAAAATTGGTCAAAGCTACTTTGTGAGAGCCATCAATAACCCCGCTCTGCATGGGGTCTGTATGATTAACGAGCCTCTTCACAGGCCTCTTGATCTCCTCTCAAGAGGCAGAGAGCCAATCAAAACTCCACCCGGGCACGTCACAGAAACAACTTGACGAGCTGATTGGCGGGAGCCGGGAAAGGAGCAGCCCCTGTCCTTTTTAAACCAGACCCCAGTCCATGCGCGTAAAAAAAACGCCGCAGAGCTCTGTTGACTGCGCAAAGAAGCACGTTGGAGACTGTATACGAGCCGTCTGAGCGGGCCCCACGGAGGTGCGTGGCCCCATCCGCCCCTGTACCAGGATGAATCCCGCGCAGGGGTCACAGCCCCGAGACGCCAACCAGCGCCATCCGAAGGAGGAGACGGACACGGAGGGCGAGGAGCCGCCGCAGCCCAAAGACATGACGACGGAGAAGGGACCCAAGCTGCAGCGGAGCAGCCTCCCGTTCAGCGTCGAGTCGCTGATTTCCAAGAAGAACACCTGTCGGACTTCTGGCTCTGCCTGTGATTCGGCCGCGCTGCTGCCGAAGCCGGCCGCCGCGCAGGGCGCGCGCTTCTCTCCAAGGACTTTTTACGCGGAGAGGAGAGTTTCCGCGGAGGGTTCCCAGGGAGTTTCCAGAGGTTCCTGCGAGGACAGTCCGCAGTTTTGTGAGAAAGAGCAGAGCACTTGGTTCCAGGCTTCCTCCTTTTCTTCACCTCCTCGTAAGTCCGCCCCTCCGCTCTTAACAGACCAAAAAGAAAAAAAGAATCTGCGCATTTATTCATCATTTTCTATCATCAGTACACGAAAAGTTTCTTATTTAGCAACAAATTCTAATTTTTTTTATGTTTTGTGGCTGTGCGTAAAAGTATCTCAGTTTGTGTTCTATCCATCTATCCAACAAACATAGTAATGTGCCCAGGTTTATATTCCTTACTGATGTATTTATTTTTTGCACTTCTTCCAAATGTAAAGGTGACAACGTGCAGAACTGAACTCAGGATTAATCTGATTGTTGCGCACTTTCTTGCGCGTTTTTGCGTCTATTGCAAAAACGCACGCGTTTATTTATTTATTTATTTATTTATTTATTTATTTATTTATTTATTTATTTATTTATTTATTTATTTATTTATTTATTTATTTATTTATGTATCTATTCTACTTTTCTAATGCATTACAGGGAGCTCCAGTCCCACTCCGTGTACTTTAAGGAAACACAAAAACAACAGGAAACCTCGCACACCCTTCACTACCTCCCAGCTGCTGGCCCTGGAGCGCAAGTTCCGCCAGAAGCAGTACCTCTCCATCGCCGAGAGAGCCGAGTTCTCCAACTCCCTAAACCTGACGGAGACCCAGGTCAAGATCTGGTTCCAGAACAGGAGAGCCAAAGCCAAGAGACTGCAGGAGGCCGAGCTGGAAAAGTTTAAGCTGGCCTCCAAGCCCGTCCTGCCCGCCTTCGCGCTGCCTTTCCCCCTCGGAGCGCACATGAGCTCTCCGTCTTGGGGCGCGTCAAATACCTTTCCGAGGCCCACTCTGCCGGTCCCGGGACTCTTCAGTGGACCCGTCACCTATGGGATGTACTATTTGTCTTAGTATTTATGGTGAGTGGAGGGTGATGGCTACAACTCTGTGAAGATTTTGTAATAAAAATATATTTTTTCTTTAAATTCTAAGAGCGGTTATGGGTGATGTGGTGTGCGCGCATCCATCACTTGGGGATTCTCAGTCCTTGTTCCACAAAAGTTCAAAAATAAGTTTGCCTCGGACTCAGAAAGGAAACCCACTGAGCTCCGTGTCAGTTTGTGAAATGAACATTTTTAATGAGTCCGGACCTGAAGGAAATAACCCAAACTGTGACGCAGGAAGAAAACGCAACACAAAAAGTACTTAAAAGAGTGTCAATGCCTCAAGACCACGTCTTCATTATCACTTGAAGTATTTTATTTCCTACTCAGATTTGACTCTTTTCTATCATCCTCTTGTGAAACTGCAGCTTTCCAGAACTGCTGCTGATAATATTTTTTCTAGATTTCTGACACAAATTCTATATTTTTTGTTCAAAAAAAAAACAGGACCAAATTATATTTTAGATGAATGCATTTATTAGTTTTTTAACTCTCACAATGTGGCCTTTATGAGACTGTTACCATAGATGTTCTCTTTGGAGAATATTGCTGTAAATGTAAATGAAATTTGTTTAGTTCTCACAAACCCTGCAGCCTTCCTTGAGGAGCAGGGAGAGTTGTATTTATTGAATGTCTCTGTATCTGTACTGTGTACACACATCAGTCTATCTATGTAAAAACAGAACAAAAAAAATCTTGATTTAGTAAATAAACATTTTACATGAAACTGTCTGACTTATTGTGTGACCTGAATTGCTTTTCAGTTTTTGTGTGTGGATATTTGAGCTAAACCTGTGTACAACTCAAACGAAGATGTAATC
>NW_013952504.1:1074118-1095899 GCF_001266775.1 Austrofundulus limnaeus | reverse complement strand
TTATTATATTTTTGTTTTACCTGTCTTAAATTGCCTGAACGTTTTTGCACCACATTTTTGTTCAACTTTGATCTTGTGCTTTTTTTCCACTGCACATGAACAATAAATGAGAGGGGAGAACAGACCTATGAATTAAAATCAAATGATCTGAAAGCGCATTTAATCTCTTTAAAGCTCGCATTTACCAAAACAGGTCTAATCTGAGCTGGAAAAAAAAAACTGCAAAGTTTGGGGCGGACAAGCGGAGACTTGGACAAGCGGACAACGGGGGGCAGGTTGAAATTTAGTGTAATGTCTCAGCCTGGCCGGTAGGGGGCGATAGCAGCGTTCTGCTGCTCTACGTAAAGAAAAGGCACTTCCGGTGCTCTGTGTCCGCTCTGTCATAGGCATCGCTTACTTCAGCGAGGTGAGTCGGTATGTGGATAAATAACACAAATACTTTTTAAATAGACCGTTTAGTTGGCTATTTGTTTAATTTACGTTATTATATGTGTGCATTTATTTCAAAAGTTAGCTTACTCGATGTTTGAAAAGACCCGTGTTGTCTTAAAGATACTTCTGACCTTGGCTAGCAAGCTAACTGTAGCTCTGGTGTTGCAAAGCGTCCTGATCAAGTAAATGTCATGGACAACAAATTTAATGCAAGCCATTTTGATGTTTATCCCTCCGTAAAATAACCTTAGCCCACATTTTTTGCTTAATTAGTGGGTTTATTTTTCTCACAAATGACTGCTCAGCACCGATATTTTTTCTCTTTCGCGGTTTAAATAAAACAAAGTCGTCATATCAAGATCAAATATTTACATGTTGTATTCATTGAATTATGGTTAAATTAAAAACAGATGCACAATATTCAAAATTACTCGACATGATGTAATCGTGCCAATTTTAGCCATACAGGTTCATATATCTCTGAAGGGTTATTTGTAGGTTGCACAATAATTTACACAGAGAAACAACTATAAACACATAATTATACGTTTAACCTAAATTAATAAAAGAAAATGCATACAAATACAGATACAAACACACACAAAAATGATGACAATAGAACAAACACAAAAACAAGTATGAATGGATTCTTGGAGGTAAACATTTTTTTTAATTGTCTAATCCTAATTTTATTTATACGACTTTGTATTTTAAACATGCTATAAAATCATTAATGATGTAGCATTTTTATGATTGTAAAGCCTTAGGAATTAAATTAATGAAGGAAAGATAAAGCTGCTCTGATTATTTTAAAGTTATATTTTGGGTTCCTTGCATTCAGGTGGATGTTACCATGATGAATATCACCAAATAATTTTTGCGTAACCAACACCAGCACAGATAAGAGTGCAGCAAGAAGAGGGATTCCAGTCATAGTTAAAAAGCTGCAAAAAAATTGACTGACTGAGAAAAATAAACACTAAAAGCACAGCTCCATCTTCAAAATGAGGTGTTTTTGTAGTGTCAAACTCACATTCAAACATCCCAATATTCACCCCCTGCTTAGTGAGAGCTCTTAGCGGTACAAGGGTTTTGCAGCACAGTATTTTGTAAAAAGGTTTTAATTTTAAGGTTGTTTAATGTGCATGCCTAAATGCTGTGGTCATTTAAATGTAATGTCCTTAAGCTTTATTTAAAATATCAGTGTTCAAATTATTTTATTTCACAAGATCTGCTGTGAGATTTTAAGTAGAATAGAAAGTCTATGTTTGTGAAACAAAACAAAGTTTTTTTTGTGTAGGTTGAATAATCTGTAGGTAAAGTTAAAAGTCACATTTTATTTCAGAAAGAAAAGGGGAAAATTACATATCTGAATACCCCAGCAAGTAATGGGTGAGGGGACCTATCATTTAGGCTATGTCCAGAACATGGCTGCCATATTGGGTCAAAATAAAATAATGTCTTGTGACTTTTGACTTCCAGGGTGCAGTTGACATTATCAACCCTCAAAGGACCCTCACATCATTGGGACTCACTTGGTTGAATTATGGATACATTCGAATAAACGTTGTTCATGAATTTCCCTCTGATTTCAGAAAGTAAAGATGGCAGCCCGTCGTTTATCCCTGAAGGCTGTTGACTGGGTGGCATTTGCTGAGCGGATCCCACCCGTACAGCGGAGCGAATTCAACGCACTGAAGGCCAAGAGTGATGCCATTTCTGCTAAGTATGTCACACAACAAACAGCGGAGGCTGTTAAATGACTTGAAGGAATGAAACTCTCAAAGTAGTCATCAGATGTATATTTACAACTGATTAGCTTTTTGATTCCGTATAAATCGAGGAAGCTGTCATAGCTAATTGACCTTAGTGGACACAAGAATTGCTTCAACTCAGTGAATTTTACAAATGTAAAGCTAAGACTTGGTAGTGGTTGAGAATCATTCACAATGCACAATTTGAGAGCTGACACATTGCACAACATCACCATAACGGTTATAACTCTATCATTCCTCAACAAGATGATCTCTTTAAAACTCTGGTATGAAAGGCAGCAGGCAATATCCATTCTTTCAAGAAACATCAGGCCTTTCAATTGTTTCACATGGTTTTATAACTTATGACTAGAGATGGGTACCTTTTGACATTTGAATTGATATGGTACCAATATCCATCACCTGGGAATCGGTACCAGTACTTAACGTACCAGTTTTCGGTACTTTCTGTGTGCTGTTTTTTTAAATAATAAACTTAATTTGTTTTAATTTAACATATTTATTTCTTAATATATAACAACATCCAACCATTTGTATTGTAACATCAGTTGTTTAACAAACTTCTTTAAAGTGAAACTCTTGAAAACAACAAGACTGTTTTGTCTTGTTGCACAAATTAAAATCCAGCTCCACGTGTTTCTATTGATGTCATTTACCCGCTAGAAAAATTGTGTGATGGAGGTCCATGGAAGGCAAATACGTTTAAATCAAACAAGCTAATGAGGATGGAGTTAAAGATATTTAAGCTATGTTTTGAGCAGCCAAAATGCTTCAAGTTAGCTGCTTGTGCTCTTTCAGGTCAGACATGTTCGGAGTAAGTGCCTCTGTTGTTTTCCTCTGCTGCTCTCTGTTTAATGGTGGATGAAATAAAGAAAGTGGCGGAGCTTTATTTACTCTGAGCAAGCGAACGTTGTGYTCACAAGATAATTAATCCACCAGATAATTCAGAGGCGGTCTGTTCGGTGAGTTTAGGAGCTGCGAGGCTTTAAAGCTACGTTCAGACCGAGCTCTGCCTCTCTTTGTTTACTGAACCAGCGGCTGCTGACGTCATTACGCTCTTGCGCGAAGCTGCGTTCACAACAAGCATGGAAAATCTCCCACTCTTACGCCAACACGGTCGCAATGATGCGTTTAGGTACTGAAACATGGTACCATTTGGTGTTACGTGAATAGGTTCTCGGTAGTACCGAGAGAATTTGGTTGGTACTTTATAAAAGTATCAAATTTGGTACACATCCCTTGTTATGACCCATAAAAAGAAGCATAAACAGCTATCATAATGATCTTAAAAGATTCTAATGTGAATGTGCTGGTGTAATGTAAAATTATACTTGATTCATTCGGACTTAAAATATGTTTGTTAAAAAGCCCAAATGTATGGGTTTCTGGTTGAGAACTTGGACAAAATTGAACTGGAACCACATTATAGTGTGGTTTTTCAGCTTATTTGTATTTTACAGTTTTTTTTTTCACTTGTAATCAAGGGTTTAAGTCAACATGTCTGTGCATGCTATAGTAATTGTTTTCCTGGAAGTATGAGCTTTTGCACGTTTTATTTTGGACAGAATGATGAACCTCCTCGGGCCAAAAGTATAAAAACCCTCCAGTTTTTTCTGACTGAGGCTCAAAGTTGTTTGTTGAGCAACAAAAAGTTTCAGGATGAAGGAATAATAATAAAAAAAGACGCGATCGAGCAGCAGGTCTGCAGGGAGACGGGAGGAGGAGGAGCGGGGCTGCTTCAGAACCGGTTACTGGGTCAGAACAATGTTTTAGTCTAACAGAACCAACAAGAATGAAACAAAAAGTAAAGAATTGGAGAAAAAAATTAATTTTAAATGTAAATAAATTCTAATTATAATAATTAAATAATAGTTTTACATCTAAAAATCATATTTTATTATTTTAGTCTATTTTCCTCATTCAGCAACCTATTAAATTTCTGTTATGTTTCATGTAGGAGAAATACACATTTTTTTCAGGCAGTACTTAATCCTTCATTTTATGGGAAGACACTCTTGATTCAAGAGAAAACTCTGTTTTTTTTTTAAATGGCTGCTTATTAATTTATTAATGAATCTATAAGATACATCAACTTCAGATTAATTCATTATCAATAACTTGCATCCTTAAGGAGTTAACTTAATTTAAATCTACTCATATTCATGTAATTAAGCGTTTTAATGATTTGGCCGATTAATTGATTAATCAAAAAAAGAATATCAACGGATTAATCGAGTATTAAAATAATCATTAGTTGCAGCCCTAATTCACTGTATTCTTCCGTCTTCATGCTGCAGTCGATCCTTTAGAGCCATCTGTTAAAATATTTCTCCTCTCATTCAAACAGATTATCCTCCCTGCCTGAAACTCCTGCACCCATTAATTGGAGTTACTACAGGAGTGCAGTGGCTAAACCCGGGATGGTTGATGAGTTTGAGAAGAAGGTGAGTTTTCATGGTAATTTAAGATGAGAAAGAGTTTTATGTTAAATGATACATATTTTAAATTAAAATCTAGCTGGTGACTTTTGATCATGACTACCAGTGAACAAATTTAACAATTTTTCTAATCTCTGCAAAACTTTCTTTATAAATGGCCGGTGCCATTTAGGCAAATGATCACCAAGTAAAGTCATATTTTACCTGTGCTAGACTGTGTTAAAAAGATGACACAATATTCATATTTCTGCACGCAGTTCAAAGCCCTGAAGGTTCCTGAGCCCATCGACACACAGACAAGTGTCATTAAAGCACAGGAGGCTGAATCTGTAAGTTGCCACATCAATGATGAGTTCTAGTTTTAGCTTACACAGTTAAGATTAGGTACGTATGTGTGTTTGTGTAAGAATTGTAACTGTGTGGAATAAAAAAGTAATCAGATTACGTTTGCAGTGTTTTTAATTATTACAGGCTAAATGTTCTTCAATTGTCCTAGTTTGGAGTTCAGAAATACAGTCCTTGCATCTGGAACTAATCACACTGTAGTCACTGATTTGCAGTTGTTGGTGTTTTGTTTTTTGTTTTTTCTCATCTCTTTTTCATTTCTCTCTAACAGGACAAAAGTGCATTGGCCTACATTGCAGAATCAAAGGCTCGCGTTGCTGAGTACGAAAAACAAGTAAGGTGGTAATTGGTTGTTAAAATGCTTGGCAAATGCCATAGCTGATTTTTTTTAATCTACTGTCTCTCTTTCTGTTTTCTTCAGCTGGATAAATTTATCAACATGATCCCCTTTGATCAAATGACCGTCGAAGAGTACCACGACGCTTTCCCTGAGACCAGGTTGGACAAGGTCAAATACCCTTACTGGCCCCACAGGCCAATTGCAGAGATGTAATCCTACTACTTGACATGCTTAACAATAAAGATTATGTATTTTAAAAAGAACTGTTTTGAATTGTCATTAATATTTGATGACTGAAACTTTTTCTTTTCAGTACACCTTACATTATAACAGTTATGACTTGTCAGGTAATATCCACAAGGGGGCATGATGGCTTCAGGTTTAGTTACACATTGATTGTGTTTTCATGCATTTTCCTTCACATTAGGGATTGATCAGTTTAACCAGAGTAGACTAAAGGTATCATTAAAGTGAGAACGTGGTGTAATATAATCATAATTAGTTCTTTATCAGAAAACTGTACCACCCATATCTAAGCATCAGTTCACGAAAGCACGATGTCAACCTTATTTAACGCTATCCAACCATAGATGAGGTTGGTTGTTTCTCATAAAGCCCATTGGACAGCGTAGCTGTCTGTTTATAAAGTTGGGCGGGACTTACCCTCGTCATGGATTTAGATTATGATTGGTTCGATTTCACAGCATCCAAGTTGTTGATTGGTCAGTCATAGTGGAATGGGTGGGACTTCATAAAACATGACTTCCGTTGTATTTTGTCTTGAAAGTCAGACGATTAGCAGGAGTACATCTGCCCAGGTAAATTTCTTTTAGAATAACATATTTATGGGGAAAAAAAAGATCTCCGTTGTCTATTTAGTACCAAGCTATATGATCTATAAAACCTTTTATTCCCGGTAAGAAAAGAAGCTGTCAGTCTTTTACATCTGATCAGCCGGTCGCGTCAAATCTCTGTATGATGAGATTGTTATTGAACTGAGGTCATAATGAGAAGGAAATTGAACAAAGTTTTGATGAAACAATAATGGGATTTAGATTTAGATTTACTCTTGCAACGATTTGTTTTCGACAGACACGAAACGGCTCATTTAGGAGCAAAATGTTAGCTTAAAACGTTAGCTTGAATGTGCAACAATGAGGCGCCTCTTCTGCCCCAAGTTTTTAATTCGACACTTTCAAAGCGTTATAAACATGTCACCAAAATGTTGAATGTTAGCCCAAGTTAAATTAAAAATAATAACTAGTCTTACTCAAGCGTTTAACGAGGCCTGCTGTCTCTGTCAGCCATAGACATGGCGACAAAAACTTGCAGTCTGAATTAGCCAGGTAAACATTGAGCCTGTTCGTTGAATTTATTTGTATTTTCCAAATGTTTTCTCTGGAGTTTGTTGGAAATACGACGGCGACCTGCAGCGGAAATTTCCTGAGGTCAGTAAGCCAACGCTGCCAGGGCAAATTATGCAGACTATTTTGGCTGAATGGAAATAGGAGCTGATGTTTTCAGAGTTGTTCAGAGACTCGTTCACTGCTTCTTGTCAGGTTCCTTTCACGTTTGGTCAGTGGTCAAAATAAATAAATAAAAACCTATCTTACACAAGACACGTTTTTACACATGTAAAATAAAGTGTTGGAACGTTTTGTAGTTTGGCTTTAATATCAGGGTTAAATGATGTAAAGCAAACCTTATTTTAAATATCCTGTCTGGTTTTGTTTGAGTACATTGTATGTAAACTAAATGTTTGTTTCTCTGCTAGTCTGATGAACCTCCCCTCACACCTGGTGTCAAACGTATCAATCCTTGGAAATCTCCATGTTTGATGCTGTTTACTTTAAATCTGATGACAGAGAGTAATCATTGAATACAAACATGGTTGTGTTGGTGGGCTGCCTACATTTGGCCCTGGACTGTAGAGTCAACACTGTCTCCATTGTTTCAGAAGACAATGGAAACAGGCCTGCATTGAGGNGGTTGGATACTGTGGGGAAAGTCTGTCACAGTGTTATTACTACATTCAAGGCTATGGAGAAACAAACAAAAAAAATCAAACAAGTTTTTTTTATATTGCAACAAGTTACACTGAAATGGCAACATTTCCTTTAAAAGACAACACTGTTTTGAGCTTTGTATCATGTTATGATGTTATTCCCTCATCAAATACATACCCAAAGGGTTACTTTAACTCATTCTTGCATGTTTGAGAAAATCTTTGGTAGCCACTCAGAGCTGTCTAAACTGCTGGCACAAAACGCCGCCTATTTACCCAAAGCTCCTCCCTGGAGCTCAGACCCCAGACGAGCTCCATGCAGCCCCACAGAGCATCCCTCCCCCACATGAGCTTCTATTACAATCTACTTCTCAGTCCAGTCTTCACTTATTTATTTATTTTGGGGTGGGGGATGCCTTTTCAACTAGGCAATGCTTTTTTGGGATGCCAAGGAGACTAACCTCTTACAACATTCCTATGAAATGCTGTGAACAGCATAAAGTAATGTTGTGAAAACGTGCTGAAGTGGGAGTGTCGGAAATGGTAGGAGGTTCTTAAAGTGACTGAGGCCATTTTCAAAGCATTTAGAGGCTATGCAAAGTCAAATTTATTTATAATATATACATCGTTTTATAACTTAAGGTAACAGTTACTTGGTTGTGGTATGGAATTGAACTACATGCCTGTAAAATTCATAATGTTCCCCCCCCCCCCCCCCACACACACACACACACTGTAAAATTTACAAGATGTTGTTGCTCTAAGAAGTTGTTTTTAAGACTGATCTTAACAGCAACATCCTGTTCTGTGGTTTGTTTATGACTGAGTGGGTAGGGCTGTAACATGATACTCAGTCCTCAGCCTTTCACTGATTCAATTTCATCAATACGGCAGTCCAGCCACCCTTACAGCAGGAAATGTATCAGAACAGAGCAGCAGCTGATTAGTGTGTTTGTGCTTTGTTCAGAAAATGCCAGACAGAAACTTCATGTAATGTAAATTTTAACTAAGTTTAAAACGTAATGTAACAAATTTAAAGCTGGAACATTTATTGATTTGTAAAGTTTAGCAGAGAAGCAAAAGGTTTTAAATTAACTACAAGTAAACAGTTTTTAAAGTAGAAATAATATCTCCAGAGCTCCTCAGATGAAATGATTTGCTGTACTACCATTCCATCCATTCAGTTTTTTTTCTTTACTTGTTCTTGGTTTTAGGTTTCAGGGAGCTGCAGCCTCTCTTCTCTCTTTTTACTATTTTTAAAAATCAAACATTGACATGCATACAAATATTATTTGATGAACCATGTAAATTACAAATCAATGAGCTTGTTTGCATTCATTTTTTTTGCAACAAGACACTTATGTGTTTTTGTTTCTTCTTGTTCATTCATTAGCCAAGTTGTAGTGCTCGGAGCAAACAGTTTGTTTCTCAAGTTCAAGTTCAGTTTATTTATATAGCGCCAAGTCACAAAATACGTTGTCTCAGGGCACTGTACATGAAAAGAATAATCTAACAAAGAAACCAGCGGGCTGCGTCGAATCACTTCATCACAGTCTCCCATCCTGAGCAAACAGTGGAGAGGAAAAACTCCCTGCTAATCAGGAAGAAACCTCCAGCAGAACCAGGCTCAGGACAGGAGACCATCTGCCTCGACCGGCTGGTTGAGGGACAGGAAAGAGACACAGACAAGAAGAACTGGTCTGGGACTGGTCCAGGTGCACCTTCCTCTGGAAGAGACAAAGAAAAAACATGATAGAAATAATTACTTTAAACATGTAGAGAAGAGAGACTAAAGACAACAGCAGAGTGAGGAAATGTGCTCAGTTTGTGCTCCAGCAGTCTAAGTCTATAGCAGCAGAAATGAAGAATAATTCAGGAAACCTAAGTCTAACTATAGGATTTATCAAAAAGGAAAGCCTTCAGTCTAATCTTAAAAGTAGACAGAGTGTCAGCCTCACGGACAGAAACTGGAAGTTGGTTCCACAAGAGAGGAACTCAGATTGTTTCTCTTCCAGCAAGACTTTGCTGAAGTGCTTGGAGGATTTTAATGAAGTACAACCTGGCAGTGTGGTTGGTTTAGAGGCCCTGTCACACTATGACATTGTAGACAATTTATCCCAACTTCTGAAAATTATAAAGACATCTACGTTGAAGATGGAATTGAAAAAAAAAATCAACTGGAAGCTTCTTTTAGGCGTGTACATACTGTAATTGTAACAAATTGATCAAACATGCAACTTTTATTAACAATTTAGACATAAAAAGTGTGTTTGATAAGTTGGCATAAGGAATTTACTATCCTAGATGTTGATGTTGTCCAGGCAATAACATCGATATAAATCAAAGACATGAATTCACAGGTATATAATATTCATCCCAATCATATCAGTAGTTACTGGATTGTTTATTTTTAAGAACTTACTCTGTCGGCGACTTTGGCTCAGTGACTGAGAGGTCAGCTTCCAATGGGAGGATCAGTGAGTTCAATCTCAACACATTGCAGTGTGTGTGTGAATTGAGTTTAGATAGGTTCAGGGTTAGATGTGTATTGGGGGTCAGTGTGAGGGTCAGAGTTAGGCTATAGAGTTGACTGGAAATGAATGGAAGTCGATAGGTCATAATAAAGATATAAATGTGTGTGTTGATTACGGCATTCAGCAGATTCACATATTTAATTATTTATTTTTAATTACTTCTGCCAGAGTGGAAGTATCACAGATTCACTGAAAACAACGAGAACAAACCACCCCAAAAATAACATGTCAAACACACTTCTCTTTAGCAAATTTGATTTCTTTTCATCAGGTTTTTCTGCCTAGGCAAGATATTTAACCTTGCCTAAATCTCTTGTACAAGTGGCATCACTTTACCCAGGGAGTAAAGGAGATCATTTCTTTTAGGGTTAAACAGGGAGAAGGAGATGGATTTAAAAGAATAGTAAGGAGGGGTGAGACCATCTGGATATGTTTTTATGTGATATGCAGAAAGCCTCTGTGTGTTTCTGTGACAGATAAAAGCTTGACCTAGTATCCTTAGATAGTCTCTCTCTCTCTGTCTCTCTGTCTCTGTGTGTGTGTGTGTTTGACTAAAATCATTTACATGAAATTAAAGCAATTTGAGGTAAAGTCTTGCATCCAAATGTCCTGATGCATCTCAGTAATCCAGGTAAAAAATCAAAAGGAAGAAAATTGAATAGGTCCTCTGGACGGGTTCTTCTTTAATGAAACGTTTTGTCTCTCTTCCAAGAGACTTCTTCAGTCTGAGAGTTTCAGGCAAAAAATTCAGGCTTTTGAGTCCTGCCTCCAGGTGACTGATACTCACATCACATGGCTATCGTTCACAGGTGACTAATACTCACATCACATGGCTATCGTTCACAGGTGACTGATACTCACATCACATGGGTATCGTTCACAGGTGACTGATACTCACATGATCAGTCACCTGTGTATCAGTCACCTGTGAACGATAGCCATGTGATGTGAGTATCAGTCACCTGGAGGCAGGACTCAAAAGCTTGAATTTTTGCCTGAAACTCTCAGACTGAAGAAGTCTCTTGGAAGAGAGACGAAACGTTTCATTAAAGAAGAACCCGTCCAGAGGACCTATTCAATTTTTTTCCTCTTGCATCCAAATATTTAAGTGAATGAGAAATTTTTTGTTGGTGTAATCCAGACTAAAGTCAGTGATATGTCTATGAGGAATGGTCTTGTTACAGGATGTGAAGTTTTGTTTTGTAGAGGTGAAGCGATTATGAGCAAACTCCTTCTAAAGCCTGACCTGTTATGTTGCTGAGTTCCAACATGTTCATGTTTGTCCATGGATGTACCAGTAATGTCAGGGCAAAATGTTTTACTTCACCAGGTTGATCATGCATGAACTTGAGAATTTTGCCCTGATAGATTTTTTTTTGCCAAGAAACCATGTTTCAACAAGTTTATAATGAGAGGATTGCTCTTGAAACATTACAGTTTGGAGTCATGTGGAGCACAATTTGTAATTTAAATATTAATTGTCCAAATAAGAGGGTGTGACAATAAGCCCAAAGCGATTCCATGACATTAAGACAAATAAACAAAATTAAGTGAAAAATTATGATTTTATTTTGAGGGAACTTTTGTTGAATTCTACATGTGTTTTTAGTGGCCTTTGATGGACCATCCCTATGAAGACACAAGGTTACAATGGGACAGAGTACCTCAGAGCAAGAGGTCCAAGAAGACCCTTCACCGGTTGGTTTGTTTTATTTGGATCACTTTGAATGGGTTTGCTTTCTATATTGTTGGGATAGCCATAATTGTCTTGGGTTTATTTTATTTATATTTATTATTTATGTTTATATTTATTCAATAATATAAAATGGAAGACAACAGGACACAATCTACAATACAGGGTGAATCAAAAGCCGCAGGACACCTTTTTATTTCAGAAAGAAAAGAGAAAATTATATATCTGAATATTCCAGCAAGTAAATGTTGAATTATTTCCAGTACTCTTTCTTATTATTAATCAGCGATCTAGATGTATTACTGAAGTAGTGCATGCCAAATGAGCTGATTGTATTGCTCATGCTTCCGGGACAGATCAAGCAGTGACAGTGCCTATTGTTTAGGCCATGTCCAGAACATGGCCGCCATCTTGAAAGTCACCATATTGAATTGAGGGCTAGTTTTTTCTAAAGATAGATACCTTGACCCATTACCTGCTAAGCTATTCAGATATACCCTTTAACCTTTTCTTTCTGAAAGTCCTGAGACCTTTTTTTTGATCAAGGTCTTTTTATTAAATTTTTTTTTACAAACCAAAAATAGGAACAGACTTACAAAAACACAAAACAAAACACACACACACCCAAAATCCCTCCCATCCCTCCCCTCCTATACCGGATCCACTGAAATAATAAAAAATGATCTTGTATTCATCAAATGATACAATGAGCAGGTTTGTGTATAATGAAACAATATTTAACCTTTACACAAAATTATCTGCCGAAATTTTTTCTACATAAGATATAAATGGCTGCCAGATATCAAATAATTTGTTTACAGATCCCCTAACAGTATATCTAATCTTCTCTAAATGAATGTAGGACATAACTTGTCTTAACCAATGACCATATACTGGAGGATGTGGATCCTTCCATCGAAGAAGAATAAGTCTTCTAGCCAGTAGAGAGCAGAAAGCTAACACCGTCCTCTGATGCTCACTGAGGGAAGCCTCTGCTGGAGCCACCCCAAAGAGAGAGATGAATGGTGATGGATGAACAGTTCGTCCAAATAGTCCTGAAAAGGTGTCAAAGATGCCTTGCCAATATCCATGTAACTTTGGACAGGACCAGAATGTGTGCAGAAGTGTGGCAGGGGATTGTTTACAACGATCATACGATGGATCCAAGTCCTTTTTGAATTTACACAATTTGTCCTTAGACCAGTGTAGACGATGTACTACCTTGAATTGAACTATAACATGTTTCACACATATTGAGGACGAATATATACAGTATTTTGAATAATTTTTTGCCAAACTGTGTCTGATATGGATTCCTCCAAGTCCATCTCCCACTTGCCCTTCAAAGAATCTAAATTGGAGTCAGAAAATGAGCTGAGCAGAGAATAAACTCTGCTCATARAGCGTTTTGTTACAGACTTACACATCAGAA
Organism: Austrofundulus limnaeus; assembly: GCF_001266775.1. Lineage (NCBI taxonomy): Eukaryota > Metazoa > Chordata > Actinopteri > Cyprinodontiformes > Rivulidae > Austrofundulus > Austrofundulus limnaeus. The sequence continues at coordinate 1,082,905 of NW_013952504.1, read as the reverse complement.
TCTCATCTATAAGAGAAGTTGTGGGGCATAGAGGAAAACATCCAGAGTTTTACATTACAAAATGTCTCAGTTGTAAATACCTGAAGAACTGTGACTTATGGATGTCAAATTTCTGTGTTAGCTGTTCAAATGAGGCGAACTTATTGTCTATATAAAGATAATTTAGAGAAGTCATTCCCTTTAAACTCCAAGTATTGAAAACAGAGTCCATTAGTGAAGGAGCAAACATATGGTTAAAAAAGTTGATTTTGCATAATAATCCCTCCTTAAATCAAGGAGAGTAGAATAAAGACCACATAATTTTATTTGGTAAGTCCAGACCTTATTAATCAGTTCCGTCCCAAATTCTGTGATGTAATAGTTCAGAAAACTGGGTTAACTCAAGTTCTTTCCACCATGTTATACAGTCATTCTCATGGCTCTCATCATCTCATTTATTTTTACATCTTTTGAATATTGCTTTGACACAAACCTGAAAAAAAATTCTTTTCTAATAGACATTATATCAGAACAGGGTGAATGCAACCACTGAGTATAGATTCTCATTACTGTAAAAACCTTTTATAGAAACAGTCACAGTCGGTTACGTTTAGCCACTCAACAACATGTTGTTTGGTTTTTGACAGAACAAAGTGTTTAAACAGTACATTCCAGACTCGTCACAGTTGCTGCAGTTATCATCCCAGCTGGGAGATCTACGTCAATCAGGACGAGCCTGAAGATCCTCCTAATCTGAACACACTCTTTGTTGTTGCACTGATTTGTCTCAGTCAGCAGAAATTCTGCAGTGAAACTAAGGGTTAATGAGGCAAGAAGAAAACACAGTAAAAAAAACATTTTGAAGATTTTTTAAATTTTCAATGCTGGTACAGACGTCAACCTCTGCTGATGATTTTGTAAAGTTAAATAAAGGTGTACTGATAGCTTTTAAATTATTATTATTGGAAATACGACGGTGACCTGCAGCGGAAATTTCCTGAGGTCATATATTATTATTATTATAAGTCCTGAGACTTTTGACTCACCCTGTAGAGCTGCAAAAAAGGAAAAAAAATAGATGTGTTTTGGTGCCTGTTGTGAAGCTGTTCATTAGAAAATGGTAATAAATAAATAAAAAATATACATTGATCAGTTTCCTTTTTTTACTTATCTTTTAGAGCTTTCTGGCCTTTTCTAAAGCAGAGTTGTAACTCGGAGTAAAGAAAAGTCAAGCTAATTAAGTCCTGATGCAGCAAACGTGTTAATTGCGTGGCTGCTCACATTCAGGGAATTCTGCAGCCTAGACTATCTGTTCTGATCCAGAGAATAGAAACGAGTCCGCTGTGCATCATTCACAGTTGGATGGAAGCACAATTATGGGTTAGGTTGCCCTTAAAACAAAGTTCGTCTGCCAGTTCTGCACAAATGCGAGGCTTTCTGTTCATATCTTCAGAAAAATACTGCTTTTAATACATTTTCATCCTTGCTATGACAGTTTCAGATCCACTGTCTGAGCGTAATAGCTGGTGTGTGCACTTTTTTCCGTACTTGGCAGTGAACCCCACTGGGCTTACTTAAATCATCTTTAGAGCTGTCAGTATTACCTTTGTCTAGCTTAATCCATTTACTGCCAAGTAACCTTTAGCTTGTCACGCACTAATCAATAACCAATGATAACATGAAATGTAGTGTCAGTGGCAGTCAGCCAAAGCTATAAAAACCTCATACTCCCACCATAAAAGTACTACCTGATAGTTTGGACGATAGATACACACTTTCATGCAAACGTAAACGGTTGTGTATCTTGATTTATTAGATCTACGCAGTCCCTGCACAGCCACAAACGGTTACTTATATGTTACTACTTAATAATAATAATAAATACATTTGTGATTATGATTTTTTTAATCAGATTTTAATAATAAACATTAAAAAGGCACACACATCTAATTACATATTCCAGGTTAGATTCTACAACTTTTTATCCCCTCCTTGTCTATTTTTTTTAGCCATTGCTTTCCCCAAGGCAAATTCTTCATTTCCACATTCTTTTACAGTTGAATGAATTTTAGCCTTCAGGACTCCCCTTCATGAAGTCACATTTCAGAGTGTTAACAGTTGTAATGTTAGCTGTATAAGAAAAGTTTTTTCTACTTTGTGAAAATGAGTTTCTGCTACTCTTTCCTTTAGGACAGATTTGATAACCTTAAGGCAAATGTGGAGGAGGAACTACAGACAAGCACGGTGAGTGAGCTGTTAAATGTCATTTAATCAGTTTTATTATTGTGTTGGATAGTTTGATTAACTGAATTTTAAATAGACACTTTGTCATCAGTTGTAGTCATTTACTTTTACCAGTAAGAGAATCAACAAGTGTCTATTTAACATGTGCCTAGCTCCAGTAGTGTAAACACATAATATTTTACATTTCAGGAATTTAAAACTGTTTTAAGGGTACTTGTTTTAGGGGTATGACATCATATCCTGGGTGTGACCAGACTTTTTTATAAATATTGAAAGGACAAGTAAGCTGGAAATCTCCGGAGCCACAGACCTGGTCGGAGTGAAATGAAGTTTTTAGATCTGAAAATAAATATTTAACTGAGAACTTAATCAGGTTTCTGCATGTTATTCGGGCTTCCAATCTTGAACAATTATTTACAATTGTCTCATTGTCATTCAGTTCTTTGACCACTGTAGCATGATCACTAATCATTAATTTTGGCTGAGGCCAAAAAAACAAGTTTTTTTTTTATTACATTGTTATCTAAAAAGTACAAATTATTTTAAAAATACTTTGATTTAAAGGTTCATATGGTATTTATTTAATTAAACAAAAAAGTGAGTAGACATTTGTTGCTCTTATATCCTTATCTGTTCTTTCTTCCAGATGGTGGGGATGGTGATTGGTGCAGGTATCGCCATCGTTCTCATCGCCGTCCTCATTTTCTTCATCTTGCGAAGGATCAAACATCGAAGTGAGTAATTGCTTAGAAGCGTTTCTCAGCCTGAACGTTTAATGACTGTCATTAAAACGGCTTGTGTGCACTTCTGGCCCGGTTTTTACACTTATTCTGTTTCACAGACCTGGAGGCTCAGGAGGCGCCCAAATACCGCTTTCGCAAGAGGGACAAAGTCATGTTCTATGGGCGAAAGATAATGCGAAAAGTGAGTGGGTGGTTGGAAATGGAAAGCCACTGTATATATTTAAAAAAGCACTGGATAACGCAGGAATGATGATATAAAAAATTTTCAATAGGTGTCACAGTCTACGTCCTCTCTGGTGGGTACATCCTCCTCTTCCTCCTCTTCTCGACCTCGTCTGAAGAAGAAGCAGAAGATGCTCATTATTGCCAAAAAGTAAAGCTCACTCTAACCATGACTTTTCCTCACCATGTCCTCTTTTTTTAATCTTTCTCCATCACTTTTGTAGGATCCTGCGTTTTAAAAAAGAGGTGCCCATCCTTCAAGCTAAGGAGCCCCCTCCCTCTGTGCTAGAAGCAGACCTCACAGAGTTTGATGTGGCCAACTCCCACCTCCCTTCTGAGGTGCTCTACATGCTCAAAAATGTCCGGTGGGTTATGCAGAGGGACCACGTTATTGCACAAATGTTCTGCATCAGTGGCACAGTATGCGTTAGTCATCCTAACTGTCATTCATCTCCCACCGTAGCGTGCTGGGCCACTTTGAGAAGCCCCTCTTCTTGGAGCTTTGCAAACACATGGTCTTTCTGCAATTCCAGCAAGGGGAGTACGTCTTCAGGCCGGGCCAGCCTGACAGCAGCATCTACGTGGTTCAGGATGGAAAACTAGAACTGTGCCTTACTGGAATGGTAGTGTTATTCCTTTCATTTCCCCATTTTCAGGTTTAATGCCTGGTTCAAATGCCAATTTTAGAATTGTCAATTGATTTTCAAAACCTGAGACCCCATACAACAATAAAAAATATCATGGATAAAACAGCTTTGGTCCTACAGTATGTGGTGTACAGCCACACATCTAAGATAACACACCACACATGTACAGATTTCACTCACAAACATTCAGATGTTAGCCTGGACATTGCCTTCCTACACAGTTCCAGTTCTATTCTAGTTTCCTTTCACTACCCCGTCTAGGATTTCCGCTATAGACAAGGATTTCTCCGGTAGAATTTCAACTGGGCCAATCAGCGAACTGAAGGAGTTTTGAATGATGTTGTCAATTTTCTGTGCCGTTTTAGGCTGCCTGTGGTTTAGCAATGGCAGTGGAGGAAGTGAAGGAAGCCATTTAGTTCATGTTGACAAGGCTTCCAAATAAAATTAAATGTGTCTCACAAAGCCTGCAGGACTCATTTACAGCCATCTAGTTCAGTTTAGTACTTCTCTCTTCCCAGTAGGGGATGGTTGTTCAGAGAGCATGCAATGTCCGGTTAGCGTCTTAGCTTAGCTTCTTTCACAGTCGAGCTGGCACAGTGCAAATGTCACGGCCAAACGTTGGCGATTGGCCAAATCAAATCCAATTGTTTCCACACCTGCAGCAAGCAATGGTTTCTCAATAGCCAAGGTTCCAAACCCTCGTATGAAGCAAAGCATCAAACAAGGGGCTGGATTTTACCAGACTAATCGGATGTTAGCAGGGAAATCTCGCAAAACCTTTAGATCAAACGAGAGTGTATCGTTAATAAACATGACAGGCAGGGAAGAAGCAATGTCAGTAGTTTGTGGATTGTTTTTGACAGAGAAAAAAATAAAACAAAAATACATCTCCAACATCCACCAGACTTTCTGGTGCACCATGGCAGTTGTTTTGTCTTGTGTATTTTGAATTCCCCTCCATGTTTCCGTCACCTTGCTTTCTGATTGGCTGCACGTCACATTAAACAGACTGCAAGCTCGTTTGTCCTCGGGGAACACCAAACATGCTGGGATATTAGGTCAAGACACAACATGCTGGCTATCCCCCATTTGATGTTGAAGCGGTCCCAACGCCCTTTCCATGACTAGATCACTCTTAACATGCCACACGGCAGGAATATTTCACAAGATTGTCTTCAGAGCCATTATGATGATCGAAGTGTCCTTAAGATTGTCATAGGGGAAAAATAGGGTCAAAGATTGGCCCGGACTATTGGCATCAACACAAACCCATTCAAGTAGGGGGAATAAAGCACACTTTATTGTTTTACTCATACTTGTAAACCCAGATTTTTTTGTTGCTTTGAAGTCTTATAGATTTTTTGTTTAATAGAGAAAATCACTAAAACATATACAAACATGATCTATTTTATATTAAATGTAAATCAAACTGAATGTTTTGTTCTTGTCTTGCAGGATGGTAAAGAAAGTGTTGTTAAGGAAGTTTATGCTGGAGATAGTGTCCATAGTCTCCTCAGCATACTGGATGTTATAACAGTAGGTTGCTTTTTGTGCCATTTCCAAAAGCTCTTTGTTTAACCACATCTACACACACAGGCTTTCCCCATACTTAGACTGTTAATGTGAAGTAAGACAAATCCTTAAGGAATCCACAAATTTTTCCCCTTTCTATCATTCACGTCTATCTGCTGACTCACTAAATATTTTTCTTTGCCATGACTCAGGCTGTTAGGTTTTAATCCAGTCTGGTTTTAAAGACTAGATGAGTGCTGCTATGATCATCACAAAGGCTGGAGCTTCTATACATACGTATTATTAGATTCATAAAATGGGATCTTTGTGTTCAGGGCCACCAGAAGCCTTACAGAACAGTGTCAGCACGAGCTGCAGAGGTTTCCACTGTTCTCCGTTTACCTGTAGAGGCCTTCCTGTCTATATTTGAGAAGTACCCTGAGAGCCTAGTGCGAGTAGTTCAGGTGAGCTGTGTGATTTTCTGAATTTGTTTTTGTACGCATGTATTTCCACACCCTATAGGACAAACAGTAAACACATGTTTTGAAAAAGACATATTTGCATTTTATTTCGATGCGTAAATTATTACTTTTCCTCTGTTTTATCAGATCATTATGGTTCGTCTCCAAAGAGTCACAGTCCTGGCCCTGCACAACTATCTGGGCCTGACCAATGAGCTCTTCAGTCATGTGAGTTTAACACACACCTGGCAAGATTAAGGTAAAATAATATAAAATTCAATACATGCTATGCGGTTCCAGTATATTTATTTTTTAAACAAGTATCAGAGGAGATTTTGGATGTTCAAATATGAGCTCCAGATATGTTTCAGAGTGTTTGCTGTGGGCAAGAAAAAACATTAAAATGGTATAAATAAGCATGACTATTTCCTAGGGGTGTAACGGTACATGCGTTTGTACCATGACTGTTCAGCACAAATATTTTGGATGGGTTCAGTGTGAAATGATGATGAGTACTTTAATAATGGGCAATCCCCCCTCCAAGAGTGGGTGGATTTTTTCTTTACCAGCATTTTACTAACAGCCACCAAAGAAATGAATCAGGGAATGATACGAAACTCTACATCAAACAAAGCTTGGCTGGTTTAAAATATCACATTCCGTTAAAGACTTGCTTGTTTATTTCAAATCAGCAGTTCGGAAAAAAAACCCCTCACTAATTAATACTTTTGAAGCATTGTGCAAGCCATCAATCAGTACATTTATTCAATGTCCCTGATCACACTAGCGTGTGTGCTGAAAAGTTTGTATTACATGATTGATTTATTTTGATGTTTTAAAACTTTGTTTTATTATTTTCATATTGGAAAATCTCATTTAGCTCTGTGTTGCTTTTTATTCTGCATCAAATTATTGAAGCTTAATAACTTTAGTACGTATTAGGGCTGCGCGGTATATGCGGTAGACAGTAGAAACGGAATGAAGTTGGCCTACGTTAGAAATTTACCCTCTACCGTCCTTTCGTCATTACGTCATCGCACCTGTGTGAACAGGGCTGCGAGTGCAGAGACAACTGAGCAGGAGTTCGAAATATAATGAAGAAACTCTAGCGTTTTAAAACACGTATAGAGAGAATAAATCCTCAAAATATTCCCCTCTTGCATGTCGCGCAGACCGAAGCTTTAACAACCGTAGTTTTTTCACACCCAAGTTGTCGGAGAAAAAACTTGTTTTTAAGTATTGTTACCCACAGAGATGATAAAAAAGACGTGGACGTTCGTTCAGTCATAAATCCATCTTGCTAATGTAATGTCGGCTCTGCTGTGATGATGAAGATGAGAGCACAGCAGAGCAGCTGCTGATAAGTTCAGCAGGCAGAAGCTCATTGTTTGGCAGGCAGATATTAAAACAAAAATGATGGGTTTGATTATGATTACAGTTTTCTGCAAAATAAAAAAGCACTAAAAATTACATTATCATTACTTTTCATAATAATTTTCTACTGCGCTCTACCATTATCGTGAAGGGATTCAATTTATACCTGATATGAATTTGAGGTCATACCGCCCAGCTCTAGTACGTATTTGTAACATTAATACATGTGATCATAAAAAAATGAAAATTAAATACAAATTCATCTGCAAGTAGTCTTAAACAAATAGTGAATGTACAAATAACTCAAAAGAGCTGCCTGTCCTCCAGCATGAGGTGACTGTTAACTTGTTCTGCAGCATGTAGACGCAGCTTTGCAAGTCCAAAATAAACTAAATAATAACTTTGATTAAAGTACCTGTATATGACCTGCTACATTAGACCCTCCATACTAACAAGGGTGGCTTGTTTAGGTGTTTTTATTTGTCTCTGCTTCTGGTTGTTTGTAAACTAAAACAAATAAATATGAGAAAGTATGTATTGTTACACCCCACTATTTGTTTTTTCAGGCAGTGTGCTTCCCGGTATACTGCTCATGTTTTCAGTGAAATTCCAATCTCTGGACAATAAGTGTTTTTATTGAATTGTATATTTAGATGTTTGGACATTTATTGCAAAGAAACAAATCCAGATTAAATGAGTTTACAACAGTAGAAAAAATATCAGTCACAAAATTTATTTTCCAACAGCTGTCAGACACATTTTATCTTTTGAAATACCAGATCTTAATATTATCTTTTACCTGAAATAGATGATTTATTTATTTTCTGCTGGTGTAAAGGAAATGCAGCCATCACGTCTTCCACCGCAGTCCCCCCACCCTTCACGTACCAGTCCGGTACGCCACGGGAAGCGCTTTGGCAGCCTGACCGTGCCTGAGGAGCATCGGGAAGCTGCTGTAAAGGGTGAAGCTCCAGGTCGAGTATAAGTACTCACTTAAAGTCACGTCTACTATTTCAGTTGCATCTTAGTGACATTAAGTTCCCAATTTCTTAAAGCGCCTGTAATGTCAAATTTTTGTAATAGGTATGAATGCAATTTTGGAAAGATAACACTGATAACATATAACGTATCGTGACACTTCACTTTACAGTTAATAGTCTGAGATTGTTTTGCACTGAAAACAGACAATTTCTGATTCCTAATGTCAGATTCTGATAGTCTAAAACAAAACATCTTTTTCTATTCTTGCACAAGTCTTTATATTATATATTTTTAGTAGTTGTATCATGGCTAGTCAGTGTTAATTTTGTTTTGTGTGTACTATGTCTAGTTTGTGAAATAACTAGTGTATGAACCTCTGTACGGATGCTGCTGTGACACCTGAATTTACCCTCAGCGGGACAATAGAGGCTATTTCTATTCTATTCTATTCTATTCTATTCTATTCTATTCTATTCTATTCTATTCTATTCTGGGGGAAAAATTCACGCTGTTGAGATAAACGGTTATACAGTGGGGAAAATAAGTATTTAGTCAGTCACCAATTGTGCAAGTTCTCCCACTTAAAAAGATGAGAGCGGCCTGTAATTGACATCATAGGTAGAC
>NW_013952504.1:1066543-1072737 GCF_001266775.1 Austrofundulus limnaeus | reverse complement strand
GTCTACCTATGATGTCAATTACAGGCCGCTCTCATCTTTTTAAGTGGGAGAACTTGCACAATTGGTGACTGACTAAATACTTATTTTCCCCACTGTATCTGCATGTAAAGTAACAGGAAGTGATGACAAAGGGGACTGTCAGCACATGAACAGAGTATTGCTAAAATGGGCAAAACATAGACTGTAGAGAATAATCTGATGTCTCTTTCAAAGTTCAAATAATATAATTTCAATATAAACAACAACCAGAGACTTTCCTTTATTAAAGAGTTCCCCTTTGATGTCACTTCCTGTTTCATTTTGGCTGAGCCAAGTTCAAAAGAAAATGTGTCTGTTATGTGATAAAATGGGTAAAATATGTATTATGCCAAGTTTCCTAAATATAAAGGTGTTCTCTTTGACTTTTTGTTTTTGAAGGACATGCATGTCACACTGTCGCCCTTGAAGGGACACAAACAGGAAACTTGTGTACCACTAGATTTCAGCTGAAGTGCATTGTTGTCTTTTTGCCTTTACTGCTCTGTCCATTTACTGTAGATGCATCTGCCTTTTAACTGGTTTGCTTCATCAGAAATGTATTTTAGACCAGAAAAATAACCAATAAATGCTGCACCTTCTTCTCTGCAGGAGGAGAACAAGGAAAGGATGGAGGAGTGCCAAACCTTAGCAGAACGATCTCAATGCCTGTGGACATTTCTGGTGAGGGGACTTCAGTCTTCCAGCAGTTTTCTTTACCCGCTTCTCCTATTCGGGTCACAGCGAGCTGGTCCTATCTCCAACAGTTACTGTGCGAGGGGTGGGGTACATCTCAGTCCATCTTTTGTAGATGTGTAAAGTTCTCCCTCTGGCAACTTAATAAAAAAAACAAGTTCTTTATTATGTTCTGCTTTTCAGGACTCTCTAACAGACCAGCTGTCTGCTACAATCATTTGAAAACTGCCGCTTGTTGATGCAGGATTTATGGTTTAATGAAGATTAACAATCAAAGTTTAGCATCACAGAATGAATTGAGAGTTCAGATTCATTTAGGCATTATTAAAACAAATTGTACCATTTATTGCAACTGTTATGGCAATATTTATTTAACAAAGACAGAAGTACGTGGTCCAAGAATGAAGGTGCTCCGTGGGATGATCAGCTGAGTTTTGTTGCAACAACAGGAAACACAGAGAACAACCTGCCCTGTCTCTGTGCCTCTGCTTCTCTCTGTCACTGTATCTCCACACTACTCACTGTGTCTCGAGAGGCCTCATATATATATTAACAAACACCATTATATCATCTTAGCAAGATTTGATACAAGGTCAATGGAAAACACAAAGATAAACACAAGTGATATCTAAGAATGATTGTTGTTAGCAAATCTTGTTCTGACTTTAATCATTCTGTCTGCAGATGAACAGCATGTCATGAAAACCTAGGTCATTAAAGGATGTCATGAATTACTTGCTTAAACATAAAAGTATTAGTTCCATTACAGCATCATTTTAGGGCGAAATGTTATCGTAAAGAAGGATACTGATGTACAATATATTGTGTTTTTGTTAGTTACGCTTAATTTTTACTAATACACATGCACTTATTATCTCCAAACATGAAATTTAACTTACAATGAAATGTTTTTGCATGATTTAAAGGAATACAAAAACAAAAAGTCTAAATGTCCTTTCAAGGCTGAATAATTGATGTCTTCATGTGCAGGTATGCAGAAGAGTCTGAGGTCAGATTTTGACATGGCGTACGAAAGAGGACGCATTTCTGTCTCCGCAGAGGATGGCAACACTCCTCCCGCCTTCACTCGGGTCAGTGCATTTTACTAAACCAAGGAGATAAAGTTTAATTTCACACCCTTATTTACATTTAGATAATTGCAGGAACAAACATTTGAGAAGAAAGACTGTTGGAGCCATTAAAATACAACTTGTTAAAAAACAAAACAGTTTTGTGTAGTTATGTCAGAGGCCTAAAAAGTTGATAGTTTTTTGAAAATTCCTGTTTTTATTGTTTTAAGAACATTTTCTAATGAATGAGTCTTAATATTATTACAGTCAGTATCACAGGAACAGCGTGAGCGGAGGGTGACTGTAGATGAAGTTCCTTCTGGCATCTACTTGTATCCAGAGGAAGATTCAGCAGTAGACAACATTTTCACTCCTGTATCCAGTCGATCATGTGCTTCTCTGTTTGAGGAAGCCCAAAAAGAGGTCCTCCGTCTCATGAGGATTGAGGTTTGTTTCATTTTCATTTTCATTCTTATATATTTATTCCCTGTTATTTATATGTAAAAACACTTGTTACAGCACTGCTCTGTATGAAAAACCATTGGTAGAAAGTGAACTCTCATTCAGTTGTGTAGCTTGTTTTTGTATAAAAAAAATCATATGGTCCTTATTGGGTCTGAAGATTTGGTCAGTGCAACCGTACATGTACAACAACATGTGACGTGTCTCACTGTCTCATTATTTCATTAAAAACAAGCCAAAATGCAGAAAGTGTGTGCATTTTAAAATAATCCACCCAATGATTCAGCAATTTTTAAAACCAATTCAGAAGCAGAAATTCAACTTAAACTGTGCATCATGATCAAACATTTCTACTTTGGTCTTTCAGATTATATCTCACAAAGTTTTTTTTTTTTTATTGTTTTTGTAGAGAACACAATTTCTCCTGGCAACCCCTCCAAACAAGCCACACTTGTTCAGTCTTGTGTTGTTGGGAGTTTTAGCCCAGAGCTGAGATATAATGTAGCTTCTTTGCAGTGTCTCTGATCATTGTCTGACCTCACGGTGAACATGCTGAAATGTTTATTTCTGGGAAGATTGGCAACTTTCTCGAAGGTTTTCCACTTGTGAACAATGTTTCATCCTGTTGAACGATGAAATTATTTGGAAAGGGCCATTTAAACTGCTCCTGCTTCTCAGACTGATAAGCAGGCATAGTTGCTTGATTAAGATCTTTGCTGATGTTTTCCCTTGTGGCGTTATGTCAACACACGCCTGAATGCAGCAGAGCAGAAAACTGCCAAAAACTGCTTTTATATAGCTTCTGAGAGAATGCATGATACCTTTTCTTAACTTTTACTTTGGTGCACAAACATTAAACTGTAATTATTATATTTGGCTGCATTTTACACCTTGGACCTGCCTTTAATGTCGGATTTTGATCATAGGTAGTTGATGGTTGAAGCTGTGGTGAAAAAAAAAAATCTGAAGACTCCTGTGCAACATTTAAAGGAGGATGTTGTACACAGTCATTTGTCATTTGTTGCAATATGGGACTTTGTGTGGGTTTATGTTGCATCACTTGAACTTTCCACATTGTGTTCAAGTAACTAGATTGTTTGAATGAAATTGGTAGTTGCTGAATACTGTCCCTCAACTCTTAATACTAGGAAGACATTTTATCTAGATTAGATTAGATTAGATTAGATTAGAGAGACCTTTATTGTCATTGTACAGAGCACAATGAAATTACAGTTCAGAACACCATTCAGAAGAAGACAGAACATAACAAACATAGGAGAACAGGAGCCCTGGGTCATGCTGCCACAGACACTGCACAGAGCAAGGATCATCTTCATGAAGACATCATGAGGAGGCGCTACCCTTAAAAGAAAAACTAAAAACCACACAAGGGAAGATAAGGAAAAAACAAAACATTGTATTATATCAACAATGTGACACACTATGCTTTTTATATAAAAAAAAAAAACTCTCTGCATAGAGCACATTTATTAGCCAGAGGAGTAAGTGAGTTTAGGGGTGTGTGTTTCTGAAGCCATGAGTGCTGTATGCTTGTGTGAATATCTGAAGAATGAGCCCGAAGAATGGACGTAACTAACCAGGAAGAATTTAGTCCAACAGCTCAAGGCCATGTAGGCGAGCCAAATTCTGTAATCAGTTGTTTTGGGAACAGAAATGTCAGGCAGAGAATAACAATTTTCCATCTGCTTTAATGTCTGCTGGTACATCTCGAGGTGGTGAATCCAATCAGACAAATAGTGTGGACAATCCCGCTGAGCCGAGCTATCAGCTTCTCCAAGATCAATTCCATCTGGCCAGCAAAGTCCAGGAACCACAGCCGGCCCGCAGCCCTCAGCAGAACCACTTGCAGACCGAGTCCAGCTCACTCAAGGCAAAAGTCTGAGTGCTGATAGAACGGCAATCCTTCATAATGGTCAGGCAGCCAGGAAATGAACAGCCACGGACATTGTTTTGTAGAAACACCAGCAGACCACCAAGCCAATCAGTAGAATCCAGCGATCAGAATCCAGATATATATCCAGAACAGAGAAGAACAGAGGTCCCACCTTTGACATGTTCTCCCATGGAAGAAAAAACTTTGTTCCAAAAATTTATTAAGAGACCAGCTAACCAAATCCATAAAAATAAAAATATCGATAATTTCTGGTTTCGGATGAAAATGTAGAGAAGGCTCCAAGCAGTAAAGCAGGGAAGATAAGGAAGGGCAGGAGAGAAGGAAAAAGCATCTTGCTCCTCCGAGAGCGGAGCAAAAAAAACAAACAAAACAAAACAAAAAAAAAAAACAATGTTTTTATAAGTTATTTATGAGCTTCAGTATCTGTCACAGTTTGAGAGGATATTTTAATTATTTTCTGTCCTTTTTTTTATCTCCAGGACCCATCCTTGTTGAGTGGGAAAGTAACTTTGCACCATGCAAAGGCTGGGGCTGTTTTAGCAAGACAGGGAGACCAGGTATATTACACAAAACACATTGAAAACACAGATCTTTTACAACAGATAAACTTGTAAGAGTGGCAATGAAAACAATCCAAATGTCTTCCCTTTGCTGTTTTGTTTGGATCTGTTTTGATTTGTAAAGGACGTGAGTCTGCACTTCGTCCTGTCTGGTTGCCTGCATGTATACCAGCGGATGATCGACAAACAGGAGGCGGTCTGCTTGTTTGTGACACAACCAGGAGAGGTGGTAGGCCAGCTTGCTGTGCTCACTGGAGAGCCCCTTATCTTTACCATAAAGGCTGTTCGAGACTGCACTTACCTGAAGATCTCAAAGTCAGATTTCTATGAGTAAGTCATTTACCTTTACTGCTGCTTCACTTTGTAATGATGCTAATGTCACAAATCACTAAAGAAAGTTCCTTCTTTTTCTATCTTCATTCATAGCATACATTAGAGAATTAAAAAAATTGAAACATTTTATTTTGGAAAGAATATTTCTCTTCATTTTTCAATATTTCAGAATGAAATAAGTTGTTTTTCAGTCTTTTCTGTGTGCTGCCCTCTGCAGGATAATGAGGGAACAACCGAGCGTTGTGCTAAGTGTGGCCCACACCGTGGCCGTCCGCATGTCTGCTTTCGTCAGACAGATGGACTTCGCTATCGACTGGATGGCTGTCGAAGCTGGCAGAGCCCTCTACAGGTAGTCCCTCCTTTTTGTTACAAGTAACTAAGTTGATGATTGCATTTGTAGCATTGTAGCATTATTGCATTTAAAAACATTCATTATGATGATACAGACAAGAATAAAATAAAATGTTTCATAATAAAGCTTAATCAAAACGCTGAGTTTAGTAAAACTATTTCAACAGAAACATCTATAATCGATCACTGTGGTTTCACAGTTAAATTTCAGGCAGTGATTTACATCAAAGCACAATAAAACAATGTAAGAACACTCATTTTGTGTTTTTCTTTTTTATACATTCTTAAAATTATGAAAAAAGAAGATTATTATCTGATTAATAAGAAGAAAATATCTCTTTAAAGAGGTCTGTCAGAGGCCTTAGGTCAAGGACAGTCTTGCATGTTTATTTCACCTGGGGTGGCCTCTACACATTTCTTATATTCTTGATTTCATTAAATAGTGAATAGTTTAAAAAATCTAAAAAAACAGATTTATGAAAAAGTGAGGTGAAATAATCTATATGTTTCAATCTGTTTAGGTCGTAGACTTAAATTACACGATTGAGTCCTACAGTATCTATCCTGGGGCGGCTGTGGCGGAGTGGTTAGGGGAGTCGTCCTGGAACCAGAAGGTCACTGGTTCAATCCCCCGTCCAGCCGTCTCAGTTGTTGTGTCCTTGGGCAAGACACTTCACCCACCTTGCCTACTGATGGTGGTCAGAGGGTCCGGTGGCGCCGATGCATGGCAGCCCCACCTCTGTCAGGGCAGCTGTGGCTACAGTGTAGTTTGCCATCATCAGTGTGTGAATG
>NW_013952504.1:1063528-1066094 GCF_001266775.1 Austrofundulus limnaeus | reverse complement strand
AGTCGATACTTAGAAAATTTTCACTTCGTATCCAGTGATACTTTAGCATGAAACTTATGTCTACTAATACTGTCTATAGATCTTCTCAAAAGGGCAGGTTTGTCTAAGAGAAACCTAAAAGTTGTCAAATATATAATATTATTTTTAGCTATGTAAATATTACATAAATCAGAGGCAAAACCAGCTTGAAATATTTAATCATATATGCTAAATTGTAGCACAATTTAGCAGTGCTACACTCTATAACAATTTATGCTACAGAAGTTAATATCTGCTGGTGCATCCATAACTCACACTTTGTTCTGACATTTTTATATACATTAGATTGCTTATATACACTCTAATATATTAATAATAATTTTGTTATTATTAATAGTTTTTATGACTTCTACATCATCAATCTTTTATTTTATATTTTTGCGTTGGGATATCCAGACTCTTGCCCATTCTGCTTAGCCCCATAGCTGCTACAGTGGCTCACACAGTCATGTGGTCAAAACTCACTCCAGTTGTTGTATAGACCTCCATGGTTAGGCACATTTATAATAGTTACGTTATTATAGGCGTTATTGTACTACATATAAAAAGGTGTTCCCTGTGGATAAATAACATGTTTGGGGGGAAAATTATAAAAATCAATAGACCGCTCTACTTGTTTGGACAAAAATCCTAACTTTTTCATTACATAACTATTTTCTTAAACATTTTATTCACATAATAAACAACAGTTACATGTAACTGGATACTTATAAAAATATATACATTTATGCTTGTAGACAAGACGACCAGTCAGATTGCACCTACATTGTCCTGAATGGACGTCTGCGTTCTGTCATTCGTAAAGCAAATGGCAAGAAGGAGTTGGTTGGGGAATATGGTAGAGGAGACCTCATTGGTGTGGTAAGAACACGTTTTTCTATATTAATGTAAAAGAAACCAAATTAAAATGACTATTTGTTGATTATTCAAAATAGTCCTGCTTTTAGTGCCTGAAACCCATTGATTAGTTTTATTTATTTATCTGAGTTGCTGTTTTTTTGCTGCTTTAGGTGGAGGCCTTGACCAAACAGCCAAGAGCCACCACTGTCCACGCTGTGAGAGACACAGAGCTCGTTAAACTGCCAGAAGGAACGTTGAACAACATTAAAAGACGATATCCTCAGGTTGGTGACTTTATTCTAAAAATATGTGCACAGTGCTTTGGCCTGAGTAATATAAACTTTATTATCTGTGTTCTAGGTGGTGACAAGGTTGATTCATCTCTTAGGGCAGAAGATTCTGGGGAACCTTCAGCAGGGTCGTGGGCCATTCTCAGGTAAGACCATGCTGAGGGAAACATTTTTAAATCTGTTTCTCTCCCTGCAGCCTTGTTCTTTTCTTTTCATTCCTCCTCCTCACATTGTGTTTCTGTCTGCCAGGTTCAGCCCTCAGTTTGCCCAGTGTGACAACAAGTGCAGATGTCACCAACCCATCAAATAACCTCTCGACAGTGGCTGTTCTACCCGTGTGTGATGAGGTGCCCATAAACGCATTCAACTTGGAGCTCAGCCATGCCCTCAGTGCCATTGGTAACCTTACTCCCAACGTTTCTGTTCTCCTTTTATATTTGGTTATTGGAAATCCTTGTAATGACATCCTTATTTATTGTAATTTTTTGTGTGTTCATTTTGCATTTCCTGTGATACTTAAAGGGCCCACTCTACTTTTAACCAGTGACATAATCAGAGAGAGACTGGGAGCTTCTGCCTTGGACAGGTCAGTCTTATCTCAGTTTTTGTATGAATTGAAGTTTTTCTGGATTTGTAGTTCTAATTTTGTCTTTTACCCCCATTTCATACTGTTTTGAAACAAACATTTGCTTTTCAATAATAACAGTATCCACGAGTATCGTCTCTCTGGCTGGCTGGCCCAGCAGGAGGACATCAATCGAATTGTCCTTTACCAGACCGACAACAGCATGACCCCGTGGACTCAGCGCTGCATCCGCCAGGCTGACTGCATCCTCATTGTGGGCCTGGGGGACCTGGAACCGGCGCTGGGCGAAGTGCGTATTTGCAGGCAAAACGTAGAAGGCAGGAACCGCCGTGGTTAAAATGTCGTTTTTATCACTTGTCTCATTCCCTCCAGTTGGAGCAAATGCTAGAAAACACAGCTGTCCGGGCTCTGAAGAAGCTGATCCTTCTGCACAAAGAGGATGGACCCGGTCCTTCTAGGACCGTTGAGTGGCTCAACATGCGCAGCTGGTGCTCCGGGCATCTCCACCTGAAGTGTCCCCGCAGGGTTTTCTCCAGACGCAGTCCCACCAAACTGGTATGAAGACAGCCTTTCTGCATTGTGTTTGTAACTACCATCTGTGACTTGGACTGTTCACACTGCAGTCGAATACGACCCATATTGGATTTTTTGAAAATCTAACCCAGCCTTTTCAGTATGTGGTATAGGGTTGGGCAGTGTTGCTCATATTCATACTGCGGTATGACCTTTAGAAAATACCAGGGTAAATGGGCGGTGTGGTGGTGGTGGTGGTGGTGGTGGTGGTGTGTGTGTGTGTGTGTGTGTGTGTGTG
>NW_013952504.1:1060737-1062881 GCF_001266775.1 Austrofundulus limnaeus | reverse complement strand
CAAAAGGACAACTGATATTACCAACTTTTAAAAACTGTTACGGCCAGAGGTCTTTCTTCTACACTAAAACTAAAGCATGGAATGATACAGTATTCCTCAAAACATAAAGTCCATTTCAAAACTACAGCCCTTTAAGAAGAATCTTATCTGCCATCTGCTGGACACTTTTTGTTGTGCTCATATTTAGACGTCCGATTTTGCAAATGCTGCCTTCCTGAAATTTGGTATGCTTGTTTGTCTTTGTGTCTATGGTGTATAATGATGTGATTGTGGTCCTGTATTTCTGAGTGTTTTATGTGCTGCAGAACAGGAATGTGCTGTAAAACAGTAATTATGCTGAGTCAGGCTTGATTTTTAGTAATCTTTTCCAGAACAGAAAAAAAAATCAAATCACAGTATAAATTGAATCCCTTCACGGTAACTGTATATATCGCAGTAGAATACCATCATAAAAAGCAAAGGTAATGTAATTTTTAGAACATTTATTTTACAGAAAACTGTAATCATAATCAAACCCAGCTTTTTTGCTGTAGTGCAAATGAACAAAACAGAAGTACAAAAGAATGTTTTGTATATATTGCAAAAAAAAAAAACATTTCTCAAATTTTCAACAATATCAACATAAAGTGGATGTTACAACCAGTACTTCAAGTAAAATTAGTCATTTAGACATAAAAAATTTATAAGTTGGCATAAGTTGCCTAAAATGTTAGTGTGACAGGACCTTAGGGGAATTAAGCTGCACATAGTCCTGTCATAAAACTATTTCAGAAAACTGGAATGTTAAGTGTGGTGAAGCCAAATAAATGTAATATCTGCCTGCCATACAATGAGCTTCTACCTGTTGAACTGACCCACTGCTGCTCTGCTGCGCTCTCATCTCAGTCATCAGAGCAGAACTGTTACATTAGCAAAATGGATTTATGACTGAACGAACGTCCACGTCTTTATCATCTCTGTGGGTAACGATACATAAAAAACAAGTTTTTTTTCTCTCACAACTTGGGTGTTAAAAACTACAGTTGTTAAAGCTTCGCTCTGCGAGACGTGCTGCGGGGGGGAATGACACAAAGTAACTTTTCTAAAGCGGGAGGGGAAATTTTGAGGATTTATTCTCTACACGTGTTTTAAAACGCTACATTTCTTCATTTTATTTTGAACTCCTTCTGCTCAGTTGTCTCTGCACTCACAGCCCTGCTGACACAGGTGCGATGACGTCACTGACGACAGGACGGTAGAGGGTAAATGTCTACCATAGGCAAACTTCATATTGTTTCTACCATCTATCTCAAACTACGCAGCCCTACATCAAACAGATCAAACACAAGTCAACCTATGTTTTTTTTTTTTTTTGAGTTTTAAGTTTCAAAATAAATTATTTACTGTGGTCATCTCAAAGCTGCTGCATGCTTTTAGCAAAAAAAGTATTTTGTGCCAATAAAGTTTGCACTCATTTCCTCGTCTGCAGGCCGGTCACGGTTCGGAAAAAAAAATCACAAAGTTTAAATCCAAAGAGAGTCCAAATCTTTGCTTGAATTAAGAAACCCACAGCTGGTTGGTCTGTGAAGCTGTCTGTCAGGACCACTACAGACAGTGAGGCGTGTTTGAACTTTTTTTTTTTCTACTGCAGTATAAGAAAACACCTTCATACCGCCCAAGCCTAATGTGGTACAAAGTCAGATACATAGCTGATGTTTTTGACAAACTCAAAGTGACTTCTGTCTGAATGGTTGTGGAGGTTTCATCTGACTTTTCCATCTGTGAGGTGGGGGTAAGCAGATCAAGCAAAGTATAATAATGACACTAATCTTGATTCATGCAGTTGAAATCTTGTAGCTCCACCCGTCTTCAGCTACAGAACAGAAGTCCAGTTATTTTGTCTGTCTTCTTTTAATTTTCTTTGTCCTGGAGAACTGAGAATCCACAGAAATATATAGTAATGTCAGTCTTGAACCGTATTGATACTAAAGTTACTCGATCAATATTTTAGTTATAGCACATACAGTGGTTTGCAAAAGTATTCATACCCCTTGAACTTTTCCATATTTTGTCACATTACAACCACAAACATAAATATATTTCACTGGAATTTAATGTGAAAGACCAACACTTTCACATTAAATTCCAGTGAAATATATTTATGT
>NW_013952504.1:1054042-1057617 GCF_001266775.1 Austrofundulus limnaeus | reverse complement strand
GTGATTGGCTGATTAGAAATTAAGTGTTACCGAGCAGTTGGACAGGTGTATCTAATAAAGTGGCCGGTGAGTGTATATAATATCAGAAAGTTAGTCTATGCCCTCTATGCCTAACTTAACATGATTTCTACTGTTTTGCTCTCACATACTCTGTTTTGATTACCCGTGTGTTAAACAACATATTTGTATTTTTCATACAGAGGCTGCTCACATGTAGGCGTGATAAAATCTATGGAGGAAGCAGGAATTCCTATTGACATAGTGGGCGGGACATCGATCGGCTCATTCATTGGTGCGCTGTATGCTGAGGAGAGAAGTGCTGTTCGAACAAAGCAGAGGGCCAGAGAGTGGTCCAAGGTACAGCATGCATCTGGATTTCAGGACTTTTAGAAGCATAGTTTCAGGCAATAATAGGTTCATTTCGATTTGATTTCTCTGTATTTATGTGTTCAACAGGCAATGAATTCAGTGTTTAAAACAGTCCTGGACCTTACCTACCCCATCACCTCCATGTTTTCTGGGTCTGCCTTTAACACCAGCATTTATAAAGTGTTTCAGGACAAGCAAGTGGAAGTGAGTCGTTCACTGCAGTGTGACTTTTTTTTAAATCAGTCCTTGGAGCTATCCTAACAGATCTGGTGAAACTAAAAACACTTTGTGTTCGTAGGATTTGTGGCTTCCATACTTCAATGTCACTACGGACATCACAGCCTCGTCCATGCGAGTACATCAGGATGGTGAGAAACATCTGAGCGGACTGTTTTATAATGTTAGAGTTTTACATACAATATATTTAACAGGATTTTATCATAGCTTACATACACATAAGCAAGTCTTAACTTCTAACAGCTTAGTCGCAACAGCAACCTAAATATATTTCAGATGTAATTAAAGAACAAAATACAAGGGCACATTCCTACACTTTTTCAGCTGTTGAATGCATATTGATTTCTCCTACTCTTTATATCCCAAGAGTATAAATATTTAATTGATAGGCATAACCTGATGCAGTGTGCAATAATGTAGCTACTACATTTAAAATGACTGCATGTCTTCAGAGTCCTGATTTACCGAGCCCCTCCGGTGACATTGGATTAAGAAAAATTAACACGTGGCCATGAGACATTTATTTATTTATTTATTTATTTATTTATTTATTCATTTATTCATTCATTCGTTTCCATGCAGAGACTTGATTGTTTACACAGACTGGTATGAATTAATTTTATTTAATTTTAATATAGGAATGAATGACATAAATCAGTCACTTCTATTTAGGCATGAAGTCATTCTTAGCATCATGATACAGCTTTAAGCCATATGGCCAAACTCTACTTAGCATTATATGTTGCAGCATAAGTCACAGGTGATGACTGGAGATATATTTGTTCGAATAGCTTTTTTTTAAGCTACATACTCTAAATGAGCTCCACTCTCACCCTATGTGTAAGTAGTCATAGTTATGTTGCATTCAGAAAGAGAAGAAAAAACTTTTGCTGATATACACTGAGGGTGTTCAACGTGATCTCATAAATACTGGTTCTATTAAAAAACATATAGATTTAACCATGGAGGTACGTATAACAAAGTATTAAGGCCACACTATGATATTTTTTTTGTTTTATTATGAGATTTAAGTCACAATATTACCAGGAAAGGTCATATGAGAAAAATGTCATATACAAGAATAAAGTAATAAAATAATGAGAAAGTTGTAATATTGCAAAAGTAAAGTCATATTACAAAAATAAAGTAATGAGAAAGTCTTAATATTTTGAGAAATAAGTTATATTACGAGAAAGTCATATCATGAAAATAAACTCGTTATAATATTACAAAAATAAACTCGTAATATAACGAAAATAAAGTCATAATATTTTGAGAATAAAGTAATAATATGAGAAAAAAGTCATATCATGAGAATAAACTCGTTATAATATTACGAAAATAAACTTGTAATATAACGGAAATAAATTTGTAATATTACAAAATAAAAGTCAGAATATTACAAGAATTAAAAATATTATAAGAACTCTTATACAAAAAGCAGCTTTACCACTGCACTAAAATGAGGAATGTTGAGCCTCTTATGAAGTTATACTTGGGCATCGGTTTTACAAGTAAAGAAATAATCTTTTAACACATCAGCCTCAGGTTATCAACATTAACAATACTTTGGAACAGCTGTATAAATGACTAAATTGATTCATATGATAAACTGAAGCTCTATGGCACTGCAGTTAATGGCTGCTTTGACAGATTTAGTTGTCACATAATGTGGATGGAAGCGTATTACGCTAACAGTGATCCAAAAGTAATCACGGGCTACTTCGTAAACACAGCGACACTCTGTCCACAGCAGGTTCGAGTCGACTCAGGAATGTAAATTGTACAGGTCACGTAAGATTATGTCTTTTCTCGTAATATTACGACTTTTTTTTTGCTAAGATTTTTGTAAGATTAAAACTTCATTCTCATAATATGATTACTTAATTTTTGTAATTAAAAATACCTTTATGTGACTCTAATACTTAATGGAGCACTTTTCAACTCTTTGGATTTAACATACACCTATATGTAATACGTGTGAGATACCTTTAGAACAGTTAAACACAAAAGTAATGTATTTATTTATTTTTCCATCTATGATTCCAACAATGTCTGTATGTCTCACAAAGAAAGACAGCTGCTCAAAATTATCTTGTGGCCATGCATTAACTAACGGGTGGCCACAAGTTATTATTTCATGGCCACACATGAACTTTTATCAATCCAGTGTCACCGGATGGGCGCCGTTCTGATTTATTAATAGCGAGGAGAGACAATCCAAGGAGTCATGTGATCCCAGCTGTCCCAAATTGCATCTGCTAGCTGCATTTGGACTAACTGGAGAGGGTACAGGTTTATGTTTACTCACCAAATACATCTAAGTTAGATAAGAATATCACGCAGAGCAGAGAATGTTAGGAACAAGACTTTAAACATACAGCAAACCAAAATCCAATGCTTCAGTTTAGTTACAGACTCACAGTTTTTGCCCTTCAGCACAAATATGCCTCATTTGTATTGCTTAGTTTATGCTGTAGCCATTGAGTTCGAAGCAGTTTTCACACCCAGTTAAATGTCTGTGCTTGTGCCTGTATTTGCTGAATGTGTGTTCTGTTTGACTTGCATAAAACTGCACCATCACTAACATGAATTAAATGAGATCTCCGCGGTCCGTAACTCTTCTCTCCATAAACCCTTCAAATCCAGCTTCCTGTTTCCTCAACACTGTAATGGTAATCTATGATTTACAATAATGTACATCACATTCGAACATTGCGAGTTTAATTGGAAAGTCAATGTTGTTATTGAGGCTGGCTGCTGGGTTTGAGGAGTTTGTAGGGTTTTTCAGGGCCTGAGTTCTGCAGGGAAATGATAAATGCTGCTGATGCTGCCATTTGCATCTTGGCATGAGTATAAACTAACTGCTGAAGCCAATTTCTTTCTTTCTTTCTTTCTTTCTTTCTTTCTTTCTTTCTTTCTTTCTTTCTTTCTTTCTTTCTTTCTTTCTTTCTTTCTTTCTTTCTTTC
>NW_013952504.1:1051038-1053997 GCF_001266775.1 Austrofundulus limnaeus | reverse complement strand
CTTTCTTTCTTTCTTTCTTTCTTTCTTTCTTTCTTTCTTTCTTTCTTTCTTTCTTTTTTTCTTTCTTTCTGTCATCTTTTTCATTATTTTGTCTCCATCACTTACTGTACGTGTCTGAAATTTCCTGATTGCATTTAACATCATAAAGTCCTTCTAAACATCACGCTATAGAAATAGTAACCTGTGTAAATGCTCTTTTCTAAATAATTGAACCCCTCTTGTGTCCATGTCAACATGTAGGATCCAGAACACTTTACAATGTGTCTTTTTCTCTGCTGCGTATTAATGGCATCACATGTTGCTTCCATTATTTCTTTAGCTCCATTCTGTACTTTCACTAGTTTTCTGTTGTTCCACTTGTCTATCTCGATGAATCCCTGAGTACACCCCTTTAACTCAAGTTATTGAGAGACGAAAGCAACCCTACGTTCTCTTGGTGGATTTCAGAGGAAGTGTCATAATTTTATTACTCCTTTAAGCTTTGTATAGGCTTTTAAACATTTGAAACTGCTCAAATGTCTTGAGTTTTCCTATTAGAGAGTTTAGGTACGAGTCCAACAGTAGTGGTTTGCTCTCTCTGTCTTATGTTCTACCTATTTCCTTCTATCTGCTTATTACAAAGTTGCTCTCTGTCTCTCTTTCTCCAACAAATGCTTTTTTGAATTGGCTATCTAACAAGACTAAATGTTATTTTAATGAGCCTAATCAGTACACCAATCTGACAGAAAATCAGGTTTTAGTCAAGTGTTGTTCGTCATAATAACTCAAGTGTGAATAATGCAAAATCAAGCATGTTTTATTGTTATTTTGGTCCTTGATCATTATTCAGAATGCTCCTGTAAACCTTAATATTCTATTAGTTAAATTGATTGGTTGTAGAGCAATTGTTTGGTAATCTTTTCAGGATTTTTTTCTAATTTGCAAGCTTAAATTTTGTGTAAATGGTGGACATGTTGTTGTGATTATGTCCCCTGTTTGCTGCTCTCCTTGGAGTGTTTTTTTTAAATCCTTCGTATCTGTGACCCAGGCTGTTCTTTCATTCTTGTCCGTTTCTTTCACTGTTCTTCTCGCTTTCTTTTTCCATCTGTGATGTGGGGTCCTGCTCGTGTTTGATCTGTCCCTCCTTCTCCATCTCCATTTCCTGACAGGTAGCGTCTGGCACTATGTTAGAGCCAGCGCATCCTACACCCCCTATTTACCTCCCCTGTGCGACCCCAAGGATGGCCACTTGCTTGTGGATGGTTGCTATGTTAACAATGTCCCAGGTCAGATTTTAAACACCCACTCACCAAAACCCCCTCTCCCCACTCGTCTTTAAGTGGAGAACCAACCACTTGGCGACCCTCCTTTTTTTTATTCTTCCCAAGTTTTCACCTGTAACTAACCCTTATATGACCAGGTGGATACTGGGAGTCCATGGTTTGGAAGGAAAGACGTAAACCAGTTAGTGCTTTCTATTTTACAAATTATGCACATCCTATCGGGCTCCCTTTGGTTTGTAATGCATTTAAAATACTGTTGGCTCAATGCTATGTGGCTAATCCAGCAATGCAACATGTCACAGATCTGGGATGTAGATAGGTTTTTGCGGTATTTTCGGGGTGTCCGAGAGAAGTATGTTTAACAAGTTTCTTTTGGATCTTTAAATTTCTACAAATGTAAATCTTAAAATTCAGAATGTGGCTCCTAAAGAATTACATCCTTGTGTACCACAACATTTGTGTGTGGAGCTTATGTTACCCAGTTTAGAAGGGCTGAGCCACATGAAACATCACGTCCACGTCATACATCTTCAGCTGTTGTGGATCAGTGTGTATTTCAGTGGATTTACATGTTTTTGTCCCGTGGACTGAACTACAGCTTGTTTCCTATGAGCGTGCCTTTCTCCTGTTTCATTTCAGTCATGTGTGCCTGTAAGAACATAATCAGCCTCTCCTGCCCAGCTCCTGTTCTACTCCCTTTCTTTTATCGGCATGCCAGTTCTTGTTGATAAAGTGAGCCGATCTCTATATTTTAATTCATTAATTGTAATTATCTGGCAATATGTGTTCTGGATCCTGCTGTTGCACATCTTTAGATTTTTACACAAACCAAAACAATCCCTTAAATCTGAGATAAATCTATACTGAAGGAATTGAGCACTCTACAGTAGGTGGTAGTCCCTGTAAGATCACATTTTAGTCAAATTAATCTGCACCCGTCACTTTTCTCTGTGGTGCTCCTTATCCTTCCAACCCATGCAGCGTCTGGCCTGCTTCTGCCCCCTGCTGGCTCTAACTAGACCTGCAGGACTGAAGAGGCTGGTTGCTTCTCTGCCATGTTCACGATCTGGAACCGCTGTCACATCAACATCTGCTGCTTCTTTGTCTCTAAACGCAGAGTGAATAAAGAAACTCAGTTCCGCTACCACTAGGTACCACTTAAACTTAACCGACAACTCATTAGTGGACTTTGCAAAGCTTAGAAAAAGAGTAAATATACGTGATTACAAGCGAGACAGCACTGTTGATGGGATGCAGTTTGGAGATCAAACAAACTTTGGTTCTTTGTGATGGTGCCGTTTCCTTTTTCACTGTTTGCACAAGTCACACAGAGCTTCAGTGCTTGGTAATGAGGTTTGAGCACAAACCTTTGCAGGGATCGATCACCTTGCCTTTGGCTGATGTCCCTGCAGTGTTTGGATTGTGGTCTGTGTCGACACTAACCTAAAAACGTTTAACAAACATTACTGAGATGTTATCCCCACCTTCCTCCTCCCTCCCTCCCTCCTCCTCCTCCCCCCTCCTGGTGTGCCAGGCTCTCTGTGGCGCTATGTGCGGGCAAGCATGACCCTCTCGGGGTACCTGCCGCCCCTGTGCGACCCCAAAGATGGCAACTTGCTAATGGATGGTGGCTACATCAACAACCTACCAGGCAAGTACAGGTGGTGACTTCCCACCCCCAGCCCACCCTACCACAC
>NW_013952504.1:1047091-1050998 GCF_001266775.1 Austrofundulus limnaeus | reverse complement strand
GTCAACATTTTGCATATTTCTCAATGTCACCCCACCTCCTATTTACTGAAGGGGGGAGAAGGGGTAAAACATGAATGGGGATGCTTTATATAGAGGTTTAATCAATTTAGTAATATTCAGAGGTAAGTACCGTAGATATGTGTTGCATTTGTGCTGAGTTTCCCAATCTGAAAAATAAACCATTACAGCCAATCTCTCATGTGACAAGTTAGATATTTATTCAAAAATTGGAGAAAGCGTCTCAAGCAATATATGTTCTGTTTACACAAATGCCCAAATTGTAAGTTTAAAAAAAGCTAGTCACCTTTGCTGTTCCATTTTAGTAGTTGGTCTTTAATGGTGAAATTCTTCCTTGAAACTCTGAAATACTTGGTTTATAAAGATGGGAAAAGTCAGAATTTAAAGAAAGTTGTTTTTTTTATTTATTGAAAAAATATATTTTAATTTAAAAATGTTAATTGTGTTTGTCAAACAGTCTGGTGTCAAATAATAGCTAAATTATAAATGATGGGAGGGATTTTTTTCTTATTTATCAATAAAAATAATAAGAATCTGCATTTTCTTTTTTCCGATTTACAAAAGATATCAGTCTGTTTTTCTGAATGTATTTTGTAAGCTTAACACTTGTTTTTTGTTGTTGTTTTTTTATAGGGCTGGGCGTTATTTCATTTCATCAAATGGTCGAGATGACCTGAATCTATCCTGTGACAATTTGACAAATTTCTGGCTTCAAATTATTACTTCTAAAGTGTCATCATTTAAAAATAATTGCCTATTACAATTCCAGTTTTAAAATTTTCTGTTAATCTGATGAGCACAATTTTTCTTTCATTAATGAAATATTTCAGACGTCCATATCGCCTAGCCCTACCATAGTTTGTGTTGCACTTTATGGTGGTTTTGAAATTAATGTTGTTTTTTTTTTGTGAAGTGAAAATATGAATTTGTTGTTTGTATTCAGATTGTGTGAGGTGCTTTTTTAGTGTGAGAACCCTATAAATACTTCTGCAATTGGTTAAATTAATTTAAAATTGCACTGTGCCAAATATATTTATCAACCCTTTTATTGAGCCCACCTGTTCAATTTTCTGTTAACACAAATGGCTTATCAGCATCTAGACAGCATCCTCAAACTCAAACAGAGCATCAGATTAGGGAAGAAAGGGGATGTGATTTTGAATATGCATGTTGAGACCGCCGAACTGCTGGGATTTTCACACACAACCATCTCTAGAGTTTACAGAGAATGGGCCGACAAAGAGAAAATATCAAGAGTGGCAGCTGTGTTGATGAAAATGTTTTGTTGATGTCAGACGAAAGTGGACGTATATTTTTAGATGATAGAAAGGCAACTGTAGCTCAAATACCCACTTGTTCCGACCAATTTCTGCAGAGTATCATCTCTGAGTATCACATCAAACTTTGAAGCAGATGGGTTACAGCAGCAGAAGACCGCACCAAATGTCGCTCATGTTGTCAACTAAGAATAGGAAACTGAGGCTACGACTTGGACAAGATCACCTCAATTAGACAATAAGGGACTGGAAAAACATTGTCTGGTCTGATAAGGATATGTAAACCCAAGAGGTGGTTGTGTGCAATGTCCCAGTTGATCAGTAGTTTCTAAAATGCTCAGACCAGCAAACATCTTTCACATCTGGCACAACCAACCACGCCACGCTCAAATCCACTTAAAGGAGACATATCCTGCTTTTAAATCATTCTTTTTCATATTTAAATCATTCAGTTGGGGTCTAAAGTAGAACTGCAAGGCTTTGGTCTGAGCTCATTATTGTAACTCCACAAGCCCTTTTCTGAGATGTGTCTCAGATCAATTTGTTTTGATGCTGTCTCTTTAAATCCAAAGCCCTTTACACTCTGCCCCCTCCAGCTTCCAGAAGACGAATGGTTGCAAATGCTGTGATGTAATAACATCACAGACAATAGAGAAAAATGAACGAGTTGAAAAATATAACCTAAACAGAATATAGACATCTTCGTAGCAATTTTCTGCACACCTAGAGACTTCAAGTACACAACTAAATGTATGTAATAGTTACACTATGTAATAGCTAAAAAAGTGAATTTTGCATGATATGTCCCCTTTAAATCCCCTTTTTTTCCCTCTTCTGATTTCTGAAAGCATTGAGTTGCTGCAATGTGATTGGCTGATTTGTAATTTGTGTTTATAATTAGAAACATACGTAATACAGTGTACAATATTTCTGTAATGATACTAATACTAATATAAAAATGTTTTTATTATCGTGCACAAAAAAAGCCTCTCCTAAGTCTGTGTTTGTGTCTTACAACTTAAGACTACAGACATATTTGTTTCTTCATAAAATAAAAAAAAGTTTGTGAAATAAGAAGCTTTCTGAGCCCAAAGATCAATCTGGCTAAAAAAAAGTCAATTTTTATCACAGTTATAACCCAGTCTTTTCATCAGTTTGTGCTGGAGATCATCTGATTTTTCCAGTTCTTTTTGGTAGGTTGTTTCATAGCTTTAGGTTTCTGGAATGTCTTCTTGTTTCTGTCTTCACATAGGCTAAACATCACAAAATTACTCATTGCCACAAGGCACTTACACTCAGTCTGAAGGCCATGACTTCAGGCCCTAAAATTGGATACTAAACAGTTTTCCTTTTCCGTATATCAGTGTTTTGTCTAACTAATTGGCCGTAAACGCCCTGGTGTGTGTCATCCTAAACTGATGGTTTTGTGGTGTAAGTCTGTTGTATCGCTGTGGCTTTCTCGCTGAGTGTTTACAGAAACTGAGACTTTCCTTGAGAGTGTGGTTTGTCTTTTTATCCGCCTTGTTTTTGTCGAGCTGCCTTTGACCATCTCTCTGATCGTTTGTGAATACTGGTGTTGCACGTCCAACAGCGGACATTGCGAGGAACATGGGTGCCAGGACAGTCATTGCCATTGATGTCGGTAGCCAAGATGAGACTGATCTCTGTAACTACGGCGACAGCCTGTCTGGCTGGTGGTTGTTGTGGAAACGGATCAATCCCTGGGCAGAGAAAGTAAAGGTATAATAAGCATTGGCAATGCAAAAAGCTGGTAATTTTTGTAATAACCATTTTGAGCTTCACCATAATTGATTTTTAGCATCAGTGATTTGTTGTTAAATCAGTAAATTTAAAAATATTTTGTTTCTAGTAGGTTTTTAAGTAAGTCAAACTGCTCTCATTAATCACTCTGACAGGTTCCAGACATGGCAGAGATCCAGTCTCGGTTGGCGTATGTGTCTTGTGTGCGGCAGTTAGAGGTGGTAAAGAAGAGTGCCTACTGTGAGTACATCAGACCACCAATAGATCGCTTCAAGACCATGGACTTTGGCAAGTTTGATGAGATCTATGTGAGTGACTCCCTGAATATTGTGTAAAATGTAGAAGTTATGTGTTAAACACCAATGATGACTAAACTTAAAATGTCAGCACTGTTAAATACCTGTTGCAGAGGTGACGATACGTCTGAAGACAAAAATAGTTTTTGTTTAAAGGTTTACTCACCAGCAAAGTAGGATATTAAACGCATCACTCAAATACTTCACCAAACTGATGCAGCCTGATTGAAGGTTATTTTCCTAAATACATACAAAAACAGGGGAGCAAATGAGACAATCAAACCATGGCTTAGAATCAAAGTGAGGAGAACGCTGGACAGGAAGTCTCTCGTACACCCAAATCCACCATTCTGAGATACTTCCTGTAGTTCAGCCTCTTTTATTTAGCTTTCCATGCCCCTAATTACATTGGGTCATGAGACTGCCTAAGGGAAAGGGGAAATGCAGATCTCATGACAAACATTATTTGATACAGGACAGTTATTAAATCAGGGACAGCTTCTGCTGTCAACAGATGGATGCTTCAGAGGTCGAGCATCAGTTCAGAGTTCATCT
>NW_013952504.1:1031714-1046090 GCF_001266775.1 Austrofundulus limnaeus | reverse complement strand
GTGTAAAAATAAAATCAAAGACAAAGAAAATAAACAATAGAAAAGTTTTTTTTTCACCAGGGTGACCCCTACACTTAGCAATTGTAATGTGAGGCAAAATACTTTCAAACCCGGCAGCTACTTCGTTAACAAGCTTATACTCATCAGGCACCCCCCGCGGAACCCCGATGGCGTCAATGTATGTTGGATTGTGACCTGGAAGTTCAAGCGCAGCACGTCTGCGCCTGTTGTGGTGATTTGTCRTCTCTAAGGCTGTGCCTAAATCAGCAAAAAGTTCACTGGCAGAAGTTGGATAGAGTGAGATTGGCATTAACAGAGTCACAACAGCTAATAATCCTTTTGAGCCTGCTGGCAATTTATCAAACAACCGATCACTTCCTCCCCACCACCAGATGTCACTCCTAGACAAAGGGATGAAAGAGGAACTGACAACAAGAGTCTCAGAACACCATTCAGCAGTCAAATTACTTATTTTTGCATGTCCAGTAGGGAAAGATATACAGGAGAAATTAGCTCTAGCTACCTGATTGGAAAAGATGGGCTTCTGAGCTGATGTGGGAGAGATAGGATAAACATGGTCAAAGAGTTGACATTCAGTTTTCCTTGGAATGGTGTTTTCCATTACGTCCAGAATACAGGTGGAGGTCAAAGTTGCTGGAATTACCTTGAGAACATTGAGAACATTGAGAACTTTGTTCTAACACTGATCTACTGAAGGTTTGCGTGTATAAAAACATGCTAACTTCATAGCTCGAGCAAAGCGGATCTACAAACCCGGTGCATCGAGGATTACATCTGTCAAATGAGCAAACGTGAACACAGTCTATTCAGCGTGTTTGCCTTCATCACTATGCAGATGATGGTTATCAGAGGAGGATATGCAAATATAACCATTTAGCACCTGCAATGTGATTTATCAAACGTGAAACTGATTGCGGTTGCTGTTTTTGAGTCTATGTTTAGCACATTTGCAGGGCAGGTGCAAACTGTCAGTGTTATGAACCAATTGTGGTGAGAAGGAGACATGGGTACAATGACAGATAATGGAGAAAGAGTATGTTCTGTGGGCGTGTCAACATATTTGGTCAGAACTAAAAATAGAGGCATATTGTCGCTATGGCTGGATCTCTCTGGCTAGAGGGGTTAAAGTATCTGGCTGTCTTATTCAAGAGTGATGGTAGGATAGAGCAGATGGATGGATTGGAGCCTCATCCTCAGTAATGAGGGCGTTGCCTCAGTCAGTCATGGTGAAGAAAGAGCTGAGTCAAAGGGCAAAGCTCTTGATTTACTGGTCTGTCTATGTACCAACCCTCACCTCTGATCATGAGGTGTGGATCATGACCAAAAGAACGAGATCCTGGATACAAGCAGCTGAAAAGAGCTTCCTTCGTAGGGCGGCCGGGCTCAGCCTTAGAGATAAGGTCAGGAGCTCTGTCATTAGGGGGGAGCTCGGAGTAGAGCTGCTGCTCCTCCACATTGAAAGGAATCAGTTGAGGTGGTTTGGGCATCTGATTAGGATCCCTCCTGGATGCCTCCCTTTAGATTTGATCCAGGCACGTCCCACTGGTAGGAGGCCCCAAGGAAGACCCAGGACTCACTGGAAGGATTATGTATCCTCTGTGGTCTGGGAAGGACTCGGGGTCCACCAGGACTCACTGGAACGTGTTGCTGGGGAGAGGGATATCTGGGTATTTCTCCTGGACCTGTTGTTGCCTCCATGACCCAACTATGGATGAAGCCTGGTTTATACTTCAAGTCGCACATCTTTATCCCCCTGCTGAGTGACAAAATTTGTCCGTCCACCGTTAACCAAAAAACAAACAAAAGAAAAATTAAAAAACGCCTCTACTTCACTCAACTTAATACTGATGTTGAGTGGAAAAAACACTATCCAGCCATCGTTATCGTAGTTAAATACATTATATGAGCTGTTGGGAGGGAAGATTTATGATAATTTATGGCCCACCATGTCTTCAACCCATTTATACTCGGTCAGGAAAAGATGCGCTGAAATTGCACAATCATAAACCCACTGTCTCACATCTTATTGAAGTATAATCCAGGCTTAAGTGGCAGAAAATGGTGATGGAGACATCAATGCCATTTTTGAGCTCCTGGAGGACCTAAGGGCTCATTTAGATATCTTCTTTTCACTTCTCAGCTTCATATCACTTCATATTTTCTGGTTTTATTAACAGCACTCACCTTTTCACGGATGGCCTCCCAAATCACGATTTTTCTTGCAATACTTAGTTAGATGTATCTGCTGGAGTTCACCAATATTTATTGGCCTCCTCCACCAAGACCTCCATGGGTTCGAACTTCATTTTTTTACGGCCACTCTGCTCTCCCAAACTCTCCATGGTAACAGCCGGTGCCACATGCAAAATCCTCATTTCAACAGGGTGATCTGCACCACTTTTGCACCTGTTATCAACTGCGGAAGCAATCTTAGTAAATCACTGCCAACACACCTACTAATAGCACATGCAATTTTTTAGTTTGCCCACACAATTTAACTCTTAATATTTGGGATCTTTGTGGATCAGGCCCATATTAACTCCAATAATTATATTTCACATTATGAATTCCCTGTCTTTGTCAGGTCTCTTTTGCAAATGTGACAATTATGTTTCAGTGAGACTAACCTGCATTTAAGGAAATGAAAATTAATGTCCAGAGAAGATGCCTTTGAAAGTTTGTATATCTTTTTACATAAATTGCAGGATGTGGGCTTCCAGCATGGTAAATTGGTGTTCACCGGCTGGGCTCGAGGTGACATCATCGAGAACATGCTGAGGGACCACCGCTCAGCTGACTATAACGATGGCAAGAGAACAGATGTGAGGAGGGCGTACATCCTTTGAGCATAAATATTATTAGTTTGATGTATACTCTATGTGTACATCATTAAAGTTGCTGCTTTGAAAAGTAATAAAAATGTTTTCTTTCAGTCCTGCACGTGCCCAGGAGCTGACTTCACTGATCTGGCAGAGATTGTATCCAGGATAGAACCGGTCCAAAGCTACGTGACTACAGAAGGTGAAGCCAACTTCTCACTTCTTCACAATTTTGAGAGAGATTTTGTGCATTAAGTCCCTGTACTTTCAACTCATGTGTCCCGTCTTTAAGATGTATATTGTGGAACCACTCAGTCCAGTTCCTCTTCAAGGTCATCTTAGATTTAAAGATGCTTAGCTTTCACCTAGTTCTGATTATTTATGGGGGATGGGCTATCTGAGCTGGGTGAGCTGGTCGATAAATTATTTGTGTCAAATGTCCTTTAAATCTTTCTACCCAGCGGAGGAGTCAGACTGTCTGACTGAGTATGAGGAAGATGCAATGGACACTGTCAGGGAGGAAGAGGGGGGCGAGGAGGAAGAGGAAGAGGCAGAGGACCCTGAAGACCACTCCCCTGGAGAATGGGGACAGAATGGGATTTTTCAGACTGTGAGTACAAATAACCACATGACCAAATGAAAATGGACACATAATCTGAATTATTTTAATTTCTGTTTTATTGGTAAATGGTAAATGGCTTGAACTTATATAGCAGTTTATCAAGTTCCTACAGACTCTAAAGCTCTTTACACTTGTAGGATTTACACCCTACTCTTCTTACAACAAAGTTATAAGGAAAGTATTTAGCAAGGATCTCTTATTTTCAGTAGATATATCTTTCGTGCAGAAGTGAATGAACAACACAATAAGTGACTTGAGTCAGTGAATTACAATTCGATCCATCAATAAATGCGATCATTTATTTACACAAACAAAATCACTACAGCACACTTAATTGTGAGCAATCAATTTCCTATAAAAGTTTAGGAACCAACAATAACAAGCACGGTTCGAGCTTAATTAATTGTCAATCCAGCACTTGAATAGAACAGTAAACATCCAGCTAGTTGTTGAATACCAGATATTTGAGGCAAATAACTTAAGTTGGCAAGGCAAAGAGTTTTAAAGGGGCAGTATCATGTAAAATCCCGTTTTGTGAGTTTTATATCATGTTATAATGTTAGACTCTCATAAAAAAACATGCCCAAAGCCTTGCTTTGACTCATTCATGCATGTTTGAGAAATCCTGCAGCGTTTTTAGGAAGCCATGCTGAGGAGCAAAACGACAGCTGGGGACCAGAAACGCCCCTGGGACGTGTCTTTAAGCCGAACTTCCTCATCACGGAGCACACCTCCCCACCCCACACACCCCGCCCATGACTCCTGTAGGCTCTCGGCAGTAACAGAGCAAACAAGTGAAACTGAAAGTGAAACTTAAACTGTCCGCTGCCCTTAACACCACTGCTCACTCAGTGAAGCTGAAGCTGTTTTCAGATTCAAAATACCTTTGAGGAAATGTATTTTCAGATGCCAAGTAAACTGTATCAGCGCACGTGCGAAGCACCCGCCCCGCCCACACACACACACACTGAAATGGGCGAGACAGAAGCAGAAGGTGGTTCTTAGAAAGAGACAGAGGCCAATTTCAAGGCGTTTAGAAGAGGAAGTGATGAGAAGACAAGTTTATTTTCTATTTAAACATAAAAACAGCATTTTAATAACAACTAAAGGTGACATAGAAACTTTATTATGGTATAGTATTTAAATGTGTTTAAATACAGTATATGCCTGAAGAAACACATAATATTGGCCCTTTAAGGAAAAGGAGGAATTAAGATATTAGTATTTCTACTTGCTATCTTAAATAAATGGAATATGGGAACCAGAAGAGCAGTGTCTCTCGCTCGACGTCCGTCAGACCAGCAACACTTAGTAAAACAGCCAGCTTTACCTTGATGATGGCTGTCGAGTCTCGGTTCAGGTAGTAAGGGAGGTCGAACAGTGGCAAGGAACCGTTACAGCCTCCTGCTCGCTTGGACTCTCTGCTCTCTCTCAGCTGCCCATATTACCTGAATCTAAAGATCATTCAGTGAATTTCTCTTTATTTAACAATGATTTATCTTTGTTTACAAATTTTTGTATTACTTGTATTTATTTATACATGCTTCTTTATTATTAGGTAAACAAATGTTTATTTTAAGATGATCCCACTTGGTGCTGTTTACGTAGAATTAGCTCCATTTTAATCTGCTCCTGAAAATAATTCTAATAAATGTACTGCATTTTCCAAAAATTTGTAAATACAGTTCTTAAAAAAACATATAAACTTAGCACAAAAAGTAAGAAAATTAGTGTTTGGTAGGTTATATCTATAAATGCTTCTTGGCAATACTTTTTGTATCGTTGGAAAGTCTGTTAACTTCTCCTGTAAATGGTGCCACAAAGGCAAGGAACATGCATTTGTGGGATGAGCAGTAGAGTAACTGAGTATGAAAGTTTAGATGGTATTGGCAGACAGACGGTTTTAGTCTTTGAAGGGAAATTAATGATTATGCTTCAATAATGTCAAAGTATTTGTGCCGCTGAAGCTGATAAGATCTTTTTTTTTTGCTTCCACCTTGTTTTGTTCAATACAACAACGATCAAACTGGGCCTCTTGGGATCATTAAGGGATTAAATAAATTGAGCCTTTGTGAGCAAAAGTAACATTTTGACATCGGAGCATCACTTATTTCCACTGTCCTCCGCTCTGCAGGATGAGGAAAAGTCTGTGAGGCAACGCAGAAAACTTACCAGTGACACTTCTGAAGTCTCCGACTGCTAACAGAGGGTCCCGGAGAACAGAAACTACACTCGTCTGAGTGTAGTGTGGGGGGTCAGAAACTGTGAAACCCTAAGATGTGGATGCCACACTCAGCATCTAAACTTTCTTAAAGTCTGGAATAAAATTGTTTTTTGTTTTTTTTATTTCTGGACCACTTTGAAAAATCACCATTCGTCATGCTTTTTATTTTTGATTTATTTTTGAGTCACGTTGCTTTAAATTTGTGGTCCGAAAATCTGAATAGGATGAATCACCCCTTCACCATTTCAATACAAACCAACTTTTTGCCAAAATCTGCTCCAAAACAGTATTGTTTCCCTGCAAATTATGCAGTCTTTATTTCTTTTGTTAGCCTGCTCCTGAGTTATCTATCGTTTGTTTTAAGGTTGGTTATTTCAAAAATACAAAGCTTTATTGAACTAGAATGTTGGCAAAACACCAGAAAGAGACGTTATCGGTGCATTAGGTTATTGTTAGGAGTTACTAAAGTTTCTCATGAATATCATGTGGACATTATAGTAATATAGACTGAAGATTTTTTTGTTGGACCAGTATTAAAGAGCAAAGCAAGATCAGAGTTTATTGTGATATAGACTTATTCATAATATATATATTTAGTAACTTGAAGTGTGATTAGATTAAATGAACTGTGTGGAAAGAAACTGCAGTGACGAATGAATGAACGTTTCTGTTTGAGATGTTTGCCGATTTATTTTATTGCCTATTTTTTTAGCCACAGTTCAGCTTCACTCAGTCAGCATGACTGTGGTTTGATCACTGGACTGACAGAACTCAGCAAACTACTCAGGGTTCCTGCGTATCGCTCAACATTCATGACAGGAAAAAAGGACTCAACTCAGTAATTAATAGAATGATTTGAGCAAGCTTTGTAGTTCATTAAAATCCCCTAAAGCTGAGAATGATTTGAGCAAGCTTTGTAGTTCATTAAAATCCCCTAAAGCTTAAAAAACGTTGTTTGACATGAATACACAAATCTGGAGTAATCACAAACGTCTAATGTTCAGAAATTCACTTAAAGTGACACTTCACATGGTTTACTTGTTGAAACTGTAACAAGAGTATATTATAACAACGCTAATATTCATGTATGTATATAAAGATGGAGTTTTTTAAGTTGTTGCTTTGCTACAAAATTAACATCTAAAGCAAAAATAATAGCTGTTCTCTTATACAGTTGCCATTTTTATAGTTTTTTTTTAAGTGCTAACTACTGGCTTTTTAAATGAAGGACATTGTCTTATTTTACTTACCTTGGCTTTAGCTGTTTTGTACGACAGAGTATTAGGGCTACACTACAAGATTTTATTTTATTTTTTAAATTATAAAATAAAAGTTGTAATATTACGAGGAAAAATTCATAATATTATGATAAAAAAGTCATAATATTATGATTAAAAAGTCATAATATTATGATAAAGTCGTAATCTTACATGATGTTTACATTTTCCGTTCCCAATTTTTTTACACATTTTCTCCTTGTTTTCCTCACTGTGGACAGCCATTTGTGTCACTGTTTTATAAATTAGTCCACGATGACTTTTGGGTCACGGCTGGTGTAATATGCTTTCATCCAAGTTACGTGATGACTAAATCTGACAATGCAGCCATTAACTGATTCAGTTTATAGTTGTTTGCACAACCGTTTCAATGCTAATGTGCTAAAAGATTATTTCTCTTAACCGATACTGAAGAACAACTTCACAAGTTGCTCAACATTCCTTATTTTAATGCAGTGGTGAGACTGCTTTTACATGTAAAGGTTATATTATGACTTTCATCTCGTTATATTATGATTTTATTTTTGTAATAAAAAAAAAAATCTCACGTGGCCCTAATACTTCGCCGTAGTTTTGCACTGAAATATTGGAGTTTTTTTTTTTCTTTTTCATTTTTGCTTATGAGATGTTGATTTAATTTTTGTCATAGGACAAGAAATACAAAGTGGTTCTAATTTATTATACATATTTAAAAATAAATACAATATGCACCCTGACCTGTCTAATTTGTTTTTCTTGAACATTTAAGCTTTTAGGTTTGAAATCTGGATGCAGTGTTTTAAGTAATTTCATTTAAAAAAAAGCACCTGAATATTAAAGATATATCTGCTCAGGTACTTTTACCTGTATTAAATACTGCTGTTAGCTACAGTATAATACACTACTGTAGAGATCATCTTTTGATTCTCAGTGTTGAGTTTTTGTTTTATTCCATGTGTAGTATCTTCTCTTAACAGAAGAAACAGTTTGCTCCTATACATTTGTATGAGAATTACTGTAATGTTTTTAAAATAATGTTTGTGATGCTGTGTTCAAGCGATGAAAAATATTTTGTTAAGTTTTAAATGGCACAAAACAGTTAGGCTGCACATTTGTTTTATTTAATTATTATTTAATCATTGTTAAATGAGAACATTGTAAGAGCACAGTAAACAAGAACACATTTTCATCATGGTCACAAGTTTTATTCATCAGCATCAGACCAGAGAATCATAGTTGTTTGTAAAAATGACATTGTGTGTAGTGTCGTGATAACTAAGTGTCACACTACCTGAGACGTTTATTTTCTAAACATGATGTCCCAGTGGCTTTCAAACCCCAAAACACATTACGGCAAAGGCTGGTTCACCCCAAAGATCCGGTGCCCCGGCACAAACAGAGCAATTTTGTATATGCTGTTAAGTGTCAGGAGGACTGCGACCAGATATACATCGGGGAAACAAAGCARCCACTGTTCAAAAGAATGTCCCAACACAGACGAGCTACATCTAATGGCCAGAACTCTGCAGTTTTCACTCATTTACAGGCCAGCGGTCACTCTTTCAGAGATGAGRATGTTCTCATTCTTGATAGAGAGGAACGTTGGTTTGAGAGAGGAGTAAAAGAAGCCATTTTTGTGAAGAAAGACCGTCCATCATTAAACAGAGGTGGAGGCCTCCGTTTTCATTTGTCCCCCTCCTACAGCGCTGCTATTGCGAGTATCACTCCAMCCCCTGTTAACAATAGGTRTTAATTAGGTGTSAACGATAGCCATGTGATGTGAGTATCAGTCACMTGGAGGCAGKRCTYAAAAGCCTGAATTTTGCCTGAAACTCTCAGACTGAAGAAGTCTCTTGGAGGAGAGACGAAACGTTTCATTAAAGAAAAACCCGTCCAGAAGACCTATACAATTTTTTTCTTGTCACACTACCATTTTATCATTTTAGCTTAATGCTAGTAAAATCAACTAAATTACAACAATTTTATGTTTTCTAAATTATGTTTCCAGAAGTTCTTTAATTGTTGTACATTAAGTGATTATTTTCTGAAATTTTCATTGAAAAGTCATTTATGAGATGTTTTGCTAAAAGGCAGTAAGAAAGAACAAGTAAATAATTAATCCTGTCTGAAATTCTGAAAATGAATTATTTGTTTTAGAAAAACTTATATTCTTTCAAAGTTAACTGGCAGAATTCATCCTCAATGTTTTGCTTTTAGCAGCCGAATCATAAAAACCTTGTCTTAACATCAATAACATCTTTATTATGTCCCGATGCAGCTTAGTGACCCAGGTAGAAAAATCTAATAAGGCCAAGTCAGATCATCTTTGAACATTTCATCTTTTCTCCAAGAGACTCCTTCAGTTTGAGGAGTTCCAGGTGAACTCAACCTTATAAGCACTGCCTCCACATGGTGGATCAACTGGTTGTTCACATGCACAAGAGGACCATCACCCTAACGACCAATTGTTAGTGCCCTGATGGCTGCTTATTTTACAGAGGTGCAGTAACAGCATTGTAACTGTTCAGCTGCTAATGAGGCTGAGCTCTCTCTCTCTATAGACGTCTCTTGGAGAAAAGATGACGTGTTTCAAAGCAGAACCCGTCAAAAAGTCCTGACTTCGTTAGATTCCTTTTCATCAGTTTTAGTTAAAGGATGGACCAAATAAAAGTCTTCATGAGAAATGTGTCAGAATAAGCTGCAGTACTTCAGACCCTCAGCAGGTGGAGGCACCGTTTCTTTTTATTTCAGCAGATTTGACTTTATTGGAAGTGAAAGTTTAATCAACTTATGAGCAAAACAACCTGAAGGCCACAAGCAACCTGTTGACCATCTCTCAAAAAGCAACTAAAAACTTTTTTTACAATTTTACAAAAATGTGGAGTGTTACGGAAATATTTAACAAAGACAGAAATATGTGGTCCAAGAATGAAGGTACTCAGTGGGATGATCAGCTGAGTTTTATTGCAACATCAGGAAACACAGAGAACAACATCAGACTGTCCTCCTGCTCTCTGCTCCTCTCTCTCCCTCTGAGGCAGTTGAGGCCTCATATTTACTGTTTAACAAACACTATTATGTCAAGCAGGATTTCATCCTAAGGAAATGCTGGGTCAATGGAAAACACAAAGATAAACACAAGTGATATCTAAGAATGACTGTTGTCAGCAGATCTTGTTCTGACTTTAATCTGCTAATAAACAGCATGTCATGAAAACTTAGGTCATTAAAGTATTATTTCCATTACGTTTAGTAAATAAAAACTGTCATTTTACCTGTTTCTTTATTAAAGAAAAAAACTGTTTTGAATTAAAACAGGTCTAAATTATTATTATTTTTTTTTCCGGGTTAAAAAGTGCAATGGATATGTTGTCAGAACAGAGAGAAAGCTGATTCCATGTAGTGGATTTTCTTTAATCAGGTGAAATTGGAATGTGTTGTCTGTTTACAGGCAGTGTATGATCCAGCAGGATAAAAGTCCAACCCCTGTTTTTATCATACGCAGAAGGAACAAACAAGTGTTGAGTGTGTCTGTAGGCACATGTTGTGTAAACTTATCGTTTCTAAATATAGAAATCCTGCTTTTCAACAATGGACAAGTCAGGCTTTAAAAGACCAGTAAAATATGTATTAAAATTGGAATGAATTAAAGAATTCTTGGCCACCTATTGGAATCTATAACTTTACATGAAGTACATGTAATGGACACCATTTTTGTTTTGTGTTTTTTTTTCTCCTGTTTGAACAGCGGGCTTCTTCCTCCTGTTTAGCTCAATAACAAGCAGCTCACTGATCATCAGTTATCAGAACTCTTCTTTTCATCATCAGAGGGTCTTCACGTTTCACCTCCAGGACTCATGACTGGGTGACGAGAGGTAGCCACCTAAACCCCACCGCAGTTAAAAATGTGACATTTATCCTGTGTGATTAGAAAGATGAGAGGCTGCTCTGGAAGCATTAGGAGCAATACCAGCGCAGGCAGCCCAATTATCAGTCTAATCATCATCCAAGCAGGGGTCTTTGACTCAGATATGTGTAGGAAGAGTGTAACGTCCCTGTTGTGATGAGAAAATTACATTGATGCCTGTAATGCACCCCTCTAATTTGACCAGTTTGATTGAGCCTGAACGTAGATGTGGGGAAACACTGTACACAGACTTATCCATTTTATGCCTGACTGACAGCCAATAAAAAAGTCACTGGAAAAGAGAAGCAATTTCAGACCATGTTGCCTTAAAAGCCACGATGTCACACAGATAAGCCTAACAACTTCGGAAATGTCAAAAGAAAAAAAACATGAAACTCAAGAACATCTTTTCTTTTTTTTTTTTTTTTTTTTTTTTTTTGTGAATGTGCAAAGCTGAGCATTTCACAGGAGTGCTGACAGCTGCAAAACACCAGCTCCTACACAGAACAACATGTTTTTGGACGTAGCCATTCATTCTGAAATGGTGAAACCAACACAGAGAGACTTTAATTCTGTTGCTGGCTGTAAACCACTGACTCCAAAACCCATTTTTCTTCTGTCCCTTGTGGAGTGATTAGCTTGATTCACTCTTTGTTTCCTGTGGTGGTGTTAGTCGGCAGCGACATCATTTTCTGCTTTAATAGGATGAAAACAAATGACTAAAAACAAGAAGACCTGACATTACTACACATGTATTTGCACCAGGCTTCTATTTACCTCTATTTGAAACAGAGGTAATATTTACTTTTGCTACTTTGTTTATTTTGCCACTGTGCCCATGATTGATAATGAGCACAAAAAAAAAAAAAAAATCAAACACAAACGGATATCTTCCACAGACACTGAGTTCAAATTTTACAAAGGTATTAACAAATCTGATGTTGACCAGGAATGTTAGGACTGGATGGTCGACTGTTTAAACAGAGCAGTCATGTAAGAGACCGGTCCTTGGCACAAGACTAACAAGTCTAAATAACCTGAGTATATCCATCCCAAGGTAAACATGAGTCATAATTATTTAAAGTAATAACATTTTTGCATTAATATCTTAATTTACCTATTGACAAACAGAAATAATTAAAAAGTAATATAGCTACATGTTTTTCTACAGTTTCAGAGTTAGAATAGAATAGAATAGAATAAAGCTATTTCAAACCAATAACAACAAAATGTGTATATACACATACATGCAAATACATTTTGTCCAACTTAAAGAATGTAAAGGAGTAAGCTGAAAAAAAGAATTAAATTGTAAAATTAAGTGACAGACTGAAACCATTATTCTTGCCAGTAAATGCTGAAAACACTTAAAGGTTATGAGTTTAAATATAATACATATTATAATAAACCAAAGTTCAGACAGTCTTTTGGACTGAGACTTCATAGGTTAAGTTTCAGAACAGTTGGTGCAAATCAGTTTTACATATGCCACAGCACTTCTGTTTTTTTTTTGTTTTTTTTTTCACTTTAGGGCTGTGTATTGGCAAGAATTTGGTGATACGTATACAACACACACAGGAGTTAAGATATGATGCGTATATATATATAAGATTTTAATTTTTAAAAACTCAGTATAAAAATACAGCAGGCGTAAAATCTGATTAATTTCAGCTTATTTTGTGCATTCAGAAGAACATGAAAACTGCATTTGTGTTTCACATTTCATCTTACAGCATCCATTCATTAAGCCATAATTAAAAACCAAAACAGTGCTTTTGAGAATTAATACAGTATCAGGCAATGAAATACAGTATTGTGATCAATATTTTCTTACACCCCTGACATCTGTTGATTCTAAGGATCTGTATAAATGCAAACTAACACACAGAGCTTCCTCAAATGAATTTAATAACATATTGAGGAGCCAGTTTGAGCTTTTGTCTCTGTGGTAGAAAACTTTTAAGATAAGGCAAAGAGCCAGCTGAAATTTAACTATGCAGCTAAAATAATAAAGATCATGAGGTCATTTTTTTCATGTGAGAACATTTGATTGTATCTGTTTTGGAAGCCTGTCGCATTATATTTTGGCTGCTGCGGTTGCACGGAGGATGGTTTTCAAACTGTGGTGATGGACAGTGAGTATACAAAGAACCTGTCGCTACTGCAGACCGCAGCACCCACAGTGTGCATACAAAAACTTTCCCCTCTATGTAAAGGCATTTCCTTGTTTGACTAGTTATCTTTGAAAAACAAAATGAGTCTGCTGTGTGGGAATGATGAACCTAAATTTGTCAATGTTTTATGGAGAAGAAAATTTAAATAAACAGAACTGCCACAAACTTTTACAACTTTAAACATCCAGCTGATCATGTTGGAAAGATTTGAAGATCAGTGTGGCCAAAAGTTTTGTTTTGGTTGGACTATATAAAATATCCTAGTACTTACTAGTTACATACATGTTACCCATGAGATATGACCATAATACTTTCTGAGTAAGTTCATAGTATTCAGGTACTGATAGGGCTTGTACCCATTAACTACAAGATATGTACCCAAGAAATGCCAGGTAAGTATCAGACAGACCTGGCAAGAAGCCAGAGGGTACTATTGGCATATGTATGTACTAGGTAAATATAGGGTACAGTAAACTGTATTTCATATCAGAAAAGTTCAAGTACATATCTGGTAAGTAATAAGCATGTACTCAGTCAGTACTAGGTACATGACCAGAAAGCACCAAATATGTAACTGGTAGGTAAGTTTCAGAAACATACCATGTAAATAGGAGAGTACCACCTGCTTCCCCAGTAAGTACTAGGTAATTTACAAATATGTGACAGGTAAGTATTTGGTGAATACCAGGTACAAACTTTACAACTAATAGGATCCAAAGTCCCAATAAGGACTAGGTAATTACTTGGTACAGTAAATTAGAGATGTAAAATTTGCGACTGATTTGAATCTTTTAAATAACTCGTTACAACCATTGATGAGAACCAAGTTGCAGACAGTAAAGACTCGTTCCTAGTTTTATGTTGTTTTTTTTCCTCCTCATATATCTTTATTTTTTCCTCCTTAACAACAGAGAAAATTGTTCCTTCTTCACTTTTTTTCATGGAAAACCGGCAGAGGGGTAGAGTACAGCAGCCCAAGGGGGAGTTCTGCTTGACAAAACACATGGTACCGCCCACATAGTGGAACTGTTTTATCCAACCCATTCTCACTCCCAACTCGTCACATATTGACGTTTTGCAAGGTTCCCTCTACGTCCGATTTTGACGCGCGGGGTACCCCCCTCACGTCAGTTACTGACGAGATGGGGCGGAAGCTGTTGTCATATGTTCAGAAAGTGTATAAAATCCGCAAAAACGACCGTTCCAAAGCCTGAAATTAC
The DNA here is from genome assembly GCF_001266775.1 of Austrofundulus limnaeus. Classification (NCBI taxonomy): domain Eukaryota; kingdom Metazoa; phylum Chordata; class Actinopteri; order Cyprinodontiformes; family Rivulidae; genus Austrofundulus; species Austrofundulus limnaeus. The sequence continues at coordinate 1,031,847 of NW_013952504.1, read as the reverse complement.
CTTAGTTCACTTTAGACATCCTGTCCCTGACCCTAGTAGGTAAAATTAACCATTTTTAGAAAATGTACGAAATTCAGGTGAACATGTTCTAAAGCGTAAAATGACCTAATATTCACCATGGACATCCTACCCC
>NW_013952504.1:1021482-1029544 GCF_001266775.1 Austrofundulus limnaeus | reverse complement strand
ATTCTGAAGGGATCATTACACAGTGTGGCTCTATTTCCTCACTTCACCATCAGTGTCGCAGTTTCATGTCTCCAAAATGAGCGTACGCATGGGTCAGAACTGGCGTGAGGCACCGCACATTTTCACGTCAAGTTTGGATTTTATAAATCACAACCTTGGCGTAAAAAGTGGCGTACGCAAGTTTCTGGGCTCAAATTGTGCGTACGCCAGTTTTATAAATCCGACCCCTGGTAACTATGTAGGTTATGAGCTCTGTAAGTGCCAGATTACTTACTTGGTACTTGCCAGGTACATTTACTTGTTAAGTATCGGGCTGTAAGATGAGTTGCTTCCTTTGTTTTCAGAGGCAGTTCTTCTCTGTTTTGAGAAGATAAATTGGTCCTCAATGATGGGCTGTAAAGAGGAATAATTCAATAATATCTTTGTTGTTTTCATTTATTCTCTGAAAGGGTAAAGTACCTCTAGGGAGTTTCCTAGAGGAGGTGTTTTATCCATGGTTCACTAGTAAGAGGCCTTGGAGCAGCCTAATTGTGGGGGTGGGCAGCATGAGAAGATCCATTTCTGAACAGACTGTTAACCTCTGGGTCAGGCCCTCGAATAAATACAAAAAACAAACAAAAAAAAGTATTGATTAAAATATGGATAGTGTTTAATTTTACTGTATAAAGAATGGTTTTAATTAACCAGTCGTATTACCAACCATTTCATAAAAACATGTTATTTTTCATGTTTTTACAGGTTTAATTAAAAGCTGCCCGTCACAAGAGAGGGGAAAAAATAGACTATCAAATGCCTGCCTGAACTTTCCCTTTCACCCACCACACACAACAAATGGTTACAGCACCTCTTTTATTCCTACTCAGTGTACTTTTGGAGTAGTCATCCATCCCGATCAAAGAGCCCTAATTACACGCATTAGTGAATAATGACTCCTGTGAGTGGGTACTACACAATACAAAGGAGACACTGTATGCCAGGTTATGGGTTTTAATGTTTGTGCATGAGAATTTGTGGGTGTATGAGTGCTGAGTTTGAACTTCAGTATACATTTTAGCTTGTGTGTGCCTGTGTGGCAGCAGAACATTGTTTGTCAAAACCAACTGGCTGTTTTTCAGAGGATGATTGGCGTCAGAGGGTCATACCAATTATCCTCTTTACACAGAGAGGCTGTTTCTCATCTACATACTCTTTAAACTTAATCCACTCTAATCTACTTACTCTCTCTCTTTGCTTGTCATTTATGCTTTTTCAGTTTCTGTTAAGAAAACTAATTAAATAAACTTTTTAGCTGTAGCTTTTGACAAGAAAAAGCTGGGGTGGCTCAGTTATCATCTAGATGCTGCTGTTAAAAGGTTTTTCTCAATTAAACATGAACATTTTTGTTTACACACACACACACACAAACTTTTTTTCTATCCTTGTGGGGCCCATCCATTGACTTCCATTCATTTTTTTCGTAATTTTATAACCCTGCCCATTTACACTAAAGTTAACCTCACAGGTACGTACTTGACCCTAAAACTAACCTAAACTCAATTCACACCTTGGTCCTAAACCCAACCCCCCAACCCACCAATGGCATTTAAACCAAATGGGGACTTGACTTATGTCCCCAAATGCACCAGTTGTCCCCAAAGATAGGATTTTTGTCTTAAAATTGYCCCCAAATGTCACCAAAGCCAACCCCCTCTCCACAAACACACACAGTACAGACCAAAGGGGACACACCTTCTCATTCAATTAGTTTTCTTTATTTTCATGACTATGAAAATTGTAGATTCACAGTGAAGACGTCAAAACTATGAATTAACACATGTGGAACTATGTACTTAACAAAAAAGTGTGAAACAACTGGAAATATGTCTTATATTCTAGGTTCTTCAAAGCCTCTTGCTTTGATTACTGCTTTACACACTCTTGACATTATCTTGATGAGCTTCAAGAGGTCAGAGACCTCTTTTCATTGAAGACCTCATTTCAGGTCAAGACCTGAAATGGTCTTCACTTCACAGGTGTGCTCTGTCAGGTTTAATAAGTGAGATTTCTTGCCATATAAATGGGCTTAGTGCTATCAGTTGTGTTATGCAGAAGGTGGATACAGTACACAGCTGATAATCCTACTGAATAGACTGTTAGAATTTGTATGATGGCAAGAAAAAAGCAGCTAAGTAAAGAAAAACGAGTGACCATCATTACTTTAAGAAATGAAGGGCAGTCAGTCCGTAAAATTGGGAAAACTTTGCAAGTGTCCCCAAGTGCAGTCGCAAAAACCATAAAGCGCTACAAAGAAACTGGCTCACATGAGGACCGCAGAGTCACCTCTGCTGCAGACGATAAGTTCATCCGAGTCACCAGCCTCAGAAATGGCAGGTTAACAGCAGCTCAGATTAGAGAACAGGTCAGGTTARCAGCAGCTCAGATTAGAGAACAGKTCAGGTTAACAGCAGCTCAGATTAGAGAACAGGTCAATGCCACACAGAGTTCTAGCAGCAGACACATCTCTAGAACAACTGTTAAGAAGAAACTGTGTGAATCAGGCCTTCATGGTAAAATAGCTACTAGGAAACCACTGCTAAGGACAGGCAACATGCAGAAGAGACTTGTTTGGGCTAAAGAACACAAGGAATGGACATTAGACCAGTGGAAATCTGCTTTGGTCTTATGAGTCCAAAATTGAGATCTTTGGTTCCAACCACCGTGTCTTTGCAGAAAAGATGAACGGATGGACTCTACATGCCTGTTTCCCACTGTGAAGCATGGAGGAGGAGGTGTGATGGTGTGGGGATGCTTTGCTGGTGACACTGTTGGGGATGTGTTTAAAACTAAAGACATACTGAACCAGCATGGCTACCACAGCATCTTACAGCAGCATGCTATTCCATCCGGTTTGCATTTAGTTGGACCATCATTTATTTTTCAACAGGACAATGACCCCAAACACACCTCCAGGCTGTGTAAGGGCTATTTGACCTAGAAGGAGAGTGATGGGGTGCTGCGCCAGATGACCTGGCCTCCACAGTCACCGGATCTGAACCCAATCCAGATGGCTTGGGGTGAGCTGGACCTCAGAGTGAAGGCAAAAGAGCCAACAAGTGCTAAGTATCTCTGGGACTTCAAGACTGTTGGAAGCAATAAACTACCCAAACAGACAGGTGTAGGCCAGATCTGGCAATGATGGTGGTGTTAATAAGATGGTGTGTCACAAATGGCCTAGTTGATTGGTTTATTTGGTGCTGGCCCATGTGTGGACCTACTCTGACAAACCACAAGGCCACCGCCAGGGCCACAAGGCCAGGCTCTGGGCCACACAAGAGCATTGTTCGCACAAGGAACTTGTGTAGTGCAGTACATTGTGTGGGCCAGAACTGGGTCAGATGAATTTTGTTACGTGGGTAACTTCCATGTGGACTAGGTAAATCTGGATTGGATAAACTAACACATTCTCATGTCGGACTCGTTACATATTGACGCGCCCGCAGCTTTTCCGGGTTTGCATGACATCTGAGGTTAACATGAGGAATCAGGATTAAAGGTTAACTTTAGGGTCTGTGGTTAACATGAAAGATGTGGTTAACATGAGCGATCAGGGTTAATGGTTAACTTTAGGGTCTGTGGTTAACATGAGCGATCAGGGTTAATGGTTAACTTTAGAGTCAGTGGTCAAGGTTAGGCTCTATAAGGCTAGTAGAAGTTAAATTTAGAGTCTAGGATGGTTAGTTTCGTGTAATTCTACTCTTGTAAAAACACATCGTCTTCCTCCACCCCATCTCGTACAGAATGGACGCGTGTCAACATAATGACGCTTGGTCAAGCGTCATTATGTTGACGTGGGGGGCATGAGAATGGGCTCGATAAACAGAACGATTAAATAGGCCCATAAGATTATCAGCTAACTGAGGCAACTTGAAATAAAAATGTGTGCTCTCTGTCTCAGAAGGGTCATCCATATTAGAATATTATTATTTTGAATACTCAACTATGAAATCAACACAGAAAATGTCACCTATGTAAAAAAGATGACTTGTGTGAAGAACTTCAATTAGAGCTGATGCTTTTTTTCTTATAGTGTGTTTCAGTATTTCATTTGTATTTATTTATTTGTTTTCTTTTTGATACAAGTCTTTGAACTGTAAAGTATGACTGCATATGGGAATACAGTTCACAACATCTTAATTGTCTACAAAAGAATCATCAGTAACTTTTACAGGAGATATTATTCTGCATTAAAAATGAGATGCTGGTGGATTAAATAAGAGCTTCAATGCAGTATCCCTGACTTGTCTTCCATGTGGGCCTTCAAAAGATAACTGCTTGATTGGTTTGAACAAGCAAAACTACTATTTAAAATTTAGGCAAAAAACATTTAATGCAAAAGTTGAAAACAAACTTAAAATACACTCTTTTATCCACCATGGAGGCCAAAACAAATGGGGAATGTGGACAACAGCATACCACCAATTGGTCCTTACAAAATGCTTTTATGCTCAAACCAGTCAATAAATCTCTTTTGATCCTGGTAATAAGCCCTTTTTGATAAATGTTTTGCTGTTAATAGAAAGTGATAGAGAACAGAATGTCACCAGAGCCCACCCCAGAGAAAACATATTGTTCCTTTCACCACTGTTATCAAAGGAAAGCTTGCTCATGGGAACCCCATCTGAACCTGTTATCCTCTCACAGGGGGTGACTTTTAACAAAGTGGAACAAGATTAAAATCAGCTTCCCAATTTCTATAATTAAATGCAGCCACTAGCAAAACTTGTCGACCGGGTGTTCATTTCTGAACAGGCCTTTGAGGTCTCCCTCCTGATATGACACACTGCAGTGGAGCTGAAAGTGCAAATTTGCTTTAAGAAAACATGCATAAGATTGCAATTACAAAAACTGTTACATACTGATGCCGCCTAGTTTAGCATTATTTAGTGTTATATTTTTCATATTGAAAAAAATAGTTTTTTTTGTCTAAATCGTAAAGATTTTCTGCTGCTTTCGACTCTTTGTATACCAGTTACATATGTCCACACTATGAACTTGACCCTTTAGAATAAGCTTAACATTCTAACTAATGCTTATTTACAAAAAACAAACAAAAAAAGAAACAATTGTTTTTCAAGCAATACTTTATAGATATTAGTAGACATGTTGGAGGCTTCTCTTTTGGCATTTTTGCATTTTAAGACCCTTCCACAGTCAGCCCGACCTGATTCTACCCCGGTCTCGGTTGTGTTTGCTTTGAGCAGAGAGTTGCCTCAATGTGGGCGTGGATCATCATAATAAAAATGTGCTAATCTTATTTTTTTTTATTTGCACCACAAAAAATGACTACACCAAGCTTGAAGGCTTGCCCACCAGTACTTCAGTACTTATACTGAAGTACCGGTGGGCAAGACGACAGAGATAAGCTAATGGTAGCTAATGTTAGCTTGATGCTTAGCAGCTTGCTACAGTTGTTGTATTTTAACCTATATGAAAAAAAACATTACAGTTGTTGCAAAAAAATTCAAGTAAAATTGATCTCAGCTGTGTTAGCCGCCTTGGCCAATGAACCAATCAATGTGCAACTGTAGCTTACGTAAATCGAGACCCACAGGTCTTACAGTTCCAGAAATCAGGGTGGAACACGGCCTTAAGGACTAATGCAAATACGCTGAACCTGGGTTTTGGCAGCATGACAGCCCAGTGGTTAGCATTGATGCCTCACAGAAAGAAGGTCCTGGGTTTAATCCCCAGTTCGGACCTAGGGTCTTTCTGTGCAGAGTTTGCATGTTCTCCACATGGTTGCATGGATTTTCTCCCTGTACTCTGGTTTCCCCCACAGGCAAAAAAAACGTACAATAGGTTGCCTTCAGGCAATGGGATTTGCCTGGTTAATTAAAAACGGACCGACCGACCGACGAACCGACCGACGGACCGACCCACCCACCGACCGACCCACCCAGGTTGGCCTGGGCCAAGACTTGCAGTGTAAAAAGGCCATTAGTGGCCTAATGAGGAAATCTCAACCTTTTCGGGGATAGGTCAAGTAACAGATCTGACAGCAAAATAAGCTCAGCCAAACGATCTCAAAAATCCCACTAGTTTTCAAGTTTCTCTGCCAAAGCAGAGAATCTGTACAGTGACTATAAACTTGACAGCTCCAGAGACTATTCATCCACTTATCTATTTTCTTCTTACTTGTCTTTTCTTTTCGTGTCACAGGGCAGGTGGTGCTGATCTCAGCAGTCACTGTCTAAAAGGTGAGCTACACCACAGACAGGTTGCAAGTCCATCAAATAGTTGCATAGAAACAAACAATTGTTCACACCCTCACTCACATCTAGTGACAAATTAAGAGTGGTTCATTGAACACACATGCATGCTTTGGTCTGTGGGTGGAAACCAACGTACCTGGAAAAAACCTTCACATGTACAAGGACAACATGAAAACAGCACACAGAAAAGTTGGAAGGTGAATCTGCGACCTTCTTGCTGTAAGGTGACAGCTTTCACAAATGTGCCATCATGCTTTAATGGACTTTGTTAAGCTCTGGATAAGTCTGCTTATACTACTACATACTGGCTACTTTCATACATTTCTTTTCAGTCATCTGGCTGAGAGATGATGAGTGGGAAAGGGAGGAGATTTAGCAAGGTTTGCTGAGATGATGTTGGTTTTGGGGTTGATAGCTTTTATGAAGTTAGCTCTCATAAAGACCTAATAAAGACTTGTGTTGAGGACACTGACAGAAACTATTTCTGAAGAGGTAAAAGAATAATACTCAACCTTGCCTCCCCCTGGATGTTCTTTTGGCTGATTCAGGCTGGCTCTGACTGAGCCTGAAGTGGTCTGGTCAGCTGAATACAGCAAAATTTTAACCAAGAAGACTGGGCTCCTCTCTGGCTGAGGACCCCTCATCCACTCAGTATCATACTTAAAAGAACGCTAGACGAAAAGTGAAGTGAGTCTCACACAACGGGGACTGAAATGTCATACAGTGTAGAAACTGGGTAACAATAGCTAAAATGTGCCATGCACAACTCTTCTTTCCAGTGAAATATGGGACAGATCTCAGAGGGCACAAGATGGACCCTGGCTCACATGGCTGACCACTGATATGGTGGACTAACTGAAGCTGAATGCAGTAATAAAATTAAAATAAGCCATGTGTTTTTAAATTATTTTAATAGTTTAAAGCTGGATTTTATGAGAAGCTTGAACGTTTTTAAAGAAATGTTTATTTTTTGTTTGTTTATTTAACATCTGTGGATGTCCTTGTGGGGCAAACCTGAATTAGGACATTTCCAGTGTGGTAAATGATGATGGTGATGACATCTGCTAAGACAATTCCTGCTTAGTTGTTTTAGACACAGGTCTGAAAAGTATTTTAAATACTTGGACCCAAACAAAGACAAGGATGCAGGTGTAGAAAATATTTTCTTTCAATTTTGTTCTTACTAAAACAAAGGTCCTGCATTAGGAAAGGAGACCATAGGAATATAAAACCCAGTCTAATTAACAACAAAGTTAACAAAGCCTTAGCTTTGATTGGACTTGCCACGAGGAAGCAGACAGTGCAACAATGGAAACACAAAGTGATCCCACTAATCTGGAGATTTAGCTATTGAGATGGATATTTTCTAACAAAAAGCTGGTGAAAATGCATCTTCTACACACAGGACAGCACAGAGCAAAAACCCTGCAAAGCAGCAAAAGGTTGATGCTAACATGGAACATGAAGTACAATTCAAAACACCAAGGTGTACCTTACACCAACTAAATCTATAAGAAAATCCTTGTTTTTCTGACCGTTGTTTTTAGTCATTAGTTTTTCACCTTTCATACAGACCTCAGAATTCAGACTCAACTTAGTTGACATAACTTGATTAAGTAAATCCAGCACGTCTGTTTTTTGAGTGTAGTTGTAAAACTGCTGGACACAAGAGTTAAAACAAATTACATTTCTGACAGCCTGCTTCCTGGATGAGCTAAAGCCGCGTTTTAAAATGAAGAATCCGACTGCTGACACTCACTCACTCACACACACACACACACACACACACACACACACACACACACACACAC
>NW_013952504.1:1013742-1021067 GCF_001266775.1 Austrofundulus limnaeus | reverse complement strand
CACACACACACACACACACACACACACACACACACACACACACACACACACACACACACACACACCTACTATGTCTCTACATCCTTGTGGGGACTCTCCATTGACTTTCATTCATTTTTTTAAAATTTTTTATTCTCACCCTGACCATTTACCATAAAATTAACCTCACAGGTACCTACCTGACCCTAAAACTAACCTAAACTCAATTCACACCTTGGTCCTAAACCTAACCCCCCCTCCACACCACCTCCAAAATCAGCCTCCGAAGTCATGGGGACCAGGCTTTGGTCCCCACAAGGAGCATGAGTCTGCATTTTCCTGAAGAATCGTCCCCACTAAGTAACAAAAACAAGCCCCCCCCCCACACACACACACACAAAAATTAAAAGGCCTACCATTTTGTTGAAGGAACACGTATCACACCATTTTCATGTCAGAGTTTAAACTTGGACAATCTTATGTTGAGAAATGGAACAGTTTGAACTGTGTTGATCAAATCATGTGAAACAATATCACAATTTCAGATCTCTTCCCCACATTATGTGATGATGATGACTACCACAGCAAATATTAGCTAAACATGTAAAAACAAGTCAGTTACCTGTGGTGGCCTTACCGAATTTGGTTGATGGCAAAAGTTAATCAGCTATAGATGTTGGACTGATTAAAATCCAGTCATACATAAGATATTTTGCCAATAGTTTAACATGTTTGATTCCGTTAATGCAAAAGTTTTAAGCAAAGATTTGGTTCAATATATAGCACTCAGTGTAGGTGTTGGGAATTACTTCCAGCTACTCCTACCACACCAAATTTTAGCTTCATCTTTGTACAATTGATTGACTTTGGGGGGGGTAAGTGTCCTAGGGGGGTAAATGTTCAGGGGGTAAGTGTGTGTGTGTGTGTGTGTGTGTGGGGGGGGGGGGGGGGGGGAAATGTCTGGGGGTTAGGTGTCCAGGGGGTTATTGTCCTGATACCACTGACGTTTGACCACACTAAAAAAATTGTGCAGACCAACACCTCACCTTAATGTCTCTAAGACTGACTGAGTTACAGCCATTTTTCTGTTTGCAAATGTAATTAGCTGTGGCAGCCATCTTGGGTTGGGTTGGGTTGACTTCAACGGAATCAGTTGTAGATTATTTAAACACCATCATAAGTATTTTGTAAAAAAAAAAAAACACCTACTGGGTCAGGAGATATTTTGCTGTCAGACAGACACGCGAACATGTGTGCAAGGTATTGCTGCAATTGTAAAAGTTTATTTATTTATTTATTTGTTTATTTATTTATTTATTTATTTGTTTATTTATTTATTTATTTATTTATTTATTTATTTATTTATTTATTTATTTATTTATTTATTTATGCCACAAAACACATTATCTGTATTTGGGTGAGAGGTGCAAATGCAGAAGGTACAAATTGTTTAGCATAACAGAGTATTGATTGGACATTATCTGAGACTTAATGAGTTCTTGAACTTCTTTCTGCAGAAGAAGAAATCCACAGAAACATCATAAATTCACAGTCAGTGATCAGATTGTGTTGACTCATTTAGACTAACCTTTCTTTACAGACTCAGATTGAATAAAACCTGCTCCTGATCTCTTTGGCAGATGATTATTTCTGTATCATTATCTCTTCTCTCAGTATGAATTCAAATTTCTTTATGTGGCTCTTTAGAGCCTCTGCTGAAGATCGTGTGTGTTATACAAAAGGATACAGTATGTATATTGTGGCTCATTCTAGGTTTGAAAGAATCCATTCTAATACATTGTGTGTGACCAGAACACAGTAACCAGTGAAACTTCTCATCTCAGCACCACTATTGCAAATGCAGTTTAACATTTCAGTGCTTTTTTCATTTCCACTGGCTCCAGCATTAGGAATTAAACAGATTTGAAAACCCACGCTGTTGTTTAAAAATCAAAAACAATTTTTGCAAGTCAATTTTGTTCTTGCTCTCGTTTAAAAAGGTCTTTCAGCTGCGAAAAAAATAGTAGTAATTTGGATGGAGTTCAACACTTGAAAAACCATTAGAAAGGTTACAGAAACATTTTAGGCAAGTTGCGCAATCAGGCAGGATGTGATGGAAAAAATGGAAGAGGGACACAGCCATGTGGAAGATGTACTGTGGATAAAAACAAGCTTTAGATAAATATATTCTTCACAGATTAAATTACGTCTCTTCAGATTGACTGAACAGTAATAACAAAGACAAGACAGATTCGGCTGTTTGTTTAATGCGGCACTTTTAACTGGCCCTCAGACTGTCCTGTTAGATAAATGAGCATACTGTGTATTTGTTACCCCAGACACTTTGCTTTGCAGCTTACCATTAACCTGTGTGGTCTAGGTTCACACAGTGAGAAATCTCTGTTGATTTATGCACCTTTACTCAGTGGACGGCAGCACCACACATCAGCGGCGTGAGATCCGGTTCGATATCCGTCATCCTGGTTGGCATCACTCAGTCCCATGAAGGCTGCAAAAAAAAAAAAAAATATTACAGCCTTCACTGACACTTAAGTTTGCATTTGTAGTTCTGGGTATTTGTTTTTGTTTGCACTGCCAACATATATTTGAACATGATTATTCTTGTTTGCTCATTTGGGAGGATTCTGCTTTAGCACTTCCAGAGATTATAAACATCCCTGTGATACCTCTGTTCTACTTTTTATGCATTCAAGCCAGCCACTGAAAAAGTTTACAAAAAGTACAGAGACATTTTAATAACTCACAACAGTTGTTACACTAGTTTTGTCTGGTTAAGTAAGGGGTGCCAAGTGTAAAAAAAGAGTTAAAAATGTCACTCACATTTTCAACATTTAGCTTTCTGTCTGAGTGTAAAATCCTTGTTTAAAAAAAATCCACTAACATTTTATTGTTATCTCATTGCCCAAAACCCATTTAAATTCAGTAATTAAGTACATTTACTTTGTTACAGTACCGGTTTTTTCCTTTTACCATCTTTTTGTAAAACAAAATGTTTACTTTTATTTTGTTACATTCAAAACCTAAAAATTATATTTTTACTTCTTCCCTTTAAAATTTAACAGTTACAAATTTAAATATGTCTGGAACTCATCATGAAATGAGTTATTTATGCACTCTAAAAAATAAGTTCTGAATTTACTTAAACTGGTTCCACTGAGGCTAGTTGAGTTAATGAAAATGTTTGAATTGCTCAATTTACTCAACTCAGTTTAGCAGAACCAGTTTGGTTAAGTAAATTCAATACTTAAAGGGGCAATCTCATGTAAAATCAACTTTTTGAGCTCTATATCATGTTATAATGTTATCTTGTCATCAAAAACATGCCCAGAGTCTTGCTTTGACTCATTCATGCATGTTTGAGAAATCCTGTGGTGTCCTGAGGCAGCAGACAGGGGAGCAAAAACGACTAGAACCACCTTTTGGGATCAGCTCCTCCTCTGGGCTGTGTCTCCAAGCTGAGCTTCCTCATCACAGAGGACGCACACCCACCCTGCCCGTGCTGAAACGGGCGGGACAGAAGCAGAAGGAGGTTCTTAAAGAGACAGAGGCCAATTTCAAGGTGTTTAGAAACATATGATGAGGTCAGGTTTGTTTTCTATTTAAACATATAAACAGCATTTTAATAACAACTGATGGTGACATAGTTACTATTGTTATGGTATAGAATTTAAACAAATGCATGAGAAACACATAATATTGCCCCTTAATTTTTTTAGATGTGTGTAAAAGTACTTTTACGTTGGCGATTATTGTGAGCGGTAATCATTTACTTAATTATTTTTCTTATTGGTGAAATTCATTTTTACCAAGTATTTTTTGTTAAGGTAATTTTACTTTTACATAGTTATTTCTTTCAAGTGCCTTATAGACCTCTGTCAAAATCACTGATCTATTGTTCAATGAAGGCCTGGGCCTGAACTCCTAAACAGACATGGTTTTGGAGCACGGGAGAGAACCAAAGTACCTGGAGAGACCCAGAGTTGTAAAGTAAATAAGTACAAATACTTTGTTACTGTACTTAAGTAGAAATTTTAGTTATCTGTACTTTACTTGAGTAATTATTTTTCAGCGTACTTTTTACTTTTGCTCATTACATTTTTACACTATTATCTGTACTTTCTACTCACTACATTTTTTAAAAAGGTAAGTAGAAAGTCGTCACTCCTATTTTATTCCAAGTTCTTATTACTTAAAAAATACCATCCTGATAAATTGTGTCTCCTGGATAGAGTGAATTTAATTTTGGTTGGATGAGAAGTATAAATATATACCATTCAGACTCCCTATTAGCTTGTACACAACCCATCACAGCTGCACGCCTTTAGAAAAAATATTTTTTGGAGAAGTCACCTCCTAATAAATGTCATTTTGGAAAATCTAACTGCTCACTTTTACTCAGTACTTTTACTTTTAATACTTAAGTAGATTTTGTGTCAGAAATTTACTTTTGATACTTGAGTACAAAAAATATCAGATGCTTTAAGACTTTTAATCAAGTAATTTTTTATAGAAGACTTTAACTTTTACCAAAGTATTTTTATGATAAGATACTTGTACTTTTACTCAAGTATGACTTTGAGGTACTTTATACAACACTGGAGAGACCCAACTCAGGACCTTCTGCTGTGAGTCATCAATGCTAACCACTACCTGTTATGATTTTACCATTTTGTTCATTTAGTCCCTGTCTGCTCATGTTCTCTGCCCTCCCCGTCACAGACTCTTGTAATCAGCTCATTCAGTTCACCTGTTTCTCCCACTATTTAAGTCAGCCACTTACCTCTGCCCAGTGCCAGATTATCACTAGCTCTGTCTATGATATTCCAGCTTTCCTTCCTCATGCCTTGCTCTTGTCCTGTGATCACGACCCCGTTTTTGTTCTCTGGTTCTCTGACTCCTGCCTTTGCCCTTTCTGCCATCTGCCTCCATGGTTACGACCCTCGCCATTCTCCTTGGATTAACGTCTCTTGTCGCACCCCTTATCGGCACCGTCAGTCATCAGATCTCCTGGCTCTCGACCCCTGCCTGTCTTCCGGATTACTGGATATCGTCCAACCCCATCGGCCTGGTAAATAATAACGACCTTCTATGTTTGACCTTCTTCCATCTCACGACCCTGTCTCAGAATCACAGAGTTTACCAAACCAACAAAACAAATGACGGTGACGCCACTACCCTCCGGAACCAACATCAAGTAACCGGAGTTTCTGGTCGGACCAATTCAAAGATGAACAGGTTGGTGGATTTTATCTCTATTTCCACTATTCACAAAGTTTACGCTTCAACTAACCCTGTCCTCCTCTGCCTAGATTTGTTGGGTCCGGATCCTGCCCAGAACCAAAACCTCTCCTTTTCTAAAGCTGTGCTTATTAAACATTTTAAACCTTTTTTGTTGTCCGACTGTATTTCAGTGCTCAAAGTTCAAAGCTTATCAGATAATCTGGCCACTAAAATGAGCACTGAACCGGACAAATCCTGGAAAAAAATGTTGAAGGAGCTATTATTAAATTAGAAGAAAATGTCAATGATCTTTGTGAAGCTATTAAACACCTCAATGATCCTACCACGCCCTCTGCTAGTCATCAGGCTGCTGCATCACCAGTAACTCATTCTTTTTCCAGCCATGTTGCTGAACCACGTCTCAGCCCACCAGAACTTTATCGAGGAGATCCTGATCAATGCCGTGCTTTCCTGACGCAGCGTGAGATACAATTTCAGCTACAACCTTCCTCATTCCCTACCGATAGAGCCAAGGTAGCGTATGTTATTTCTCTGTTGTCTGGCAAGGCTAAATTATGGGGGACTGCTGAATGACAACAGGACTCTTGTATTTGTCACTGCTATCAAGATTTTGCCAGAGAATTACTAAGGGTCTTCAGTCCTATTTTAGCCCACCGGGAGTCATCCAGAGGTCTTCTTTCCATAAAACAAGGTAACAAATGAGTTACTGAATATATCATAGACTTTCACACCTTGGCTGTGGACTGCAGGTGGAACGAGGAGGTGCTCCCGGATGTTTTTCTTCAGGGTCTTGAGGACATCAAGGATGAATTAGCCACAAGAGACCCACCTAATTCACTGAAGGAACTGGAGGACTTGGCTACTCATGTAGACCTGAGGCTCTATGAACGGAGGATGACAAGGAGAGGTAATCAAATAAGCATGTCAAATTCTCTAACCCCTCTTATAACTGAGACAGGTCGTGGAAGAACCCAGTATGTCCCCCAAGCACCTGAGAGAGGTTTTGAGGAACCCATGCAAATTGGTCGGTCCAAGATCACACCAGAGGAGAAGTATCGTAGAATGAAAGGGGGTCTTTGCTTCTACTGCGGAGAATCTGGACATATTGCTTTGTCCTGCCCACGTAAGGATCCCAAAAGGACCAAGAGGTATTCTCACACCCTAAGTCCAGCCACAGTGAGTCACTCCTTATTACAACTCCCAGCTGAATTAACAGTGTCAGGTAAGACTCAAACCATTGAAATTTTCATGGACTCTGGAGCTGACACTGACTTTATCGATCATGATTTTGCCCTTTCCCTTGGTATCCAGACAAGACCCTCAGAGGGGAGCCATCAAATTCTGGACGGACACCCTCTGAATAGCACCAGCTTGGAGACGGAACCCATCAGACAAATCATTGGGGGTAACCATCAGGAGGAAACCAGCTTTTTTGGTAATCCACTCACCCCAGCTCCCCATCATTCTTGGTGCCACATGGCTTCAGAAACACAACCCTCACAATGGCTGGCGCAAGAAGGTGACGCTGGGGTGGTCTGAACAATGTTCCCAAGATTGTTTAAACAATGCTGTAATTATTCAGGACTCAGGTGAAATCAAGGAACATTTTCCTAACCTTGACAATGTCCCTGAGATTTATCACGATCTGAAAGAGGTTTTCAGCAAAATCAGGGCTACCTCCTTCCACCTCACAGACCTGATGACTGTGCCATCAATTTACTGCCTGGAACCACTCCTCCCAGAGGTAAATTGTATTCTTTGTCTCAACCAGAGAGTCAAGCCATGAAAGAGTACATTGATGTAGGGGTCACCTCGAGTCAAATTATCAAGGAACTATCTTGGACGCTCAGTCCTCTGATGGGCCTTCTAATGGACAAAAACTCTGTTCCACTTAGAACTGTATTTAGGCCACCCAAGGCCACTTTCCTTCTAAATCAGATAAAAACAGAAGAATCTTCTCTTATTTGATTTAGCAGTCTCTTAACTGAAAGTATTACGCATTTTGATAATCAGGAATTACTGCCTCAAAGCAGGTCTCGCACAGGCCTGAGAACTGGCAGGAACGCTGGACTCTTATTTTAGGC
>NW_013952504.1:1006431-1011401 GCF_001266775.1 Austrofundulus limnaeus | reverse complement strand
TGTCATTATTGTGATTAACAGATGCATAAACATTCTTAGTTAAACAACCAATGAATCACGAACAGAACAGATTGTTTCTGTTAATATCTGATTAGAGAACTGAAGTCCTCGTGTAGGTTGAAATGACTCATCATGGCCTAAAATAGAGTTCAGTGTTCCTGCCTTTTCTCGGGCCTTTCGAGACCTGCTTTGAGGCAGTAACTCCTGTTTCTTCACTCGAGGTGACCCCTACATTGACGAATCTCTAAAATCTGGTATAATCTGTCCTTCATCATCTCCAGCCAGAGCAGGTTTTTTCTTTGTGGGTAAGAAAGATGGCTCTTTACGCCCGTGTATTGATTACAGAGGTCTTAATGAAATCACTGTTAAGAACAGATACCCACTGCCCCTTATGAATGCTGCCTTTGATCTCATTCAGGGGGCTAGGATTTTTTCTAAGCTAGATTCACGCAACGCCTATGATCTGGTTTGCATCAGAGAGGGGGATGAGTGGAAGGCAGATTTTAACACCCCTTCAGGTCACTATGAGTACTTGGTAATGCCATTCGGATTAACTAATGCCCCCGCCGTGTTCCAAAATCTGGTAAACGATGTTTTGAGAGATAATATTAATGTCAATGCCTTCGTATATCTTGATGACATTTTGATTTTCTTCAAAGATCTCCAGACCCACGTACGAGCTGTTCTACTACGCTTACTTCAAAACAATCTTTTTGTAAATGCTGAGAAATGTGAGTTCCACACAACAAACACAACATTCCTCGGGTTTCAAATCTCTCCTGATAATATTTCTATGGACCTTGCCAAGGTGACTGCTGTTAAAGATTGGCCAATTCCCCAGACACGCAAACAGCTCCAACGTTTCTTAGGATTTGCTAATTTTTATAGTAGATTTATAAGAAACTTTAGCTCCATTGCCTCTCCTCTTAACCAACTTACCACAGTCAAGGTAAAGTTTACCTGGAATCAAGATGCTGACCTTGCCTTTTCCAAATTAAAGGCTTTATTTACTAACACTCCTGTTCTCAGTTTCCTTAATCTAGAACTTCAGTTCATTGTTGAAGTGGACACCTCTAATACCGGTGTAGGGGCAATCCTTAACCAACCATGTGCCGATAACAAGACTCACCCATGTGCCTTTTTTTCTAAGTCCTTGTCTCCTGCTGAAAGAAACTATGATGTTGGAGACTGTGAGCTGTTGGCAGTAAAGTTGGCTCTGGAGGAGTGGCGACACTGGCTGGAGGGGTCCAAACACCCATTCATCGTTCTCACAGATCATAAGAACCTGGAGTATCTGAAGTCGGCCAAGAGACTTAATCCACGTCAAGCTAGGTGGGCCCTATTTTTTTGTAGATTCAATTTCACCTTGTCTTACAGGCCCGGGACCAAAAATACCAAGCTGGATGCCCTGTCAAGAATTCTTGAGTCTGACCGTATCCAGGGGACTCAAAGAGGTTTCATATTGCTGAAATCTGTTAGCCTTGCAATCACACAAGTCGAGAGGGCGGTCAGGAAGGCCCACCAGAACTACCTTCCTCCGTATAACTACCCGGATGATAAGCTCTTTGTTCCTGATCACCTTGTTACCAAGGTATTAGAGTTGTGTCACTCTTCTTGCCTTTTTTGCCATCCAGGTATCACTAAGACTATCAAGTTAGTTAGGTCCCAGTTCTGCTGGGGTTCCCTGGAAAGGGATGTTAGAGAATTCATTGGGTCCTGCATCCAATGCTCCCTGGCCAAGCCCTCGACCACCGGCGGGTCTCCTGAGGCCACTCCCCATCCCGTCATGCCCTTGGTCACACATTGCAATGGATTTTGGGACTGGACTACCACTGTCTGAGGGTAAGACTGTGATTCTTACCACTGTTGATTGTTTCTCTAAAATGGTTCATCTCACCGCTCTTAATAAACTCCCCACAGCTAAGGAACTGAGTCAAATCTTCATGAAAGAAGTGTTTAGATTACATGGTTTACCCAAAGACATTGTTTCTAATCACGGCCCACAATTTGTTTCTGGGTTCTGGAGGGAGTTCTGTTATGTCCTTGGTATAACATTCAGTTTATCGTCTGGATTTCACCCTCAGACAGATGGCCAAGCTGAGTGAGCCAATCAGGAGTTGGAGACCCGCCTTAGACTTCTGTGCAACAACAACCCATCCAAGTGGGTGGAGAACGTCTCTAAGGTGGAACATGCCATTAACGTTCTACCCTCCAGTGCCACTGGACTCTCCCCATTTTATGTGGTCCATGGATTCCAGCCTCCTGTGTTCACAGCCCAAGAACGAGCCGCCTGGGTACTCTCCGCTCATCAAGCTGCTATGAGATCTCAATGGGTATGGAGAACAGCCAGAAGAGAACTTCTGAAATCTTCTTTAGTCGCTTCTAGGACAGCTAACAGACGACGAATCCCGGCTCCCCAATACCAGGTTGGTGGTAATGTGTGGCTATCAACTAAAGACCTACCTTTGAGACTTGAATGTCGCAAACTGGCACCTCGATTTATGGGTCCCTTCCCTATATCCAAGGTTATCAGACTCAGACTTCCCAGTTCCATGCGAGTCCATCCCACATTCCACGTGTCCCGGGTCAAGCCTGTAATCCAGTCAAGATTGTCCAGTCAAGACCTCAGGGAAGACCCAGGACACGCTGGAGAGACTGTCTCTCATTTGGCCTGGGATTGCCTTGGAATCCTCCCAGAAAGGATGGGGCAGCTGTGGCAGAGCGGTTAGGGGAGTCGTCCCTGCCGGTTCAATCCCCCGTCCAGCTGTCTCAGTTGTTGTGTTCTTGGGCAAGACACTTCACCCCTAATGCCTCTGATGTATGTCCCATCAGTGTATGAATGTGATTGGCACTGATTAATCTCCATAGCCAATTGTACGTGTTAGCTTTGTGGAGACCTAATAGAGTGCCGTGTGAATGGGTAAATGAGGGCACAGATTGTAGTGTGAAGCGCTTTGAGTGTCATAGATGGATAGAAAAGTGCTGTATAAGTACAGTCCATTTACCATTTACCAGAAGATCTGAAAGAGGTGGCTGAGGAAAGAGAGGTCTGGGCCTCCCTGCTCAAGCTGGTGCCCCACGACCCGACACTGGAACAAGTGGTAGCTAATGAATGGTTGGATGGATGGATGGATGGATGGATGGATGGATGGATACACCTGTGAATACTAAGAACATGTCACCATCAAAAATGAAAAAAAAAGGAAATCAGTGAAAAGTTGAAAGATAACTGCTGCTGTACATACCAGAAAGGTGATTCTCTAGAGACATCTTGTAACAACTGAGGTAACTACAGAAGCATGTTGATGTCATTGAGAAAATACATTTTTGAACATTATTATTATTATTATTATTATTATTATTATTATTATTATTAAGTTTATTCATTTAAAACAAAACAGCATAAATCATAAACCAAAGGCAGCAGAAGAAGAAAATCTTATGATTTCTGCCACTTTTTCTCAAATAAATAAATTCAATCAAAAATAATCTTCAATTTACAAAACTGCACAAAATATAAAAAAACAATAAATGTTTAATTCCTTTTTGAGCAACAATTTGTACATTATACTCAAACATATTTCACCAACAAGTTAACCTTTATCATTCTCTTAAATACACACATTGATTTGGCATTTTTAACATCATCTTCCAGATTATTCCATAATTTAATTCCCTGGACTGAAGTACTCCGTTCCCTCAAACTGGTTCTAATTAAATTAGAATCGCTTTAGTACAATATACTTTTATTGTACGAGTTCATGATATTATATTGTATCATCATGATATTACATTGTATAAATGTGATATGTTTCATCAGGGTAAACATTAGAAGACAGGAACAGTGTAACATTGCACAGTGAAATAATATTTTCATTAAATGGATGACAATGATGCATTATTTAACAGGTTTAATTCAACATTCATTTTAGTATTTTTGTGAAAAAAATCATCAACTAAGATATTGTGCAGCCTGAAATTGTTGTGGTTCTGTCACGTCACAATGCTCCTGACCCACAGGTACTGAGAGGTGATGATGATGAGCCTCTGATCCTCACAATCAGTTTAGTATGGTGGCACTCCAACATGATGTGTGCTTGAAAATAAGAAAATAAGGAAAAAAATAAACAAAAACAACCTAAACACATCTAATATTTCTTTCAAACATTTTTATGAATAAAGCAAAAAAAGCTAATCCAAAGAAATGAATATGAACATTTATGTCACATAATGTCAAAGTTACGATTAAAAGCCGTGCTAATATGAGAAGTTAATAATAATAATTTGAAAGTGGTGTAAACACTTGACCTCTGAAGCAGAAGTGAATGAGTTTTGTGTCAAATAATAAAGTCAGTTGAGGTATTTTTGAGTAAGTTTTGTAGAATAATAATTATTTTCTGTGGAAGGCATGTTGTAATAAGCATCTTTTACTTTTCTGTATGTCACATTTCTTGGATTTGATGTTTTCAACTTCAGTATATGGATATAGAATTTATGTGTTTATTTCTGGATCATATTAAGACTAATAAGGTGAGGACTGTGGCAGGCAGTAAGTGGCACATTTAAACTGTAGGAACATTTATCAAACACTGGAAAAATGTTCAGTCAACATTAATATTACCATAATAGTAATGCTCATAATTCATTCATTTACAATAGAATTATGAATTATGGTTAAGGTCAACAAAATATTAGAATTACAGTACATATTTTTAAAACAAATTGACCAATTTAAACAACTTGGTTTTGTGGAGCCGGTTTGGTTCTGTAAATTTACCAGTTAATTTGTTGGAGAGTGTAGAAAAGTACTTTTACTTTTACTTCTACTTTCCCAATTTTTGTGAACAGTATGGCTTTTACTTAAGTAGTTTTCTCATCAGTGACATTTATTATTTTTTTTTACCAAAGTCATTTTCTGTTAAGGTATTTTTAATTTTACTTAGTTATTGTTTTCAAGTACTTTATAGACC
>NW_013952504.1:1001422-1006421 GCF_001266775.1 Austrofundulus limnaeus | reverse complement strand
ATTTTCCACCATTTGCAAAAAATTCTTTAAAAGTCAGACAAAATAATTTTCTCAATTTTTTTCACATTTTGTCTCTCATAGTTGAGGTCTACCTATGATGTCAATTACAGGCCTCTCTCATCTTTTTAAGTGGGAGAACTTGCACAATTGGTGACTGACTAAATACTTATTTTCCCCACTGTCTGTGCGGCAGCATCCTGGGCTATACCATGCACATTTACACGTTTCTACCGTCTTAATGAGGGCCATGAGTCCACACTTGACGCAACGATCCTGCCTCTGGCTTCTTCTATCTCCTAAGGTGGGTGAGTAATGTGTTCCTCGTAACATTCCCGACATACATGTAAGTCATCCACTTTGTTTACTGCCACTGGCAGTCAGGAAGGAATGAAACAGTATGGAAGTTACACTGTAACTATGGTTCTGTGAATTCCTGGATGACTGCCAGTCACACTGGTCACTCTGAACTTTTTTTAGCGAGAAGATCCCAGGAGACCGAACATAACCCCACCTGTGTACTATTTGTAGACGCACACTCAGGTGAGCTACGTGTCACGTACGAGATTTTGTTTACATTAAATCTCGACCTGCGCATAGCGTGAGAGGACATATCCACCTTGTTTACTGCCACTGGTAGTCATCCAGGAATTCACAGAACCTTAGTTACAGTATAACTTTCGTTATATGGTAAACACGTTTAATCAGAAGTACAAAAGAAAGAAAAGTTAAATAAATAAATAAATAAATAAATAAATAAATAAATAAATAAATAAATACTCCCAGTCTTCTTTTAGAAAACCTACAAGTTCAAATTTTGTCCACTTGTCTGCTTCCCAGGACAAGCAGCCAGCCTGTTCTTAAAACTGGTTCTGCTCATTTCAGATTGAATTCTTGGTTTGTAAACAGTCCAAGTCTTTAGGAAAAACTCTATGTGTGGTTCCAGTTACAGTCTAGACCTGTGACTTTGACCTCTCACTCGGCGAAGACCATGAGAAGAACTATACTTGGCCTTCTCCAACCTCTGATGAGTTCACAGCTGGAGCCTCTGCAGTTTACATGCCAATCCCACATAAAGCAGTTGTCTACCAGCTGCACTGATCTGTTTTCAGTTTGAACATTGTGAATATCCTTTTCAGTGTCATTCATTCAAGAATAGTTTTGTTATTTTTGCTCAGAGGAAATCCAAAAGGGGCTGAAGCGGACTCCGCTTGACTGTGTGGACAATAGACTAGCAAAACACCCCGTAACAATCTGCTTGGCTCCCTGACTGAAAGTGGTTTGATGCAAGGAGTTTATCCAGGGTAGAGGGCCTTTTCTTTTTAAAAATTTGTCTTCATAAACACTGGACTTCAGCTAAAACACAAACTGCTGCCAGAAGTTCCCAGACTATAAATCTCCTTTATCAGCAGAGATTAAATTGAAACACAGAAAGCTTCATCAAGGACTCTGTCAGCTGGTGTAAATTAACACTAACAAGACAAATGAGATGCTGATGGACCTCAGCAGGAAATCATCCCACTCCACACCTTTGAGCATTCTGGGACTAAACATTAATATGGTGAGAGACTACTAGTACCTGCCTGTTCAGCACAATAATTAACAGGACTGATCCTTTAACACAGATCTTCTAAACAGCAAAGGCAGAAGATATCTTCCCTCGTTAGCTGAGGTTCCTTGGAGAGTGTGGGATATACTGTAGCTAAAGACTTTTAATGACACTATAATGGCTTCGGTCTTTGTTGCACAGTTTTTGAGCAGTAAAAATATTAAACAGGATGCTTAGGAAGGAGGATAGATTAAATTCTGGATGTCTCTAGTTCACGGAGAAGGTGCCTGAGAGCAGACAACATTGATCATGGAGAACTGCTTTACATGTGAGACCTTCAAGCAACTCCTTCTTCAACAAAACAATCGGCTTTTGGTGGGGAGAGGTGGTTTATCTCGAAAGCAGACAGGCTTCTCAGCTATAGAACAATGGAACCACTGTTACTTAATGTGCAGGAGAGATATTCACTTACAGTAGTTTCTTCTGACTGTCTGTCTGTGAAATACCAGTGAAATACCAGTAAACCAATGCAACATTTGAGAAATACAGTATAATCAAGGATAATTTTATGCACAACTGTTTAAAGAACCTGTTTCTGATTTTTCATTAAGTACATCTTGATGTTTATATCATTTAATGCCTGAATTATGGAGGACCAAAACATAGAATTAGAAATAAATGCAGAAATATATAAATGATACAATAAGTAAATAAATACAATTAAAATGCACCAATTAATATAAGAAAAGAGAAATTTTCCTCATGTTTTATAGTTTAATTGACCTTCGCTTTTATTTTTCTGGTTTAGTTCCAACAAATTAAATTTTTAGCACATAATTTTGCAGCTGTGATGGAGTGGTTAGGAGAGTTGTACTGGAACCGGAAGGTCGCTGGTTCGATACCCAGTCCTGCAGTCTCAATCGTGTCCTTGGGCAAGATATTTAACCCACCTTGCCTACTGCTGGTGGTCAGAGGGTCCAGTGGCACTGGTGCATGGCAGCCTCACTTCTGTCAGTGTGCCCCAGAGCAGCTGTGGCTACAATGTAGCTTACCACCATCAGTGTGTGAATGTGAGTGTGCATGGGTGAATGTCTGTAAGTGTAAAGCACTTTGGGGTCCGGAGGGACTTGATAAAGCACTTTATAAGTTCAGTACATTTATCATTTAACATAATTTAAATTTTACTGTTTTTAATATGTAATTTTCTATGGGATAAATCTTCTACCAGCAGGAATTTAATTTGAATTGCTCAGATTGAATCTGAATGTGCATAATTTGAAATTGAATGCATTGGTCTGAAAATGAATTTCATTAAAATGAAACTGAATTTAATGATTTGAAACTGAATTTAAAGTTTTGAATCTGAATCAATTAGCTTTGAAACTGTATTTTGGTTTATTGAAAATTCAATTTGACCACATTTGCTTTCGGTTTCATAATTCAATTTCATTTCCATAATTCAGATTTTTGTGTCACATCCTGGTCCTTGAGAAAGCCAGGCAGAGTAATCAAACACAGATCCACAGATTTATGTTTCACTTTGGTGACGTTTCCCTTCTGTAATGTAACAGAGTTGATGCAATCCACTGTAAAGGTGACAAAATGGACAGTAATCAAGTAGTAGCATCAACTTAGTGAAATTTATTTTCAAACCAATGCATTCAATTTCAAATTATGCACATTCAGATTCAATCTGTGCAATTCAAATTCAATTCCTGCTGGTTCAAGATTTATCCAATATTTTTCCTTTTACTTGTGGATGCAAATACAGCATGTCTCTTAATTTTTTTGTACAAATTTTTTGGTGGTTTTTTTTTTCTGTCTCCTGTTTTCACCTTACCTCATGCACTTCTGCCTCGTTATGCAAATAAGGTGGGCTGCCCTTCTTGGGTCAGCACCTCTCCTATTGGTCAACAGACAGGAAGGAGCATGTACTGCCTCAGTTTAGCTTAAAGTTTAGTTTAAAACAAAGGCAAGGAGGAAAACACTTGTGCCTTTGTTTTAAACTAAACTAAACTGAACTGTTGATAAAGTAGATTACCTAACTGATTCTTGATCTAAATCATAATACGATGCAGCTGCTGGTGCAGGACTGTCAAATTTTTCTAAAAATCAACTGAAATCAATTTGTGAATTGCAATTTTTTTAAAGATCTGACACTATAACAAGCTGCAGAGAAGTGTTAGTAATGCTATAATTTGAGGCATCTGCCGTTCGTAGGAGGCGTTGAAAAAACTACGCTGCAATTTTGTTAAATGTTTCAATTTTTCCAGATTGTTGTGATAAACAAAAATGTTCTCTCGCTTCTAGACAGTACCTGAACCAAAAGGCCCTGCATCCAGCATAATAACACCTGTCTTTGCTGCGACTGTTACACAAATAGCAGATGATGGAAGGAATAATGGAACAAGTCCATCAACCACCTGCCATTATCCACTCGTTAATCCACACATATTCGTTTTAAGTTCTGTTTCTGTGCGCATGTGTTTGTGCCCATGCCTGCAGCTGCTCAAATAGCTCACTGAGTGGCTGCGTAATGTAGAGCCAAGGTTAAGAATGGTTGGCCTCCATTACCTTGGTTGCTTCTGCTCTCCGCCGGTTTTGTTAGGTGTTTGCCACTGTTCCGACATATTTTTTATATACGGCTATTATGTGCTGCGTGTGAGGGAGGTGAGGGTTCAGTGTGAGCTTCGGTTTGTTTGGAGGTGATCTGCGTTCATTGCTTTCATCCACTTTGCAGAAACAATGCTGCCAAGGTCATCTCATTCTTGCTCATTTCAAATAAGCAACAGTTTGTATCATTTGAGCCAAAATGTTGAGAGAATTTTGTAAAGTCAATCAGTTAGCATAAGCATATCATATCCTCACAAAAAGCGTTAAACGTAACTACAGTTTAAAATTAATAATAGTTTATTTTAGAAACACATAAATATACTGTAATTTGTATTTCAAAAAAGTCATGGTAAAAAGCTGGAAAGTCAAAAACAAAAGTGTTCAGAAATAAGATTTCGCATATTTTCAAATATAGAAGAATGTAAGGAGTAGCCAAAGTAAATATCAAAGTTAGCTTGAAATATTTCTCAGATTCTTTTACATGTGGCTCAAAAATAAATTGGTCGAAGTAAAATCAGGCAACCATGTTCTTAACAGGGGTGCCCGATCCTGATGCTTGAGGGTCACTGTCCTGCGTGTTTTTAGTTCTTTTCCTGTTTGACTCACCTGTTTTGAATAAATGAGGGATTAACTTCTGCAGAACCTGAAGATCCAAAGAAGAACAAGTAACAACTGCATTGGGGGATCAAAATCAGTTACACAAGGGGGGCCAAAATTAAAAACTGGGTCCAAGCAACGGTCTAAATTTGGTCAATATTTAATGAAAAAAATGTAGAACAAATTATTACCTTTTGTAAATTATATTTTCTCACGCACTAAAAACATTAAGAAACTATGTCA
>NW_013952504.1:988309-998896 GCF_001266775.1 Austrofundulus limnaeus | reverse complement strand
CTGTTAATGACAGAGCAGGTTGTTTTCGCATGTTTGTGTGTGAAGCTGGTTTTGTCTGCAGACAGTGGCAAAGAGGAGGTGGAGGGAGCAGCTCATCATTACTTCAGGCTCTGAGACGTAAAAAACTTTAAAGCTGCTGAGTTTTTGATTTATAAAAATTGAGATTTTTGTCTGTATTCATGATGCAAATGAGGACATTTTATGTAATTTACAGACAATCAGAACAAGGTGACAACATCAGTGTGTTGAAGTGATCTTATCTTAGGATTTACACAGTTTTATCTTGACATTTCTCTTGAACATGAAATCCGAGGCAGTGATTGGTTCATGCCGGGGTTTTTCCTAACTAACTTTTTAAATAATGGTGGTATGTATTTATTTTATTTAATGTTTGGCGCCTTTGTCAATGCAAAAGCCATAGAGTTTTATCAAAGTTTTAATTTCTCCTCTTACCATTCACTTGTGTGTTCATATTCCATTTGCAAATCTGTTTTCAAAACAAAATTAAGAAGATTATTTATATATATATATATATATATATATATATATATATACAGTATATAAACTGTATATACAGTATATATAAAGAGAAGCACACTGGCGATACTGAATTATTTTTCATTTCTGGGAGGGGGAGGGCTCCACAAAGCAATTGTGCTTAGGGCACACCAAATGACTAGCACCGGGCCTGTCAAGAGGTCTGCATGAAAGGTTTGTCCAAGAAGGGAACCCTGGGGCATCCTTGAGAAGGTTAGGCAAGGAAATCCTTAGCAAAGAGACAAAATGACAAGGTTACTCAAAAATCACTTAGGTGAGACACAAAGAGAGGCTGTCACCAAGTACCAACTTGTTCCAGAGATGAATAGATCACACCCAGGAGCTAAAGTGTGTTTGAAAGCTCGTCAGCAGGATAATCAACAGGTGTGAGGAAGGAGGCTCCGCCCATGCCACACAGGAGCTGCGGACAAGAGGTCAGCAGCACAACACACCATTCTCTACAGTAGACAGCCTAAAACATGAATTTTTTTGTATTATATTTTTTATAATCACCCGTATTTTTTTTTTTTGGTAATCAGTTATATTCCAGATCTCCACTCTCCACTGTTTCAACAGATCAGTGCTGCTTCTTCAAGTCTCTGATGGATTTAGACCAAGTTTCTGCCACTTTAATTAAATTTTAACATCAAGTCTGAGTCCCCAAGTTAATTAACTCCACACAGTGAAAGTTTCATTCAACTCATTTCAGTCAAAGTAATATGAGAATAAAGTCAAAATAATATGAGAATAAAGTCAAAATAATATGAGAATAAAGTCAAAATAATATGAGAATAAAATCTAACTAATACAAGAATAAAGTCATAATATTACAAGAATAAGTCATAACATTATGAGAATGAAGTTGTAATATTATGAGAACAAAGTCACAATAATAATAATAATTCAAATGAGGAATGTTGAGCATCTTATGAAGTAATACGTTTGTATTGGTGTTATTAACACTATGGATCCATGTGTTAAACTTAAGCTGTTTGGCATTATATTTAATGGACAGATTAGTCGTCACATAATGTGGATGGGAGCAGAGGCTGTCCACAGCAGCCTTCCCACAGAAAATGGAAATGTCATGAAAGATTATAACTTTTTCTGGTAATATCATGACTTTATTCTCATAAATAAATACAGATCTTGTTGTGTGGCCCTAATACTCCATAATAGTATAATAAAGATTCAGTTTTATTTCAAGTCACATCATTTGCACATATCAGCTTTAATGGGATCAGGTTTTGAGGGAATGTCCTTCAAACTTTAGCCTGGTCCTTGCCTTCCTACGCAGTTCTGCTCAATTCTTGTTTCCCTTCACTGCTCCGCCTGGGATTTCTCCCATAGACAAGGATTTCTTCGGGAGCATTTCATTGCGCAGTGTCTGCTTGTTGTTTATTTCACCTGGGTCTGGTTTTTACCAGGCTATTAAAACTTGTTCTCCGTTAATGTTTTTTTTTTCACTTTCACTCTTGTGACCATAAGACCGACATATAAAATCCATTATTCGTTTCTGATAGGTTTTTTTATTTTTCATCCAAGTGGAAACATTTTCCGTTTAGACACCTCCTGTCAGTTCAAACTGTCAAGTTTGCATTTGCATCTAAATGTGTCTTTCCGTTGACTTGCATCCATGCCACTTCCAAAAATGCACTCTCCATTTTGTGTGAAATCTGTTTGACAGGTGTAATTACGTGATTTCTGCTTCTTGAAATGACTGGAGGCACTAAGCAACAGGACTGTGTGTTCCTCCACCAGGTGTGGTCATAACAACGAGAAGTCGTTTAGGCTCTCAGAAGATTTCTTTACAGGATTTATAAAATAAAAGGGGTTTTCTATGTAAATATTAAAAATGCAATACACTCAAACCTATTTCAAGGAGCACAATATGATTCATAGTTTGAATAAAATGTTAATACGGGTCTCTGGGACGAACACATTTTGATGCTAAGTTTTATCTCTGAAAATCCTCCCCAGGACACGCAGAGGAGGAAGTGACACTCCGCAGATGGTGGCCAATCTCTCTGAGCAGCTTACATATGTGAGCTAGACATACCTCAGCCAAATTTCTATACTGAGATTTGTCAGAGTGTTGATGGTCCGTAGCCAACTGGATAGCATTCACATGCTTATCCCTCCTGCTGCACTTATAGTCCAGATGCAGATGGTGCAGAGCTTCTCCTCAGGAGAGCACAAAGGAAGCAACAATGGTTTCAGTTCGCAGCATGATGTTTGTTTACAGGCAGGAGGAAAAGACAGGAGAATGTGACAAGATCACCGCAGTGAGAGTTGTGGTGGGTGTTTTTCTTCTCAGGGCCAAATGAGCTTCCAAATTGTTTCATGGCAAGGTGTTGAAAGGGATATGATGGTTTGTTTGGTGGCCTTGTGAAGACACATTACTTTACAAAATCTGTTCAGTCTAGTTGTAACATTACAGACTACAGAAACTCAGCTGTTCAAAAGAAAACTGTAGTTGGAAGAATACGAACCAAAGGAACCATTGCTTTGAAATTATTGATATGCCAAAAATGTTTTTTTCAGCAACAGACTGATGAGTTATGTCTGAGTCATAGCAGTCAAACCCAGACCAGGTCTGTGGTTCACTTTCTTTTTGTTCTTCTTTATGAGCTGCAGTTCAAATCATTATGTTTTGGCTCATTGTACCATTCCAGTGAATAACCGTGTGGAAATATATTTAGTGAATGTTTTTAAAATGTGTCACACGCTTTTCCTTTGATTCAAACATGAACTTGTCGTCGTATTGAAAAAAAAATTAAATAAATTTAATAAAAAAATTAATAGATTCCACATATCAATCGTAACAGTTATTGGTTTCCTTATACCAGAGGAGCCCAAGGTGGGGCCAGCGGGCCAAATTTGGCCCGCCAAACCATTTGATTTGGCCCACCAACAGTTGCCAAAGTTACAAGGTTGTAATCTGTTATCCTATGTAGAAACACAGTATTTCCATTGGTCAAATGACTGTATAAAAGGGCTCTAGTGAAGGTAGACTTTCTCCAAGTGCACAGACTAAAACAAAAGAGGGCCATTGCACAACTTAATCATTAAAAATGAAGGACTTTACTTAAACAAGTATCTGTATTTCATGTTTTATATAACTGTATTTGCAATGGATAGAGTTTCATTTTGGCCCCCTCGGGGAAAATGTTTGGGCACCCCTGCCTTATACCAATATCAGCATTTTTTAGAAGTACTCAAAAGTCCCAGTACTCAAAACCAGTATACCAGTATTGATACTCCATTAAATGTGTTACAGTTTACATTTTAAGTGAAAAGTTTGTCAGTTCCATGTTTAAAAAAATATACAAGTTGAAAGAAAATTGTATTTGTTATTTTAATTTATTTTAAAATTCTGCAGTAGTATATATCGTGCTGTATAATTGATTTGATCCAGTCAAAAAGGCTGTAGTCCTATAAGGAAGAAGAGACACCTCATTATAAATTAAAGTAATGTGTTTTTAAAGTGTAATGTTTAAGTTCCAACTCTGTAAGT
The DNA here is from genome assembly GCF_001266775.1 of Austrofundulus limnaeus. Taxonomy (NCBI): domain Eukaryota; kingdom Metazoa; phylum Chordata; class Actinopteri; order Cyprinodontiformes; family Rivulidae; genus Austrofundulus; species Austrofundulus limnaeus. The sequence continues at coordinate 994,842 of NW_013952504.1, read as the reverse complement.
ACTCAGTATTTTAACCCAGTGTCAGCAAGTACCCATATTGAAGTACTTGGTTTGAGAAAAAAATGGTATCTGGACACCCCTAGTAACATAAATCATGAATTAAACGAACCTTGCATTTATTCAATTTAAATTTCTGATCAGTCGTGTTCAGGTGTGGGTGGAGCCTGTTCCACCTGTCGCCTGTTCACATCAGCTAATTAAGACATTGAACATATTTCTAATGGAATAAAAATAATTACTAGATGATTTTTGTTTGTCAAAGGTCAATTTTCCTGTGATGTCATGCTCATTCTGGTCCCTCTTCAGCTGGAAGAAATGAGAAAGAAATCTGTGACAATGTGTTAATGTTTTAGACACAAATGTTTTTTTCTCAAAGAGTTTTCATATTCAAACTTGTGATTGCATTAGAGATGTACATAAAATAAAACAGCGCAATTTGTAGCTACTTTGCAACTTTATCTGCATATGTAGTTTCGCTTGCTCTCATGGTTTGTGTTTGAATACACTTTTTCCTTTTTATTTCTTGGTAGCCTTGACTACACATCTTTTCAGATATGGGTGTAAAATGAAACATGAGTCATGGACAAAAGCTTGGATCTGTGACGTAGAAACTATTTTTCTTGGAAAAACACATTTTCTTTTCTGACAGCTCGCATATGGTTTTACCACCATTTGTGTGTAACAATAGAGGCAAACCTAAATTGTATTTTTGACAGGCAGATTCAACCATTTGTCCCTGAAATCTAAGCCACATGTCAGTCTTTAGTTTTTAATTCAAATTGAACCCATTTCTTCTCATGGGAAATTGGTATATTTATGTTTTAAAAAGTATCTGCAATTTACTGTAACAGAATGGGAGCAGTAGTTTTTAATCAGTGTTGTCTAAAACTAATGAATTTGATCATCAGTGTTCACTGACTGAGATATAAATATAACAGGATATAATGAAAGTAGAATTCCTTCAGGGAAATACAAATCTTTAGCAATTTGTCGGTGCTCTGAATCGGTGTTGTGAATGACTCTCAGCCGCCACAACAAATTTTAGCCTCTTATCTAAAATTAAATGTGTTTTGTTCATGTTTGTGTTTGTAAGTTTGATTATGTTTGAGTCAGGTTTATTCCAACATTTGTTATATATTGCTGAGTGATTCTAAGCATTTTAATAAAAATGGTTTATGAAATATTTTGCTATAAACAGACAAACAGACAAACCAGCAAACATACAGCTACATGATCACCTGGCTTTCATGGTAAGGGGTCTAATAAATATTATGAATTACATTATTGGAGACAAAATGAATAGACACTAAATTCTAGAATACAGCATCTTTACAAATGATTCTGCTTAAAAATAGCTTATACATACAAATGTATGTAAACACTGACACATTTTGACCACAACATTTTATGTTTTTACTGTGATATTCAAATGTTTGACCTACAAAACCAACTTAAACCACATATTCTTTCTGCAATTTAAAAAGATTCACTATAAAAATGTGTATAAAAATTGCAAAACAAAGTTTTGCAGAATAGTACTACTTGTGACATCACTCTATTTTCCTTAAAATTTTACAATTTCTTTAGATGTTCACAGTACAATTAAACGTTTTCCACATATCATGACTGTAAAAATTACTTTAAATATCTGTTTTTTTATTAACAAAAATTCTTTGTATTTGTATACTGTTTTGGGTTTCACAATCCTTTATTGTTGCAATGTGATGGTTTTTTTATGTATATTTTATAGCTTTTTAACAGTTTAGTTGCCTGCATTTGAGTAATAAGAACCTAAATTTAAAAAGTCTTAAATAGAAAGTTTGGAAAACAGTTTGATGGCTCTAAAGAAATGATGTAAATGCTCACAAGAAAACCTCTGATCGACCATTGCTGCACATAAGTTTGACACTTTCCAAGCAAGTTTTATGAGTGCACCTTTTTGACCTGCGAGGGCGTTATTGTGTGAACAAGTAGGAAATCCATAAAAATGTTTTTCAGGTGCCTGAAATAATTTTCACCTGCAGCAGAAGAGTTTGAAGGACTGGTTCCAAAAAAATTGAGGAGCAATTTTCCAAATTTGACCAACATTCAAAGTGTCATCAAAGATTGGCACCATGCAGAAATCTGATGGAAACACAGAATCTGAACTGTCTAAAGCTTTTATTTATTCACTCGTAACAGCTTGGCTTCTTTGTTCTAAACAAATGAGAATGCTTTTAAGCAGAAAGTGTGAAAACATTTTTTTAAAATTTCTAATAATAGTCTTTCTTCACTTTATACACTGTAAAAAATGAAATGTTGGATTTACTTAACCATGTAATGTGACCCCGTTCCACTTAACTGAGTTGAGTAAATTCAAAGCAATATACCAGTTTTTTAACCAAAGAACATGAGTATGTTGCTTTGAATTTACTCAACTCAGTTAAGTGGAACGGGGTCACATAACATGGTTAAGTAAATCCAACATTTCATTTTTAGAGTGTACAACCAACAATTTCTCCTCAGCTTTGACCATAATATTTGCATTTAAGTGTGGGCGGATATGTCGTGAAGGAAATCCATGCTTTGATATGTCTTAAAAATGTAATTATTTCTCCAGTTTTTTTTATCATAACGAACAACTTCTTATTTATGTAAAATAGTCATGTTTTATTGCTTCATATTTACCAGATTTAGAGATAGAAAACAAATATTCTTTACCCTTAAGACTGGAGAAGTCTTTTGTACAAAAGACTGAACATTTCAACAAAAAAGAACCTGTCCAGATGATCTGACTCAACCTTGTTAGATTTTTCTAAATACTGTATCTTGTTAAGCATGTGTCAGGACATTATTTAGACAGATTTTTAAGGATGTTGAATTATTATCATTTTTTATGTAAGGGCTTGCAGAAAATATTATTTGGAAAATATAATTTATCAAGCAAAGAATCTGATGTACAAAGGCATTTTAATGAAATGTTTCAACCAGAAAAGTTGCTATGCTCCAATTTTACCCATTTATTTTTCTTTCCAATAATTTTAGTTTTGCTTTTGAACCGAGCTTAGTCATCTAGAAGATTCTTGTCGGATAGAAATCTGAGCAGCGCTTTTTAATCGCTATAATGAATCCTACTGGGGGAAGGAGGTTATTGTGAATATTCAAAATACTTTGCAGCCTAAATGTGACTTTCATTATTCGAGGCACTGAACAAGACATAATCCTCAGGGATCAAAAATCCCTTTTGTTTTCCTCCACAACTTCTCATTATAAGTGACAGTAACCAAGCAACTGAGAGCAGTAAGACTATGATCTATGGAGCAAACCATTTACTTTCACATAAAAATAAACAATAATAAAACTTTTTTTTGCTCAATTCAGACGAGAACAAACATTGAGCCTTGGCTTTGCTACTAAAGCCTACAAAAATGAAACAATTTTAATTTTAATGCCGTTTTCTTCTCATGATGCTCAGATTTATTGTTCTTTTATACATTAAATTAAAAGACAACTGTTCTCAAGGTGAAATATTTTTGTGACTGTTTTGTCACTTTAGAAGTTAACATCAGACCGTCTTCTTTTTAAATGTCTCTTACGATGTCTACCTCATCATTGGAGTTACTCCCATTATCTAGAGTTACTCATCATTTAAGGGTTTATGCTGAGAATTAATGGGCCTCATGCAAGAACCGTTCGTACGCACAGATTTGTTCTTAAGTTGTGCGTACGAGTGATTTAGGAGAATTTGTGGCATNCATTCACTTGTGTGTTCATATTCCATTTGCAAATCTGTTTTCAAAACAAAATTAAGAAGATTATTTATATATATATATATATATATATATATATATACAGTGGAGCTGACGTACATACGTTGTGGCCACCCGATCCAATCATTTTAAACATCAACAGAGGCCACGCCTCCAGCAAGAATTGCTTCTCTATAGCCAAGAGTCCAGACCCTCGTACAAAGCAAAGCAAAGGACATGGGTCTGGTTTTTACCAGGCTAACTGTACCTCTGTCTGTGTCACATTGTCCCTCTGTCTTTTCTTCCTTCCCTGGTTGCAGACATTAATCACACATTCTGGGCTTACATCACGTTAGCAGTGAGGGGAGGCATACAGTCATGATTGAGGAGGGTTGAGCAAAGATCATTATCAGGCAAATTTACTTTAGGTGTGAAGGCTATGTTTGCATGTCACTGAAGAGGTGTATTCTACATTCAGTGATGGTGACAATCAAAGGTTCTTTTTTGTTGTCAGCCAATGTAAACAACAAAATTGTCACCCACCACCAATTATTGACAAGGTTGCTCCCACATTAGCCGTGTTTCCATCAGCGTGTTTTAATGCGCATTTTGAAGTATCACATCAGAAAAGGTGAATGGAAACGGCATGATTGGAAAAAACTTTCTCTAATTCGTATGAAAGTTGATACGCTCGCTTGAGGTGTTTTTTTAAGACTTAATGTGCAAAAGGAGAGATGGAAACATTTGTCGAATCAGTTCTGACGTAGCAAACATTTACCTCACATGGTTGATCAGCTGTTCTCGCTGTCTGTCCGAAACCGGTACCAGAGCAACTGCAGCAGGACACTCCTCCCGCTGCTAACGTATTCTCAGTTATTCTCGTAACGTGAAGAGAATTGCATTTCTTTCTCTACATCTCAAGACAGCATGTAACATCACCATGATTCTAAAGGCTGAGTTATGGTCGCGCTCTGGAGCGCGCACCCTCGCCGGCAGTGGAGGTGTTTCATACTTGGCGTTTATGTTGTAGATTTCTCCAAAATGACACGTGGAAGTACACTTTACAACTTGTGAAAATGCTGTTAGTAGGAGAGCAAAAGCTTGACAGACAAACAGACTGTGCACAAAGGCTGCGGTGCGCGCAGCGTTTGTGAGGACTTTCCAACATCACGTCACGTCATGTGAACTCTGCTGAGACGCAGAGACTCGTTTCTTAATATCAGCTATGAAATAAACAAAGATCTATGTTCTACCAAACATTTAAGTTCCTCTGTGTTTACAGTAATTATGGTAATAAACTCGTGCGCAAAGTTAATATTTTCAGACTCAGAATGGATGGATAAGCCGGTTGTGCAACACAGCAGTTTGCGCCCACACACACACCGACAAACAATCACTTGTTCTTTGCGTGACAAACATATTTTATTCCTATTTTTACTTAGGATTTTTTTTCACACGCACTTTATTATTTTATGACATTAGAAATCATTTCTGATCGTGCAGGGATCACTCAAACGTGTCCTTCACACATTCAGGAAGTAATTAGCATCTGTTTAACATGTCAGGGAAGGTGTCTTACCTGCGCTCAGCTCCTCGTTAATTGTGATGTACAAAAGCAATGTGCGTGGATTCAGGCGTACGCACAGTTTGATACATCTGGATTTTTTTGTGCGTACGCCGTTTTCTGGATTTGACCGTACGTCAGGTTTTAGTAAGAAATCCCCGCAAGTCTTTGTACATGAGGCCCCTGGACTCTGAACGTGTTCTTCAGTTTTATTGAAGCACCAGGCCACCTTTTCCTCACTGTGTGGCCGCTGAGGGGGGCCGGCAGCCTCTAGCAGGTCTGGAGCCCTCCATTCAGCAAACACTTCAGAATGCCAGAGCGCCTTCTACGATGAGGACTTCTCTTTGTTGGTGGTGTTTTTCAGAATGGAGCAGCCACAAGGGGGTGGATCCAGTTTGTTCCCTACAGGACATCCTGAAGTACCTATAGGGTCTGTTTGATGCTGGACGAGCTGCATCAACCCTTAAGGTGCATTTAGCTGCCATTTCAGCTAATCTTGGGGATATTGATGGCAGATGAATAGGGGCACACTATTGTGTGACACAGTTTCTCCGTAGCGTCAGGAGGCTGCATCCCCCCATTACAAAGGCCAGCGGCAGCATGGGACCTTCCACTGGTGTTAAAGGCCCTTAGTGAACTGCCTTTTGAGCTAACATGTATTGCCCCACTAAATCTGGTTTCTTTGAGTGGTGCCTTTCTGACAACAGCTAAACAAGTCAGTGAGCTCCATGCACTATGCGATCACCCTTACCTTACTGTGTTGAAAGGCTGGTTGGGGGGTAACATTATGGCCGAACATCGCCTTTCTTCCCAAAGTTCTGCCTCCGCGCTATGTAAACACGGCCATCGAGCTGGGGGCATACTGCCCTCCCCCGTTCCACTCTGAGGAACAGAGGTTGGCAAACATGCTGTGCCCAACTCGGGCATTGCAGCTGTACATCGTGGCTACGAGGCTACGAGGCGATCAGACAGAGCTGTTTGTGTGCCATTTTGGGAAGAACAAGGGGCGAGCCCTGTCAAAACACAGGCTGTTGCATTGGATTGTTGGTGCCATTGTGCTGGCTTATAAATCTGTGGGGGCTACTGCCTCCTCTGGGATTGTATGCCACTCTAACAGGAGTGTGTCTACATCCTTGGTGGCTATGAGGGGCATGCCACTGGGAGACATCCAGTGGGGAAAATAAGTATTTAGTCAGTCACCAATTGTGCAAGTTATCCCACTTAAAAAGATGAGAGAGGCC
>NW_013952504.1:977521-983846 GCF_001266775.1 Austrofundulus limnaeus | reverse complement strand
AATCTGACGTGACATGTTCGTACGAACCCTTTGTACGAACAAAAGTAAGAGAAATTTAGGATAAGAATACGAACATGTTTTTGCATGAGGCCCCATGTTTGCTTTTTACAAACACTTTATTTCAGCACCTCAATAAGAGACATTGTCATGTAAATATCTGTTTTCTTCTTGCGCTTCGCTAATGTTTCTAATTTTGTGAAAATATATCCGTCATTGTTCAGATTTGAGCGTTTTGAATCCATTTATGTACAAGTTGTACACTTTGAACACTGCTGACAATTTTCCACAACAAAATGCTGATAGAGTAATGATTTGATGAAGAAAGGACTTCAGATTTCTTTCTTGTATCACAGATAAATTAAGCTGCTTTACAAATATTAGAAAATTGCGCAAGAATATTCAAATTTAAGCAATTGATTTTTTTCTTTGTTTTGGTTTAAATGTGTGGTGCTGTCAAACACCTGATACTTCACATCAAATTGAGGATTAGGTTAGATTTGGTCAAAATGATCTAAGCACACTTTCAGGAATCTTTTTAAGGCTCACACTACAAGATTTTAAAACAGACTGAGAGAGCTCACACTTGAGGATAAAAAAATCATGGATATACCAGGTTTGGTCCTACAGTGTGTGGTGTACAGCCACACGGCAAGAGACAACACACCACACCAAAAGATATTTCCTTCATGAACATTCAGATGTCAGATATTAAATCACGTGAGTCTTCCTGAAATCTCACGAGAATTCAGATGTCAGAGGAAATATCTCACGTGACCTCCAGAAAGATGTGAGTTCAGAGTAAAGAAACATTTAATTTGTGACAAGGAAAAAACAATGTTGATCGTTTGTGGACTATTTTTACCAGAGAAAAAACAATTCCATAGAACTTTTAACATCCAGCAGACTTTCTGGTGAGTCATGACAGTTTTTTTTCTGTATTTTGGAATCCCCTCTGTGTTTACGTCACCTCAGTTTCTGATTGGCTGCACGTCTCATTCACAGGCTGAGAGCTCGTGTGAACACTACTCACACTGTGATATCGGGCCAAAAAATCAAACATGTTGAATATCCCCGATTTGAGGTCGGAGCGGTCCAGACGTCCTTCCGAGCCGACTAGATCGCTCTTTACTCACCACCCACGGTGGGAATATCTGCTATGATTATCTTTAGAGCCATCACGTAATCTGGACTTCCTTAAGATTGTCTGAAGTGCAAAAATCGGCATGATTATCTTTCCGTGTGACACCGGCCTTAGCAGTGTCCCGTTGAAGTTGGGACACTGTAATAAGCATAAATGCAAACAGAACAGAAAAGAGGTGGCACTGTTGCTTCTCAGCATGAAAGTTGCCCAATCAAATTCCATTGGACCTTTCTGGGTAGGGTTTGTATGATCTCTCCATGCATGTGCGGATGCTCTCTGGGCACTCTGCCCCCATACTGACCAAAAACATGACTGTTATTTTATTTTTGACAAAATGCAATTGTTGCAAATGTTTTAACCACCTCAGCTACGTACTTCTCCACATACATTTTTGTACTTAGATCTATAATATAATGGGTGACGTATGACCAAATCGGTTCTGGATACCGTGAGCTTTTTTATGCTTTATTTTATAGCTTGCAATGAGTCCCTTTTGCAAATAAGTAAATAAATAAATAAATAAATAAATAAATAAATAAATAAATAAATAAATAAATAAATATTTGACTCTGTAATGTTTCATTTCTTCCCCACATTTGGTTGTGTTTATTTGCAGAGTGGAGAGGTGACACCTGATCACAAGTGGCCACCAGAGACGTTGGCAGAGAGAAAGGTTAGTGCTGACAGAGCTGTTCAGATATTTGTGATTCTGCTCTGTCAGCCACACTGCAGAGTCAAGGGACAGTCTGAAGACAGTAATGTCAACCTTTTGGACAAAGCATTGTTTGAAGGTCACGTGAAAAAAACAATTTGTCTAAAGAAAAAAATAACTATACTAAACAGTGAAATATGCTACTTCACACAAACCTTTTCCATTGTTGTAATTTCTGCAGTTTGAATCACTTTAATTACAAAGTGCACTTATTCATTAATGCTGACAATTTCCCAGTGCTGATTGTTGTGCCTCAGGTGTCATCTATCGAACAATACAATGCAGCCAGCACCCTCGTCCCCAGGAGGTTTTACAACCGTTCACACTCTGTAAAAAATGTGACCATTATACCTCGCATGTCAGTCAGGGAGGTAGATAGCTCAACGAGCCGCAGAACAGAAGGATGTGTCAGAGACAGCTCAGCAGTGGATCAGCTTCAACCCCACATTTCACCTCAGTTCTTTCAAACATGACACCAAGGCAGGATCAAGGTGTAACAAATTGGAGTTTATGGTGGTGTGTGACAGAGGCTTTCACCACTCAATATTAAGGAAGCTGTGAAAAAAAAGGAAAGGTAGTGCAGCTGCTTCTTTTCACATTTAGGGAAGTTTCCTATATGTTCCAGGACATGGGGTTTTTATACATTGATCTAATTGTGGCAGCTGGAGTGTTATTTTTATGACTTAATCTTTAATGTTTGTCATTATTTAAAATTGTGTTTCATTGCACTGCAGGGCAGAGCTCATGCAGGCTTTAATTTTGGCAACAAGTGTTTACACCCAGAACTGAACTGAATCTGTGTAATTCCAAATACTCTCCTTTTGGAGTGAATAAAATACAGCAGAACAATCCCTCTTGCCAGGTTTAAAGGAGTCAAACTCAGGAATACAGAGTGAGGCCCATGTAAAGATTTACTAAGGAAAAATGTTGGCATGTCAGCAATAACAACAAAAGCTCAAGGAGACAGTGAGGTGAACCAGACTGAGCATAGGAGCCACAATGGCAAACTTCAGGCATGGTATAACTTGGAGACTAAAGGTCTCTGCACCGTATAAGCAAACCTGTGAAATCTGCTCTCATTGTTGCAGTTGCATGAGATATTTTAAACCAATCACATCATTTTGTTCTCAGCTTTGTGTCACCTGCATCTTCTTGACAAAAGACCCAATAGGAAAATGTTTCATCCTCTTCCACAAGCGAAATTATTGTGTGATTGGTCAGAAGTTTGAGGGTGTTTGTTCATACTGAAAGCACTTGGAAGGCAATGGCATTTTTCTTTATCCAGCTACTCTGTTTCCAGAGTCCAATTGTTGTACCGGTAACCACTTCACAAGTCAAATGGACAAATACTCGTGGAGATAACACAGATGTTGTGCACAAAGGAATCTGACAAAAATTGTGGACCTTTAGCCGGGACAGATTTTTGGCCAAAGTGAAGGTGGATATCAGAGTGGAGATTTTTATTTTTATTTCCCAGAGTGATAACTCTAGCTGGAAGATGTGTACAGCATCAGGAAGTGTTTCCCAGGAGCTCAGTGTCTCTCATGGGCTACGAAAGGTGCGTATGAAAATCAACGACGAGCAAACATGGTTCCACATGTTTACTGTTCGACTTCAGATGGAGCATGCTGGGTTCTTTAATGGATTAAGGGTTGATGAGAACACCCGACATATTTGGCCCAATGACAAAAAGGAACAGGTGTAAGTGGGTGGGGCAGAACCAAGGAGAGAAGGCTGACGTGGAAAAGTACTGAGAATGGCAGGAAGACAGGTAGGCAAAAGAAACAAAGTGAACACGAAGAAGAATGGTCTGTCTGATTGGTCTTGTTGGACTCCGGACACACTTGGTGGTATTGGCGCTTCTGTGATTCAAATTCAAAAACACTTTATCAGAATCAACTCCAGTGTCCAATTTTCTCTGTGCTTTGTGAACATATAGCTATTACACAATATCTTCTGCTGCGTGCCACTCCAAGCCCACTTTAGGGTTTCCTGCCAACGGATCCTTCCCACCCTCCCTCTTCCTCTCCTTTAACCTTCTCTTGTTTCAGGGCTAATTGTGCTGTAAAGTTGACTCAACTAGGAAAGCTCAAACAGAATTAGCCCTGTTCTGCCTCATTTGGCAGAGGTAGAATTATCCAGCTCTTCGTTGACATGCTGCCCGTGGTGAACTCTGTTGCTGGCCGTTTGCTAGTTAAACAGCAGTGGGTAAACATCACAGCCACCCACTCCTCCAATGTTCAGTAGAAAACAGTGTTAGGACAAAATAATATTCTTGTTGGTTTGTTGACCCCCGACGACTCATTTTAGTTCTGATTATGTTTTTGGTCAAATGGCATTGATATTTTGGGATGTAATCCTCACGTTTATGAATATGAAACTAAAAAAATCACTGTGTGAAATGAGAAGTTTCAAGTATTACTTTATAAACTTTAAAACTGTCTTCAATTTATACTTGATCACCTATTTAGTTGATTAAAATCTTGTTAAAAATTCCATCTCACATCAATATACAGGTGCTGGTCATAAAATTAAAACATATTTAAAAAGTTGATTCATAAAAAGTAAAACTTGTGTGTTATATTCATTGATACTGGTATTGGTATCAGCTCGTCATGGACAACCCATGCTTAGCACAGAAGTCCAATAACAGAACACCACTTGGGTTCAGATCAGGGAGGCTGTTCCTCCCAATTTCCCCCTTCCAGATAACTCCACCATTGCCTACATGGGCACTGAAGTCACCCAGCAGAACAAGGGAGTCTCCAGATGGCACCCCTTCCAGGACACCATCCAAGGACTCCAAAAAGGCAGAGTAATCTGAACTGATGTTTGGTGCATAAGCACAAACAACAGTCAGAACCTTCCCTCCTGCAGCACGAAGCCGCAGAGAGGCAACCCTCTCATCCACCAGAGTGAACGCCAACACCAAGGCACACAGCCGGGTCTTGTGAGTATCCCCACGCCCGCCTGTCACCTCTCTCCTTGGGCAACTCCGGAGCAGGAGAGAGTCCAGCCTTTCTCCAGGAGTTGGATTCCAGAGCCCAAGCTGTGAGTTGAGGTGAGCCCAACTTTATCTAGCTGGTAACACTCAACCTCACCCACAAACTCTGGCTCCTTAACCGTGAGTGAGATTACGTTCCATGTCCCTAGAGCCAGTCTTTGCTGCCAGGAATCAGCACAGCCAGGGACCCACCTTTGCCTGCAGCCCGGTGCATTCAAAGCACCCAACCTTGATGGTCCTCCCCGCGGGTGATGGGTCCACGTGGAAGTGGCCTCCTGTGGTCCTTTTTGGCTTCGCCCGGCCGAGTCCCAGGAGCCGAGGCTCAACCACCAGGCGCTCGCCGGCTAGCTCTCCCACAGGCCTGGCTCCAGGGAGGTGCCCCGGTTTCCCTATTCCAGGTGAGGTTTCCTGATGTGGTTGTTGTTGTTTTTTCATCAAGGTTTTGGAAATGCTCTTTGTCTGACCCCTCCCCAGAGGCCTGTTTGCCATGGGAGACCCTACGAGGGGCTAATGCCCCAGACAACATAGTCCCTGGGGTCACAGGGGTACTCAAACCCCTCCACCATGTTTAGGTGGCGATTCTGTGCCTACGGAAATAAAATGTTTTCAGAACAATGTTTGAATTCAAGCAATGGTCTTTTGAAATTTCTCAGTCTTGGGAAGGACTGATATAGTAAAACAATCCCGATAAGCTAGCAAGTACCTAAGTTTGGTCAAATAATATTAATTAGCTCTGAGTAGCACAGTCATAATTTGACAGGAATTGTTAAAAGTATAAAGCTTTGTGACCCAGACTGATAAAGTAAGTTCTGTGTCAGTCTGACACTAGGTTCTGTTCTGTGAGTAATACTGTACAGCAAGATGACTTTTCTCCTGTTTCCTGTTGTGCTTCATTTACTCTGCTGCATTTCTTTGTAATACGACTCTTCTACAACAAATCAGTTTTATTTCCATTTTATGTGCGTCGCTACGTTGTTTGGAAAATGAAATGATACAAGCACTTTAAAATTTCCAGTCTATATCTTCTGGGAACACTGTGATCTGAGTTAGTGGAGACACACAAGGCCGTGTGTGTTTGTAGGAGATAGACATCTTGACAATAGCATGTCTAATTCATCTGTGTTGGCTGGCTGACTGGAGGAAGCGTCTCTTGGTGACACTGAGTGGGAGCAGGTTGTACTTTGTGGTGGCGAATTTGTATGAAATTCTTTACTGGAAGAGGTGGAGGAGAAAGCGAAGGAGGGGAGGAACAGAGATGAGTAGTAAATAACACTGGCTCATGTAATGAGCTCCAGGCTGAGCACCAAGATCTTAAATTTTGTATTGATTTGGCTGAGCCGAACCACGGCTGTCAAACTTACAGAAAGAGAACAATGATAAAGTGTTGTAATGAAGTGTGCCAGAACTGTTTTCGTCTCTGGAACAAGTTGGCTCCAATTTGAAGAAGATATGGGGGTGGGGGTGGGGG
>NW_013952504.1:975079-977436 GCF_001266775.1 Austrofundulus limnaeus | reverse complement strand
GCATTAAATATTTCTCAAATATTTCTTAATGTGGTGTTTTCCTTTTGCTCTGTATTTCCTATAACATTCACACAAGAGTTGAAAAGTGATAAAAAAAATTGTTGCCATTTTCTGAAACATGGTTAGGTTTTACATTGACACAGTCACTGTTGCACCAACAGCCCTGCCCCCTCCTTGTGTGCCATTTCATGTCATTAATCTTGTTCTGTTTGCTCAGGTTAAAATCACTCACCCAGACACCTGCTGGTGGTGGTGGGGGGGGGGGTAGTGACAGCTCCTGCAGTGAGAACTATGTGACCAGCAGAGGTGGATGATGATTAGCTAATGAAGTAACAATTAGCCTATATGTTTCACCTCAATATTTCTGAAAATTCTCTGAAAGTTGTTTCTTTCACTGTAAATCTCTTCCACCCCTTTTTTGAAAACTGATTTTCAGACAGAACACTTCATTTTACACTACATGATATTAAACTATTCGTTCTGCATGCTGTCCTCTCAGTGTTTAACACTTTTGTAACAAGTGTCAATATTGCATCTGATATTCCAGTGAAGATGCTTTCCTGCCTTGCAGTTTTTCTACCCCAGCCACTTTGTCCTTGACTTTCTAGCTCTCCTTGTTCTTCTGGTAAATGGTGTACCAGGAAAAGTAAATAATGTAACTTCTTCTCCCTGTGTCTCATTTCTTTATGCCTTCAAGTAGACCTTTTCATGTCAAGCGGTCATGCATTGCAAAATACACTTGTTTTAAGAATCAGAATTTAAAAAAAGAAAAGCAATTAGTTTGTGTTCTGTTGAAGAAAATTTCAAGAACCAAATACAATTATTTTACAGAACGGACCAAATCATTTTTTTATGTAATCTACAAGATTGTTTTTGAAAAAAGTTCGTATCCTGTTTCTGTTATGCCTTAAAACACATGTGTCAAATTCAAGGCCTGCAGGCCACATTTGGCTTGCAGGGGACTTTCGTTTGGCCTGCCAAAAAGGGCTTCCCACCACCCCCACAAAAAAATAAAATAAAATAAAATAAAATAAAAATACTGAATTAAAAATGACAAAAATTATATCAATGGCAAGCTTTGAATTTATGATTCAATATAAAAAACAGATTTTAAAGGTAAAGGACAATAATATTTGTCCAGCCCCTGAGCTGTTGGTTTTGACTCACTGTGGCCCACTGAGCAATTTAGTTGACCAAACCTGTATTAATGTCTCAAAATGAGCTGCTTTAAAGCCAGCATTGACCATAAACTACATCTCCCATAATGCATGTCGATTATGCATGGGAATTCCCTGTCGGAATATGGGAGAGTTCAGAATTCAAGACCTACCACAACTAAACAGTGAATAAAGTTCTCTTACTTTTACTTTTAATAGTATTTCTGTATTATTTGTTTCACATTTAGTCAGTTGTGCACATAGTAGTTTTCTGTGTTTGTAAGTGGATGTTTTAAAACAGTTTCTATGCAGGAAATACCACATAGAGCTCAGTTATTGTTCGTTAGCAGTGAGACGAGGAACATGACAATTTCTGTTTAGTCAAAGTTAAACATGAAAAGTAGTTAGTAAAAACAAGCACTTTGAGGGCCACCGTAATGCTCTGAGATCTCAATCGGATTTGCCTGGTTAAATAATAGTAAAATAAAAAAATAAATAAGTTTAAGTTTATAAAAGATCTAAAACCTAAGTTTAAAGTGAAGAAATGAAATGAACAAATAAAAGGAGAGTCACAAAGAACAAAGCCCAACATTGTCAAACATTACATAATTAAATACCAGGAAAACTCAAATGAAAAGAGAACATAGAAAATGTGAGTTTGCAGATTCTTCTGAAATTACAGTAAGTCATCATGTTTGCAAATAAAACATTTCCCTTCCTCCTCACACAGTGACAAAAGCAATCAAGAGGATTTCATTGCTTAGGGGTGGGAGGGGGTGTTGGGCATCAGAAAGTTCATATCCAACCTCTTTCTCAATTACTGCTGAAAAGTGCATCATTGTCATGGAAACTGTCTCCCACCACTGTGGTGCAGCAGGCAGGAAAGTGCTCCTCCTGGCAGAGCCGTGCAGTAAATGTCTCTGGTTACCGTTCCGCTGCACGTACTTTGTGACTGATTTTGAGTATTAACGCTATTCTTTATTCCTGCAAATTAAATTTTCCCACTCTGAGAGAGGCAGAGGACGGAGCTCATTTTCACCTGAGTCGCAAACAAACAGAAGACGATATGAGGCAATGTGTTTGTCTGCTGTGCTGACAGCTTCTGCATTAAGTGTGAAACTGTAATTTCATTGTGCTCTGTACAATGACAAGAAAGATCTTATCTTATCTTATCTTATCTTATCTTATCTTATCTTATCT
>NW_013952504.1:963566-974189 GCF_001266775.1 Austrofundulus limnaeus | reverse complement strand
CACACACACACACACACACACACACACTCACACTATATCATGTTTTAGGCCCTGATTAGAAGTAATTGTTTCACAATGTGTTCATTTTTCAGGGTTTTATTGTTGTCGTTTTTTTGTTTTGTTTTAGCTTTGTGTCATTTTTGGCTGCTTTTTGTCAACTCTACAAACCAGAACATTCTTGTCTTGTCCTTGAATTACATAAAATGGTCAGCCTTCTTTGTTTCTCTGCAGGTCTGCTGTTCTATATTTCTTTCATTTTTAGTACTGATTTTAGAGGCAATCTGCACAATATTTTGAGTTTTTCTATCCCGTCTGATTTGAAAGAACTCTTAACCTTCAGCTTTCTATTTGTTGATGCAGACTCTGCGTGTTCAAAGTAAATATATACTGTATGAGCAGCATTAATGTAATACTTAAAAAGGACGCTGGTGTCTTTTTTTTAAAGTCTCTGACCTCTGAATATAACTCATAGAACCAGATGATATTTGAAAAACATGCATATTTTGAATTTGACCAAAATATTTCTTGACGATACCTTGAAGAGAGTAAAGATTCTGAACTACATAATTTATGCTGACTATAATAATCATGTTGATTTTTCCATTCATCATGATGCATTTATTGTAATTATCTTAACTGTTTTTACAAATGAAGTAAGTGGATGAATGGAAAAACTGAAATGCTATTAACCCATTTAGTTTCACAGAGCAAATTGACTCGAATTGAGTTACATAACATGAAATCAAAATGATTTTCTTGCTTTAAAGAATAAGCAACCAGGCAAAAAACCTTTATAAGGCTGAGTTGACAGATGACTTTAGTTGAAGAAATGAAGGGTCTGCCTATGTTTCACTGTAGGTTTAATGTGTTGTATCAGAATGGCTTGAAGACATTTTACCTCCCATTCTAAAGGCTTCATTTCAAAAATGTCATCAAAATCCCTTCTGACAAGAGGTTATAAAGCTTTGTGTAAAAAGAAAAGTTGTACAGCTGCCTTCTGTTTAAAAAGTCAAGATCACTCTGAACACTGAATTTTCTTTGACACCCTTTACAATAAAAAATATCAATCCTCATTTTATGAACATGCTCTGTTCATAAAATTACTCATTACTTATATGTTCATGTTTTATCACTCAAACCACTTTATAAGAAAGTCCATCACATCAAACTGCCTACAATTTTCCTTTTTAGTCATTTATTTTTACTGTGCTTTTATTAAACATAAAAAAGAAGTATTTAGAATCCCAGCTAAATGAAATATCTTAGTAAATAATTTAAATAACACTTGGCTTCACTGAGGCTTAACTCTAGATACTTTCATTGTCTGTGTACTTGTACCGTACATATTTTAAAAATGTATTTTGAGTTTATCACTGTGTCTGAACTGTCGATCAGTTGTCTTACGGACATTTGTTTATATTCTGAACAGGTACATTTGTGTAACTATGAGGCTGGCTGAATCTCAGTATATCTCTACAAACAACAAGAACAACCAACAAGTAAAAATTTTAAAAACTGAATTTTAAAAGCTTTGCTATATTTTGTGTCCCTGACCTTACGGTAAACTTGTTTCTGTTGTGGTTTGACAAGAATTGGACCCAAGAATACGGACTGATATGAGGAGCTCAAAACAAAACAAAACAAAAACAAAAACAAAAATTTAACTAAATGTTACTTAATAAAAATTAATAAATAAAAATAAATAAATAAAAAAACTGACATGGCAGCAGAAAAACCTACAGGAACTGAGGATAAAACACAAAGAGGCACAGGTGGATCATGTTTGAAGAGTTTATACAGAAAGATACAAACATAACAAGGTTCACAGGTAAGTTAAACTGATTTAAATAAAGAAAACAACGGACATATTTTAACAGTTTGTAAATAAAAAGTTTCTGTGCCATTATATATATTCTTATCTCTGCTATCAAACTACAAAAAATGACCGAACAGGGTAGAGTTGACAGTGATTATTGGGAGTGAGACTTGGAGTGTAAAGCGTCTCATTTGCGTTTACAAGAGACAGCCTCAAAACGAGTTGATCTGAGGCACACTTCAGCTATATGGAGGAATTGAGACCAAAGCATTGCAGTTCAACTTTATGAAGACCTCAACTGAACGATTTAAATGTGGAAAAAGAAGGATTTAAAGCATGGTAAGTTTACTTTAACGAGAATGTTGAACTGGTGTAGGTGGGCGTGGCAGGACAGAGGAGCATGAACTGGCTATGGAAAAGTACTGAATGAATGAAATGACGACACAGGAAAACACAGAGAACAGAAGCAAACACAAGAATCGCACAACAAAATAACAAACATGAAAACACAGGGGGATGAATTTTACCAATAAACAAATAAATATAAAGGAAATTTTTTAACTGATCAACTGAATGTTATCCAGTTTTGTCATTATTATACATTCTGATTATTGCAGCCATGAGGTTTAAAACAGAAAATGAGAGTTGGTGTGTGTTATCAATTTGTTCTTTCTGTCAAAAGTTGGTTATGTTAACGTCTGACATAAAAGGCAACACCTCCAGGGGTGTAACCAGGAAGAGACGTGCATTATAATGTCAATTCATCATTATATGAGAAGGTCAAGCTCAAGGCTTTTGACTCTGAGGCCTCCACCGTATGGAGCTGATTGGAGACAGATGAGAAAAACATTTTTAAAGATATCCAAGTGGGTTCCTGCTATTATTCAGACTTGCATTTGTGAACAACGCTGATCTCTACAAATAAATAAGATAAAAATTAATCCAAAATACAGATCTTGACCACTTCTGGTTATACCTCTGGTGTCAGTGTTAAAATGTTCTTTGGCTTCACAAAGACTTTTAGTGAGCATTTATCTTGTTTATTTCCTGCATTAAACTCTGTTTTATTGTGCAGCAGCGGAGAGCTGATGGGAAGGTGAGCCATTCTCTGTATTCTTGTGGGAGTTTTTCTAAGACATTTAACCTTCATCGTCTTTTGTAAACCATGGCAACTTACACGTTTTCTCCAGCAGTGACTTCAGTAAAGAAATGTTCTTTTTTATGAGTCATGACATTTAAGAATGTCAAAACTCCAAATTTATGAACGACAAAAAACACAGAGCAGACACTATTAAATATCCGTGTTCATATTGGAGTTCTGTTGGGACATTTCAGTGCAGTTTATATAAAAATTTCCTCATCATCTGTAGCCTTGAGTGCTTATTTATTAGCGGTTTTCTTGTAATCCAAATTTTCCAGTGTAAAACAAAATGCAGCCTTGTACTGACATTGTCTCCCTGCCGAATTTCATTATCCAAAATAATTGTGGCTTTTTCTATTCAGAGTGACAACACGGATTAAACATTCAGTAAATAAAAAAGGAGATGGTTCAAACCAAGGATGTCGAACTCGTTTTCACGCAGAGATTCTTAACATAAGGGCCGCGGCACAATTGTGGGCCACGAGCGCCACCTTGAGGGCCTCAAAAGAACAACAGTTTTTACCT
Organism: Austrofundulus limnaeus; assembly: GCF_001266775.1. Classification (NCBI taxonomy): domain Eukaryota; kingdom Metazoa; phylum Chordata; class Actinopteri; order Cyprinodontiformes; family Rivulidae; genus Austrofundulus; species Austrofundulus limnaeus. The sequence goes on along the minus strand of NW_013952504.1, from coordinate 970,707 downwards.
GTGGGCCGCAGAGGGCCGCGGAACCACATTGATTTAAAATAAGGTGCAATTGACTTCCTCACCACTAGTAGCAGTAGTGCGCCACTCAGATGTTTGACAACTTTTTTTAATATGTAGAAGAAGAACCTTAGAAACTTGCCAAGAACGGAAACTTATTTTAAATGTAAACTAAAGCAAAAATGAAGGGAACGCACTAAAAAAAGTCAAACTTTATCACTAATACGAAGTGCAGCTTCTGTTTTTATCATGCAATTTTTAAAAGTTAAAAACTTTATCAAATACATTTGAAGATACAGGTATAATTTAATCTGCACTTCATCAAATTAACTTTTGTAGTTTGTTTTTAAACATTTTGAATGTAGCTATTTTAAAGAAACTTTAAACTTGTCAAAAAGCTGTTGTTACTGTTATTGTCACTTATAAGAATAGCAGCTTCTGATTCTACCATGCAAAAATTTAAAAAGTTTAAATATGATAAATAGCAAATTTTTATTTGCAATTTATCAAATTTATTTTTGTAGTTTTTTTATTTGAAACTTTTACATTGAACATTTTGAATGCATTTATTTTATGACCACAATTTGTTGAATTGTCTATTTTTGTTATTTTTTATGATATATATATATACACGTATATATTTGTGTTGATAAGCCTGAGTGGTCTGTTGAGTGACTGTTGTATTTGTTTAAATAATTGTTATGGGCAGGTTACAATACTTCTTTTTAAATTTTTTGTCATAATCATGTCTTGTGGTTATTTGACAGGAGTTTTACTTTTAAACTGTTAAGTGTATTTAATTTAGTTATAATGCAAATACAACACAAATTAAACCAAAATTTAGAATAATTATCATTTTGATCCATACATTGGTAATGTCTGACTGGGCCTCGTGCCACTTTGTGTTCAACAAATTGGGCCCCGAGGTCAAAAAGGTTAAAACCCCTGACCTAAAGGGTCCTCAAAGGACCAGTTGTAATTAACTTCAACATTTCATGTTTAACTTTGACTGAAAACATGAACTGAGCTTTGTTTAGTATTTCTTGCATATAAACAGCGTTCCAACCCTTCCTCTTATGAACACTGAAAAGTATTGAGTGGCTGACTAAACGTGAAATAAATAATATATAAATAAGACTAAAAGTAAAAGAGTTTTACTCACTGCTGAGTTATGTAGCTGTCATCTTGAATTCAGAACACTTTTTGACAGAGAATATCCACTGGAGGGGCGTTCCAGTTCAAATTTATGACTTGTAAGTGGGAAATTCCCACTTGGCCTGTAGCAAAAGTAGCTGGTGAAAATGCAGTGAAATGGAGATTTTTCTAGCTACTTTTGAAACCTGTGCGCCCCCAGGATGCCATTATTTTTGAGTAAAATAATCAACATCCATTATGCGACATGTAGTTTATTTTCAATTCTAGCTTTAATATGCTTATTTTAAGACATTAAATACATCTTTGAAGCACTCGCTGGTCATGTAAAATGCTGTGGCGGGCCATATTTGGCCCACAAGCCTTGTATTTGACACATGTAATTAAAAAACAAATATCAGACTTTTGCTATCTACATGTTAAATTCTTAAAAAAAAAACTAACATTGTTGCTTTATTTCAAAGAGAAATGGAGCTGTGCAGGTGAACAAGGAGCCATTTACAACACTGTCACTAATTTCTTTATAGGTTCAGCTTTAACCATAACATGATGTGGCAATAAAATATGATGTAATGTTATTACTTTTTACCCATTTTGCATCATCCTCAGGAGAGTCTCATCTCTCTTGCTTTCAGCGATTGTATTTGTTTGAGTTATACTGCTCAGGTTGACAAGTCAAAATGTGTGTGCTTTTCCCAAGTTTTCTTTTAGATTCTGCTTCCCCAGAGACATATTCAAACCAAATTATTTTGGCAACAGGTTTGTTGCAGCCAAACCTGGTTAGATGTGCGCCGGTTTGTTTCTGTGACTTAGGAGATTTAGCCTTTGTAAAGGACGTTTGTCATATCATAGGGTTTATCTGACAGAAGTAACAGCACCCACAGACAAAGATTTTATTAATATTTACAAAACCAGATGTTGGGTAGAATAGAGTTTATATCGTCTCCTCTCTGTTTGGGTCGATAAAAAGGTTGGGATAAAAGTTGAGTCATGCCAACCTTGGCAGTTTGCTCCACTAATATGAAATGAATAAATTTATTTACGTTTTCAGAATGAGCTGTCTGAAAATAATTTTCCATGTTTTAATAATTTATACCCTTACATTCCATTGCACCTGTTCCATCTACAAATATGAACACGTTTTTTTCTTTCTGAGATAACGTTTTACAGTGTTTTGCATTTTACGGTTGATTTTTTTGTGATTTCAAGCACTAATCAACCTGATAAAGATCTCACCACAAACCCTTTAATTTCCTTCACAGTCCATGACATTTTTTTTCCAGCTGTTTACTGTTATTTTCAACAAAGACCTGTTAAAATTCAAACAAGTGATTGACTAAGGAAACGTAAAGTTTATTAGTGTCTTTTATAGCGTTCCTTGTTCTGTTTAAAAGCATCTTAAAAGCAGGGCCTCGAGGAAGACTTGCATTCATTAAACCATGAAGGACAAACTTTTTTTTGGAGTATTATTCATTAAAGTTAACAACAAAACAAACAGAAAAGATTAACTCAGGCTTTCTGTGGCATTTTAAACTTGCAAGGATGAAGATAAGATCTTCAAACATCAGACAAAACGTGAAGAATGCCATGGTTGCACTCATAAAAGGCATTTGTTCCCCCATGTTTGTTTTTTGTGTGTTTCTCCGGCTGGATGTTCTAAATTGCAATTTCGTTCTGCATTGCATCTTAGATGTTGTGTGTGAATGACAATAAATGATTCTGATTCTGACTATGGAAAGATGGCCTAATAATTAAAGCTTGCTTATATGTGCTGAGACTTTCAGATTTGCGGAGCAAATATTATTTTAGCAAGACTTTTGGCCTGGGAAAACTTCTGAGAAAAAATTTATTTATTTTTTTTAGAAATTTAAAGGTTTTTGTGGGTTTGTTTTAGTCTTGTTTAACTTTTATTCAACCACAATCAAGCAACTATGATACCTTCAGTGGTTATGAACGTGCTGTATATCAAAAATAAATTGGCATCATAGCCAATACACACCTTGAAATTGGCCTCTGTCTTTTTAAGAAGCCCCTACTGTTTCTGACACTCCCACTTCAGCATGTTTTCAAACAATGCTTCGGGTGAGGGGTGCTCTGTGGGATGGGAGCTCAGCTACAAACTGAGCTCCAGGGAGGAGCTTTGTACAAACAGGCGTGGCTTTGTACCAGCAAACGTTTATGCAGCTGTTAGGAGATTCAGGGATTTCTCAAACATGCATGACTGAGTCAACTCTGGGTATGTTTTGATGAAGGAAAGACATTATAACATGACATAATACTCATAAAAGTTGATGTTGCATAATACATCCTGACGTCACTCATTAAGAGCTGATGATTTTCCTTTACACAAAATTGCTTTAATATTTCAAACTGTTCAGAATAAGGTTTGAGTGCAGTCTTCCAGCCACTATAAACCCTTCTTCCTTGGTGACTTCCATCATTTCCAGTATCGCTACACACTGTATTAAAACAAAAACCATATATTTATTTTGGATTGAGATAGCTGAAGCAACAATCAAACACTGTGGATGTTTAATTAGTTTAATTAAACCTTTTTACATTTAGGTTTTAGAAAGGAAATAAAAAAAAACATTTTTTTCCTTTTGTTTTGAAAAATGAAAACCAAAAAAGCAAACAATATGGGCCTGTTTTAAAATGATCATCCACCAAATCTCCTCACACCCGCAGTTTTTCTGATGTAGTTGATAACTTTTATGTTTACACATTTCCTTCCTCGGCTGTATTTTTGTAATCCGGAGTTCAGTCTCAGCACAACCTCTTGAAGGATATTTAATTTCAGGAGGAGTGGAGAGAGCAGACGCATGTTGAAGGAGCTGCTGACTCAGAGGCGCAGGTGCGTTCTCTGTGGAAGTCATTCTGTCTCGTGTCATGTGTGCAACACTATGACACGTTACGCCACACACTGTAAACTCAATTAAAAGTAAATATCTAACCTGTCACAAACACTGTTAATCCTCATCTGACAGAGACAACAAATACAGAGCTTAGCTATGATCAAACCACAGATGGATCATCCGTGCAACGGCTCATATTTAATTGATGCTGCTTTGCAGTGAGGGCTGTGAACTATGGATGTCACATTTTATTAACTGACTCCTTGGATCACGTCACCAGTGGGAGACATGAAGACATTTAGAAATGTGCTGCAGAAAGAAATCAGTGTAAAATCTCCAAGAAAAGGAAATGGACAGATGTTTGATTGAAAGGTTTTACTACATATGAATTTATTAAAGCAACAAATAAGCATAAATTTGTGTAAGGTGTTGTGTTTTTCTTTTTCTTTTATCAGATGGCTATAATTTAAAATGTGGTGAAAAGTTTCATGTTTTAGACACTGGGAATGCCATGGTGGTGCTGACTTTGGTGTGTCATTAAAAAGTTTAGGTTTGACGTTTTTCTTTTTTTCTATCCCCGATGACTCCACAAAGGTGAGTTTAAAAATAAGTGAACTGGTTTAAACACCAGCATGGCTTCAGTTTGTTTTATTAAGGGTTTAGCCAGTTAGTGTGAATGCCCAGTGAACACAACCATATCAAATCCTACTGTTTGTCAGGAACCATTGGCATCAGTGAAAATTGAGCTAAGGGATTTTGGCAGTGGTGCTCTGCTGCACAGCCTGCTTCTGTATTAGACCAAGGTATTTTTGATTGACTTCATCAGGGCTGTAGCTCAGTGGTCAGTGCTGCTGTCCTGTATGACTGATGCTATGTTCACACCGAATGTTTTGAGCTGCTGGAGCGGCCGGTTTACATGCAAAGTCTATGGTGGATGGGCGTTTAGAGCATTTAGCACGGCACGGTGTGAAGCGGTAGGTGAGGTTTGAGCGTTTTTCGTGCATGCTCACACACACACACACACACACACACACACACACACACACNAATTAAAGCAGCACTGCTCCCTGTGTTTGTTAGAGACCAGAAACACCCAGAACCTTCAGATTCTGCTGCTTTGGTTCTGATCCAAAAAGCCTGGAAATTCCTGCAGAATAAACTGAGTGTCGATGAAACCTAACACACACACACACACACACACACACACATCAGAGCAGTAGTTAAATCAAGCTTTTTTGTGTGTGTGTTATTTTTTATAGAATCAGCTTTACTGACTATAAAAAATAACACACACACACACAAAAGCTTGATTTAACTACTGCTCTGATGTTTTCTAACTATAGTCCAGCACAGACTTTTACCCCACGGTTAGTGGGACCTGATGAACTGGGTCAATGTATCAACATCTCTACAGGACTTCCATTGATCATTACCTGTAATGGTTTTAGATGGCAGATATTTCTTTTCTTAGGAGTTGGTAGGTTATTCTTAATCATGCATGTGTTTTATCCAGGTACTCCTGTTTCCAAACACAGTTCATGTACACAATTAGGTATCCTTTGGTTTCAGCATACTTTGGTTTCTTCGATGTAAAAGCAGTGATGTGTTGATCAATACTGAAATATCAATGCTATCGATACCAGAACTTTATGCTCTGAAATCACTTCTAAAATCAAAATATTGATACTTTGGTACAAAGTAGTAAAATTCTTGTGTTCTCAAGCTTACTTTTTATTAAAAAGTGATAGTTTCTAACAGTTTTCTCTCTTCAAAAGTTACAAATACACATTAGTGTAACTTCAAAATCATCAGTCTGTGCACGTTTCCACTCACCGCTCACGTCAGCCCTGTGCTGTTGAAGTACTTCTCCTTTGATCTTCACCTCGGTGAAGCACAGATCTTTTGTGAACACAAGCTCATAATGCAACGATCCACCCATTTGGTGTCCTGCAGAGATAACACAGTGCAAACAGTCACCTTTCTGTATACGTGTAGAGCATTTGTGCGTGCTCTCTCCCTGGATTGATATACCTATTATAGACAGTTTTCACAACCCTGCTTTGTTTTGCCAGTGTTTGCAATCGCACTTCTCCAGTGTCCTGACCCTTCTTTCTCCTCTGAGATCGCTTATAGGTGTTATGGGGTTATGTGGGCTTTTCTTAGCAGACCTGTGCCACTGACCCGCACACTGTTTGCTACAGGGTTCTCCACCAGTCTGAATCAGAAGCCAGTTATGAAACAAGAAAAACATATTTTCTAAAAAAATACTCAAAGTTATGTGTTTGTGCTGTTTTCCAAGCTAAGAGCTTATTTTTAAAGGTCAGACTGATTGCAACAGATTTCTATTGCTGGGATAAAAAAAGATGACCTGCATATGGCAATTTGCCAAACTTCTAAACAAGCTGTTATGGTGCTGCTGTTTTTCTGCTATAAATGTTTAGGATTGATTTACATCTTTGTTTTGTATAAGATGCATCCATGCATCCATTTTCTGTACACGCTTCTTCCTTTCAGGGTCGCGTGGATCACGGGTGCCCATATCCAGCAGTCACAGTGCGAGGGGCGGGGTACACCCTGGACAGGTCGCAAGTCCATCACAGGGCCACACATAGAGACAAATGAGACAAACAACCATTCACTCTCTCACACCTAGGGACAATTTAGAGTTATCAATTAACCTAGCAGTCATGTTTTTGGTCTGTGGGAGGAAGCAGGAGTACCCGGAGAGAACATGCAAACCCTGCCCAGAAAGGTCCCCAATCCGGGATTTGAACCGGCGATCTTCTTTCTGAGAGGCATCAGTTCTACCAACGTCACCACGTCACCGGTCTAAAGATGTGATTAGAGGTGGCTTCAGCCAGGCGCTCGAGGGCACGCATGTCCCATATACAACTGTGTGTTGTACTTCGTTCCATTCCTTCAGGGAACCGTGGTTATATTCATAACCTTACTTTTTACAACTCTAGGAGACATGTATGGAGAGTATGGAGAGCCGTTTTAGCCAAAATTAAATAAATAAATAAATGGGTGAAATAAATAAAAAAATGAGTAAAATAAATCAAAAAATGAAGAAAATGAGTGAAATAAATTAAAAATTTGTTAAATAAATAACTTAGCTTTTTCATGAACCCAATTTT
>NW_013952504.1:952488-958201 GCF_001266775.1 Austrofundulus limnaeus | reverse complement strand
GACATATGATTGCTATGGCTGAATATGTTGAAATACACCCATCTGTGACACACTGCGTTTTTTGTACTTTCTTGTGTTTTTTTTAAATATTTTTCTTGTTATTTATTTATTTATTTATTTTCTTATTTATTTGCTGACAACTGGGACCTCAGTATCTGTCTTTCATTCTTCATGTACTCATTTGGAATGACAAAAAAAAGATTTATGTGTTGATTCATCTCATTACTCTGCACAAAATTTAATTATGACTCCAAGATGTTTAGAGCATTGTTTTAGGTATTGTTTCATATGAAAAAGGGGTGATGCATTTTTAAAAATTAAACAGGTAAGGCATTTTTGCCTTAATTTTTTGCCTAACATTTTTGAGGTGGTCTCGGTCCGCTTCCAAAGGAACTCTGGTGCAATTTGCTTCTGGTGTGAATGCAGACTATAGCTTCAAACTGAACCAACTACAGGAGCATCTCATCTCCTTTAGGCTATGGCACACATTTGACATCTGTGCTCTGTCTCAACCCCAGTCTTGTCTGCCTAATGGGAGCAATGACCTTCACCTGCGTGGCTTTGTTTAGAAATTATAGTCCGCTTGCAAAAAGCTTAATGTGAATGCCAACCACACCAAAGGAAAAAATAAAATCAATTATTTGGCCCCGACCAAACAAGTGGACCAAAGGATTTTCCTGGTGTGAATACACGCTAAGTGTGCGGCACCATGAGACTCTTTTTGACTGTTTTTGTCAAAAAGAAAAATATTTTTACATAAATTACCTCATGACCTCATTTATGAAATCTTTTTGGGCAATAAGATGTTTTTGGGGTAATTGTTGTGAAGATTTTTCCTTCTTCTTGGCAGTTTATGTTAAGCAGCAATCTACTGGGTGTGAAACCTCTTCATTGTGACGTCTTTCAGTTTCTCTACAAATTTTTGAATCTCGTCCTACCAGAGCTAATCTGACCAAACAGACAAACAACCTGTTGGTGTCAGTTTTAGTACTTAATCCTTCAGGCCCCTATATTGTGGGTTAGGGAGGACTTTTCACTGCAGTTCTGCAACTATATGAAAACTCTTTTGAAGTTTTGGGGTTTTGATTTACCTAAAATTTATTTAGATGATGAGGGAAAAAATAAAGTTTACATGAATTCCAGCATGTAGGTTCCCCTGTTAGAACAATGTGTTTTAACAAAATAAGAAGCTTGTCACTGGTCAAAATGGTTAATTTTACTTTCTCCACCTTTTCAAACCATTGTTGTTGTTTTTTTACAAAAACATAACATATTTAAAAAAAATGGATGCATTGTTTTTATTTTATGGATCTTGTTCAAATTATCTAAAAAAACCAAAACGTTTTTATGATTGTGTTTTTGCACTTTGCTGTAATTGCAAAAATGACAAGTACACTTAAAATTAAAGAGAATAAAATAATTTTTTCATCTTAAGGATAATCAGGTGTAAATTTATTCATTAAAAACTAATAATGTGCATAAAAAATACTGGATCGGAATGCTTAATGAAGCAAGTCCTGGTGGAATCTCCAGTGCAGAAAGTGCCAACAGTAAATTAAATATTTTCCTGTTTTGCTACTGTTACTGCAAGCAAGACCATGGGAGACACATCAAGGTCCTCTAGAGTCATCAGTCTGACTCATTACTTTAAATTAAACACTAGATGGAAACACTCTTATGGAAAACAAAAGGGATCAAGTGCAATTGCAACATTTACTCTAACGCTTGTATTTAAATCATTTGTTAGCCCTTTGAATGAGTTTAGAAAGAGCAAAGTGCCTGAACTCTCAGGAAAATGAAGAAAACTCCTGAATACAAGTAAATACAGTGGTGTTTCTAAGAAAAGACTTTCTTATTATTAACTAATTAGGAATGTTGCCTCCAGATGCAAATTCACAACTTTTATTTGCTAAAGCTGTCTGAATAAGTGTTAGATCAAATTAGAAAACCAATACTCCTTTATAAACTTAGAGCAAACACTAAGTCAGTACACTTCTATTTGAGTCTACATCATTTATCAAAACCAGTCAAACAAGCCTGACACCTTTAGATTATAGATTATTGTATTTGCTCTTCATTCACTTGTACCCTGTTGCTTGGATGCTGCACCTTCCTTGAGGCTGCAACAAGATCACTGGAATAAATGCTGTTTAACTGGGTCTACTTGCTCTTTATCCAGTAGAGGTAGAGAATTTCCTCTCTTGTGATGAAAAAAAAAACATTTCTTTCAATAAAATCCTTAATCAAAAGAAAAAAATAATCCTTCAGTGTTAATGTATGCATGTATGTACTGAGAACACTCAAATAAGGGATTATTTAAAATAATGTTGAATGACATCAAATATGACAATTTAGCTGCAAAACTTCAAAAAATTAAATTAGGCTGAATGACCTCAGTTCATGCATTTGGTCATATTTATAAGTTCAGAAGCATTGAGGTGTTAATATTGTTTACATGCTGATTCACAGCTAAATTTGCAAAGCCAAGCAGCAACAGCAGCAGTTAGCTGTAGCATTTCTGGTAAATTCAAAATAATGATATCAGTCACTGAACATAATGGAGAAAATTGCAGAAGTATTCTTTCAGGCTATTCTAATATAATGAAATTTTGCCAATTTAATATCATTTTCCAGGCCTATAAAATAGATCTTTTTAACTCCTTAAACCCCTTGCCCCTGCCAATGGGGGGCAGAATTGCACTTTTTTTTCATTAACCTAAGTTCCCTTAGTTAATCATAGACTTGTGGTATCTGTAGAAATGTCAGAATCTTTGCTAAAAAACTCATAAAAAACTTTTCTACATCCACCAGACAGTTACAATGACAAGCAGTTGATGAAAACCTCTAAGGACTTATATATACCAGTGTGAAATTTGCAATTTGCACAGTAATATGTATGTTTGTTTGGAAAAACTGTGGCAAAAAATAGTGTCGTAGAATTTTAATGTTAGCCAATGTAGTGCTCCTCCACAACATAATGTCATTTCTGAGAAAGAAGTGTTGTAAAAACCAGAAATTATTATACAAAATGGGCTCTTGTTTGGTTGGATGTGGGGATACTCACAAACCTCCGTCTGTGTGCCTTTGTGTTGGAGTTCACCCAAGTGAACAAGATGGTTTCCTCTCTGTGGCTTTGTTCTGCAGGAGGGAAGGTTCTGACTGTGAGTGTCTGCTTATGTACCAAACATTAGTTCAGAATACCCTGCCTTTTTGGAGTCTTTGGATGGTGTCTTGGAAAGTTTCAATTCAGTTTATTTATATTGCACCAAATCACAACAATTGTTGTCTCAGGGCACTGGAAAGGATGCCATCTGGGGTCTACCCTGTTGTACTGGGTGACTTCAGTTCAGATGTGGGCAATGAAGGACTTATCTGGAAGGCAGTGGCGGCTGGTCAATGGGGGGGTGGGGTCGCAGGTTCACCCCCCCCCCCCCCATTTTTGGTACACAAAAATAAAATAAATTAATAAAAGAACATGTTATAAATGTTTTGACAAAATATCGTACATAGGATTTCTAATAAGCAAAATAAATAATTTATAGTTATTGGTGTGTAAACTTCCATTTTACTCGTGAGCATTTTTGTGCGTATCACTTCTGGGTCACGCTGTGTTCGTCGCCCATACACGCCCATAGACTCCCATACACAACTTATGTGAATATTTTGGTCATGCGCAGTAAGTCCTCAGTGCAAAAGAATAGGGTGGCCTGTGTTCGCAGCTGACCTGTGAACACACACCGGTAGTGGGTGGATCCACCTGGTGCTGACGACTCAACGTCATAAGGCGGCAGCTAGCAGGGCAATACGAGGCGGATTTTGGAGAACAACAAACGAGAAATGAAGGAGAAAACGACACCGTAAGTCCCTTATATCTAAATATTTTCAAAGCAGAATATATGAGGAGAAACTTAAAGTGAAGTAGCTTGGACCGGATAAGCCGAACATAATAAAAATTGAGCAAGAACGTGGTGTAGTTAGATTGTGTTGGTGTTCCCTTTATTTTTAAATGGTGAACACAACTTAATATAATATAAAGATAATTTTATGTTGTTTTTGTTTAGTTTAGTTTTTTTTGTTAATTACTATTGTTTGAATTTATTCTTGAAAAGGAGCCTTTATATTTTTTCTTCTGTTGTGCATAGTTTATTTTGTTTTTTAATAAAATGAATACATTTTTTAAATTAAAATGTAAATATTCATTCACTTCATTTTATTTGAACAAGGACAGCACAATAAATAATGTTACATGATAAAAAAAACAAGCAACCGTTGCTATGTACAGGGGTTTAATAATGGTTCATCTTAGAGATGCAACAATTTGTTGCTATTAAAATAACATTAATTGTTCTCTAATATTAAATATATATTAGAAAGCTCACTTGTAGCCATTTCTGTATTGAATTAAATTTGTGCATTTATTGTTTTAGGTTTGTGACACCATCTTGAGCCATTCACAAAACATCGAATCAGTGCTACACTGCTGCAGGCAGACAGATTCCTGCAGGACAGTTCTCTGAAGCAGCACTGAAGACCATGAAGGCTCACCCAGTGCTAAAAAGGACAAAGAAGTCTCATCTAGTTTAGGAGCGGCAGTGGTGCTGTGGCTCTGTACCAGCTCTTCATGGAGAACAATCTGCAGGACACCTTCAAAGACTGTGACTCTGCTGAAGATTCTCATCACATCTCTGATCACAGTTAAATCTGAGAGGGGCTTCAGCATGGAAGAGAATCCAGACTTTCCTCAGGTACACACATCTCCGTGCATTGACCATGCTCTATAGAAGAATCTTGTTAAAACATCCCTGACTTAAACCAGAGTCATGAAGAAATTTGCATCTCAGTAACAGAAGAGCAAAATTTATGTACAGAAAATACAACACTACATGACATTGTAATGCGGTTTTATTATTTTTAATTTGTTTAATAAACACACTGTCATGACACAACTTAGTACATGCTTGATTGCTTTTGGAGATGAGCCTATTTTAGAGTTGTAGCCCCACCCCCTGGAGAAAAATCCACCAGCCGCCACTGCTGGAAGGGAGTGATTGGGAGGAACAGAAGTGGAACAAGTCATGTTCAAGGCCCTCATTGCAGATATGGCTTCCAGAAGCTGTTGCCTGAAGGTCATCAATTCATTGGTGGTTGTCACAGTGGGAACCAGAAATTCAGCTTCAACCCCTTATAAAGAAATGGATGTAGTCCTAATTTTAAACATTCTTTGCCCACCCTGAATAGGACATGTGTGTATGGAGTGTCTAAATCAGGCAGTGGCTTGCCATCATAAAGAGTGCAGACCCCAGGAGCTGAGGGAGATTTTCATCAATTGGGACAGGGGATCTCATGATTGGGTCAGGCTAAAATCTGCAATAAAGTCTTCACTATTCTACTAACTTTGAGCTTGTCAGAGTCAATCTTTCCTCATCATCACAGCAGTGACTGAAAACCACACAAAAACACATTTTCACGTCACCAGTCTACATGTGCTTATGAGGCTTGAAGCATTCTGGGGTGGGGGTGTGCGCTGCAGGAGCACAGAGAGTCTGTGTTGCTATTAAGAGTGGTCCAGTACTGTATAACCAAAGCAGAAGCTGTGTCCGCATTCTTGGCACAAAGTTGAGCTTACAGTGGTTTGCAAAAGTATTCATACCCCTTGAACTTTTCCATATTTTGTCACATTACAACCACAAACATAAATATATTTCACTGGAAT
>NW_013952504.1:946367-951158 GCF_001266775.1 Austrofundulus limnaeus | reverse complement strand
GTCTTTCACATTAAATTCCAGTGAAATATATTTATGTTTGTGGTTGTAATGTGACAAAATATGGAAAAGTTCAAGGGGTATGAATACTTTTGCAATCCACTGTATTTCAGTGTGGGTTGGACTCCACCAGGGCTTTTCCTTGTCTCATCTCTGTTGTATGCAGATGATGTGGTTCTGTTGGCATATTTAGGCCAAGATCTTCAGCAAGCACTGGGGCAGTTCACAGTTGAATTTGAAGCGGCTGGGATGAGAGTCTGTTCCACTAACTCTGAAGCCATGGTTCTCGACTGAAAAAGTGTGGAATGCACCCTCTGAGTCAGGGGTGTGACGGTGGTGGGTGGGGGCTCTGCCTCAAGTAGAGGAGTGCCATGTTCAAGAGTGCCTTGATCAAGAGTGATAGTAGAATGGAGCAGGAGATAAATCAATAGTTTGGGGCTTCATCCTCAGTAATGAGGGCATTGCTTTGGTCATTCGTGGTGAAGAAAGAGCTGAGTCGAAAGGCAAAGCTTCCAATTTGCTGGTCTGTTTACATTGCACCCCTCACCTATGATCATGCGGTGTGGATCATGACTGAAAGAACAAGTTCCCGGATACAAATCGGCCAAATTTAACTTCCTCTATTGGATGGCTGAGCTCACCCTTAGAGATAGGGTGAGGAGCTTCATCCTCCAGAAGGAGCTCAAAATAGAGCAGCTGCTCCTCCACATTGAAAGGAATCAGTTGAGGTGGTTCAGGCATCTGATTAGGATGCCTCCTGGATGCCTCCCTTTTAGAGATGTTCTCGCAATGTCCCACTGTTAGGAGGCCCCAGGGAGAATCCAGGACTCGCTAGAGAGATCATGTATCCTCTCTGGCCTAGGAATACCTCGGGGTACCCCAGGACGAGCAGGAAATTGTCACTGGGTAAAGGAATGTCTGGGTTTCTCTTCTAGACCTGTTGCTTTCGCGACCTGACTTTGAATAAGCGGCAGAAGATGGAGATGGCTCTTATTTGGTTAGACATTAGCCTAGCCTAGATGAAGACTGTTGCCCTTTTGCTGTACTCTATAACTGATGTAGCAACTGATACTTTCCATCCATCTATCCATTTTCTCCCATTTATCTGGGATTGGGTCACAGGGGCAGCAGCCTAAGCAGAGAGACTTGCCCAGACTTCCCTCTCCCCTTCCGCTTGGGCCAGCTCCTCTAGGACAATCCTGAGGCATTTCCAGGCCTGCCAAGAAAATTAGTCCCTCCAGCATGTCCTGGGTCTTCCTCTAGGTCTTCTAGTGAGACATGCCCCGAACACCTCACCAGGGAGGCATCCAGGAGGCATTCTAACTAAATGCCTGAGCCACCTCTACTGGCTCCTCTCGATGTGAGGGAGCAGCGGCTCTATTCTGAGTGTGACCCAGATGACCGAACTTCTCACCCTATCTATAAGGGAAAGCCCAGACATCCTGTGTAAGAAACTCCTTTCAGCCGCTTGTATCCACGATCTTGTTCTTTCTTTCTTGTTCTATCACTTTTGGCTCAGCGCTTGCTTTACTACAACACATTGGTACAGTGCCTGCATCACTGCAGATGCAGCACAAACCTGTCCATCAATCTCCTGCTCCATTTTTCCTTCATTCATGAACAAAACCCCAAGATACTAAAGGTATCATATCATGCTTTTAAATCATTCTTTTTCACGTCTAAATCATTCACTTATGGTCTATTTAAAATAAAACTGCAACGCTTTGGTCTTAATTCCTCATTTTTGTTGCTCCACAGACTCCTTGCTTTCCTTGCTTTACCACTGTTCTGAGTTGCGCCTCAGAGCAAGCTGTTTTGGTGCGGTCTCTTTAAATGTAAGTGAGATATTTCACACCCCGCCCCCTCCAGGTCGCTGAGCGTTCAACTCCACCCCGTTCGGCCATGTTTGTAGTTCCATGGCAAAAACACAGTTATCTACCAACTAAAAACTGTTTTTAAGATAAAATAAGATAAGATAAAACTTTATTGATCCCACAGTCTGGAAATTTGCACATTACTGCAGCTTAATACAAGAGAGGCTGAGAAGAATAATGAAAGATTAATAAAAGATAACAAACAAAACCCCACAATATACACATGTGATATATAGTAATGTACCAATGCACATATACACATATACATAAACACATATGCTTATTTATATACATATATACACCATAAAGTACAGTACAAAAATGAATGTATATGAAGGTGCATATTAGTGATGGCAGATGGCAAGAAAGTATAAGGATGTCAACAACAGTAGACTTGTCAATCCAGCCTTACATGTACGAGCCAGAGTCTGACCCAGTGCAAGACACTCAGAATGACAAACCTGCAGAACCACGTCTTCGAACGAATGTGTCACAGTGGTGCGTTATTTATTTACACACTCTATATCCTTACCTACACTGGGGAGCATAGCTAAACTAAAATACATGCATTTGAACTACTATTTAAATACTATTATATTATATAATTTACTTTTGTGATCAATAAAGTATTTTTAATTGAACAACTACAATATACTCACATTCACTGTACAGATGTGAAATTATTTTAAATAAATAGATTTTTGTGCTTGACTGTTAGTTTGAAATGTACAAAAAGCAAATAAAATGCAACTGTTTTGATTTTTCATTACCAATTAGCCTATTGATTTCCATRTGTCAAATCAGAACTTAAATCATAATTAAATGATCAGTCACATTCTACTGTGGCACTGTAACTAATATTGTATGTCACAGGTCTGTGGGACAGCAAAGAACCTGAAACCCAAACGTCTAAGCCAGATAAATTTCAAACGCCACAAGGCAGAGCATCATTTCAACTCTAACTCCAGGGCTTYAATGAYWKAAGTACTCCCAAACACACCTCATCATCTKTCACACAAAGACTTCAGAGATGGTGTTAGCAAAGCACAAATTCAGCCACTTTTCCTTCTCCAGAAAACACCAATTGGAAAGTGACATGATGATGTACTGACAACATTGAATGTAAGAATTTATGTAACTTATTACTCCTTGATAAACAACAAAAAAGTGTCAAATTACATTTATGGTTTTGATGCAAATCATTTTTACCTCTTTCACTCACACCTAGGGACAATTTAGTTATCATTTAAGCTAACAGCCATGTTTTTGGTCTGTGGGAGGAAGTCAGAATGCCCGGAGAGAAACCACACATGCACGGAGAGAACATGCAAACTCTATCTAGAAAGGTCCCCTGGCTGGGATTTGATCCGTCAATCTTCTTGCTGAGAGGCATCAGCTCAACCAACTGGGTCCTCCCCAAAGTATACAAAACTATCGGCCTGAGACCATTTATCTACTTACTCTGAAACTTGCAAAACAAAGAGCATAGATCAAGATTCAGCAATTAAGAACCAAAATCACAAGATCTGAATTATCACTTTAAATGGATGCATTATTTGGTTACATGTCAATAAATTATAGATTGTAGAGTTGTAACCACATTTTCTAAGGCTGATAAAACCATGATATGATCATAGTTTAGTTTAATGTGGATCTTAAGGTGGTTTGGTTTATATTCAGACCTACTAAAATCACCAATCCCCCTCTGTCCTCAACCTTTTCTTAACTATCCTGCTTTGCTGCTTTTTGCAGCTTCTCTTGCATATATTCCAAAATTGGAATTATGGATATGGTCACCTGGTAAAAGGAGAGTCTTCTTGTCTTGATGGGACATACGCTGCTGGGCATGTTATGGATTCCAGGGGGAAGTGGAAGATTATGTGCCTGTCTGCACTGTTGGTCAAGGTTGTTGAAGAAGTATACATATTTGGATTATTGACAGCAAGATTTCCGCTCATTGGATTTGGTGGATACCTAGCCTATCATGAAATTCAGAAAGTGTCGGCAGCCCTTTGGGCTTTACTGAGACTGTCTGGCCTATGTGAGTGTATATGCTGAGCTGTCAACGTTCAGACTCCATTTTTGGAGTAGAATCACAAACTGGAGGCAATCCTTGTTAAGGGTCGCAGGCCAGCTGCTCCTAAGCTCGCTGGCAGAATAGAATAGATCTTGGAGAAGTTGTTACGCTCGTTGAGGCAAGAATGACCAAAGAATCTGGATGATTAAAATATGCCATTGAGAGATTTTAGTGAGACTGTAAGTTGGACAATCAATAAGTAGTGTCTGCCTGAACCAAAACAACTCTGATTCTCTGAAACTGGCTCCCATATGTCGGCTTTGAAGACTAGATGTCTCAAACTCTCCTGGATGTTACGTAAACTGACACTCTGCCCCTACCTTGCCCCTCTCCTACTCATGTCTGTGAACTGGTGACCGAGAGCAACCAAGGTTGACCACCTAAAGACTATATTACTTCAGGAGCTATGGCTAGGTGGGGGTCTTATTTAGCAGATGCACACATGCACAAACAACACTCCACAGCTTCCAACCCCTCCCCCCCGACACCCCCTCACACACACACACACACAAACTTGTTTTTATATCCTTGTGGGGCCCGTCCATTGACTTCCATTTATTTTTTGGTAATTTTACATCCTAACCCCGACCACCAACCCTAACCCTAACCTCACAGGTACCTTCCTGACCCTAAAACTAACCTAAACTCAATTCAAACCTTGGTCCTAAACCCAACACCCACACCCAAAATCAACCTCCAAAGTTGTGGGGCCCAAGGTGCACCCGGTCCCCACGATGCTGTATTTTTCTTAAACATGGGCCCCACAATGTAAGAAAAACAAGAACACACACACACACACACACACACACACACACACACACACACACACACACACACACACAC
>NW_013952504.1:942912-946357 GCF_001266775.1 Austrofundulus limnaeus | reverse complement strand
CACACAC
This sequence comes from Austrofundulus limnaeus, assembly GCF_001266775.1. Lineage (NCBI taxonomy): Eukaryota > Metazoa > Chordata > Actinopteri > Cyprinodontiformes > Rivulidae > Austrofundulus > Austrofundulus limnaeus. The sequence goes on along the minus strand of NW_013952504.1, from coordinate 946,350 downwards.
ACACACACACACACACACACACACACACACACACACACACACACACACACACAACTCACCGCCTTTGCTGGCTCATATGTGTTCTTTGCAGAGATTTGGGTATTTTGCAACCTCTTTGTGTCCTTGAAGGGACACGGTATGAGATATGATTTTTTTTATTCCTCATCCACTAATGCAAAGGCAGCACCTTCTACAGCCACGGGCACTTGTCACCCCATGTATGTGATTCTCGTTTTTTGTTTCTCTTGGATGGGTTGTTCCGAAATGCCTAATTTTCCTTTGAGATCAATACAGTATTTTTGAATTGAATTGAATTGAACTGAACTGAATTGAATTGAAATGAGAAATCCTAATGACAACATTTATATTCATTATTGTATCAATTATTCAGTGAAATTGTTATATAAATTTGTATATATTTATGAGAAAGTTTTGATTCTTTTTTTACGTTGGCATCATGATTTGGTAAAGAACACCATCATGACAAATTTTGTTTAGCTACAGTGTTCAGCTGTTGTTAAAGTTTATAAACCATAAAGGTGATGAACTCTCTGCCTACAGTGACAGCTGTGAGGTCTTTCAATGTTGTTTCTGTGCCGAGTGATACCACCTCACAAATTGAACTACCTACACACAATATGCTGCTCTGTGGGCTGTTTCATGTTTTCTTTTCAGTATTTCAAAATAAATAAATAAATAAAAATAATAATTGTACCCAGTAGCTAAACACATGTTCTTGTCTGTTCAACTTTAAACTTTAGACTTGCTTTATGAAACAACAACAAAAAAAAAAATCCTTACAATAACATAAATGTTATTTTTGAACAGATGAACCAAGATTGTTGCTGCTGTGAAACAGTCTTCCTTGTCCTTGTTTGGTAGACAATAGGTACTCGGAGAGATTTAAGCTGCATCGTAGCATACGATTATATCTTTTAGCAGGCAATCAAACTCTGACAGCATCTGTGTTGAATTTGGCATTCACACTAACAACATCATTTGTGTTGAATTTGCAGCTGTGAACTACAGGAAAAGCAGCCCAGACATGATATTTGCATGTTCGCAACACCTGACAGGAACCAAGTGACAGATGTGAATAATGAATTGTAAATTGGCATTTCAAAAAGGATGGCCGGAGGAGGTGAATGTTCCACTCTCAGTGGGAAATCATGTTGGGATGCATATAAAAGTCCTATAAAACACTCAGCAGAAGGAGAACGCGGTGCACACAGAGAACTTAATGAGCAGCAGATAATGCCATGGGGCTTGTAAACAGTGGCAAAACCCATAAATGGAGTACGGCAGCACAAATATTGGCGGAAACAATACAATACAACAAAGCAAGAGAACACGACCATCACAAGAATAAGCGAGTTTCACCTGAGGGGAAACATGTTTGTTTCTGACAGATGGGCAAGCAGCTGAACACAGCGAAACAAACACAGGAGTAGTCATGCATTAATCACTAATTGCATCTGTTGGACATGAGAAACAGTTTGTCTTTTCATAAAAGTCTGCAAGATTTCCAGATGCTGTTTGATTGTATTTAATTTTTTTCCCTTTCCATTCAAACAACTGAAGTTCATCAGTTTCAGGGCTGTAGTGATACAATAAATATGTAACGGTTGTGTTAATCACGAAATGAATCACATCAAGATAATATTTCACGCCCTATACAAGCCACTTTAATGTTATTAAAAGTTTTTTCCTGCTTGCACCCCCCATTTTGAGTTTTAATTTCTTTTTTACAGAGGCCTGTTATTGGTTACAAACCAGAGAACCATATTCTCAGTAATTATTTTGGAAATATTGTTTAGGAAATGTCCCACACAGATGAAGACAAAAGCATATCATTGTAATCATTGACCTTTAAAAAGGTCAATGATGTAATAATAGCTGTATGCAGATATTTTCAGCTGATTTTCAAGCTAACTATGCGTTATTTGAAAATCCCATCTAACATTTCAGTTTAGTTTAGTTTTTTTTTTACTTTTTAACATGAGAATTTTATAAAACAAAAGAAAAAAAACAAATGCACACATAAAGGCAGAAAAGAAAAAAAGCGTTTGTAGTTTATTTGAACATAGAAACAAAATACAGATGAATTATTAGTTTTCTTACTGACTGAAGTGAGCAATAATGCAATCACCTGTGTGAGCTCATTTGTTTGTCCTGTTAACAAAATCCCATAAACCGCTCATACTTGTCAAGTTGTACAGATTGCCTATAAATGAGATGGATTTTTCACATTTTGCATGTGTACAGACATACTGTATAGCGAAAATCTGTTTTTCTTTTAAACTCACCTTCAAGGATTTTCTACATCTTAAAACCTGTAAGGAAATACTCACGGGACTGTAGGCCTGCCTGCTTTACACATTTTTGAAGGTCTGTATGCAGGTGAATATCCAAAGAGGCTTACATGAACCACTGTATTGTAATAACTTTTTCTGAAACTACATCTACAACTGATCACCCTTTACAGCCAGCCCATTTAAAGATGACCACCACAGCTAATGAAGAGAAAAATGTCTTATAATACCTTGTCTTGTAAGAGATCTGAAGGTGCTTGGAATGGATCGAGGAAGAGAAAAGGTCCATTTGAAGATTTAAACATCTGGAACATGGCGTTTACCTGAATTAGCTTACTTAGTGTTCGTTTTGTACCGCAGGATTGCAGGGAGGCTGTCAGACCAAGGTGACCAGAAGAGTGGAGCAGACGGAGTGTGGCAGGAAGGAACTTAAGGCCGAACAGTAAGATACTGTATCTCTTGATGGTCATGTTGTAGGTTGGCAGTGCTGAAGAGCAGGGTCCAGCTAGGGCCAGACATGATACCACAGCATTAATAATGTTGGCTCTGCCCTGCCACCCAGGAGCTGCAAGGAAGGGGTGACAGCAAAAACCCTATAATCCCCACAAAGAGTCAACCCCTCAAACTCAGTGTTAGAAAGTAGTGCTGATTTGTTTATTTTTAAAAGTGTACCATTAACAGTTAGTCCTGTTTGTCTTTTATCAAAATATTTCATGCCCAATTGAATGCATTTCAATAAAATCTCCAGAAAGCAATCATTGGGTGTACATCTATAACATTTTCTGGAGTCAACCCAGTGGGGCGGCTGTAGATCAGTGATCAGAACAACTGAACAGGTTTGATTCCACTACCATTCAATCACGTGTTGAAGTGTCCATGAGCAAGAGGCTGAACCGCTCATTGCCTCTAATATGTGCCCCATCTCTGTATGAATGTGCTCTAAAGTAGGGGTCGACCGATACATCGGCCGGCCGATATTTTTGGCCGATATTCACGTTTTTCCTTTGTATCGGTATCGGCCGATACGCGCCTGCTCTGGCCGATCCAGCAGCCATGCTCTGGGCTCACGTGCGCGCATCCATTACAGCTCCCTCCCCGGTGGAGAGCGGGTGGTGATTTGTGAGAC
>NW_013952504.1:927299-940698 GCF_001266775.1 Austrofundulus limnaeus | reverse complement strand
GTGAGCGTGCATACAGGCCATGGTGGTTCAGTGCATTACTTATTGTTTTCTTTGAAACAATTGTACCTGCTAATTCTTTACAAAAATGGCTTCTTTTACTCCTCTCTCAAACCAACGTTCCTCCCTATCAAGAATGAGAAAAAGAAGCCATTTTTGTAAAGAAAGACCGTCCATCATTAAACAGAGGTGGGGGCCTCCATTTTCAGCTGTCCCCCTCCTACAGCGCTGCCATTGGCAGTATCATTCCACCCCCTGTTAACAATAGGTGTTAATTAGGTGTGAGCGATAGCCATGTGATGTGAGTATCAGTCATCTGTGAGCGATAGCCATGTGATGTGAGTATCAGTCACCTGTGAACGATAGCCATGTGATGTGAGTATCAGTCACCTGGAGGCAGGACTCAAAAGCCTGAATTTTGCCTGAAACTCTCAGACTGAAGAAGTCTCTTGCAGGAGAGACGAAACGTTTCATTAGAGAAGAACCCGTCCAGAGGACCTATACAATTTTTTCTCTTTTTTTATTCAGAGTAGCTTTGAAGAGATGCAGTAAAGTGCTGCATGAACAAGTGTGAACGGGTAAATTAGGGCACCAATTGTGTTGTAAATCACTTTGAGTAGCCTGGTTGGCTAGAAAGGTGTCAAATAAGTACAGTCTATTTACCAATTCAAGTGGGCTGCCACAAACAATCCACCTCAGAATGACACAATGAAAAGACCTGATAAGTGGAACCGAGTGAGCTCACACAGACAGTTTTTCAAAGAGAAAGTGTTTTTATTTACAGGTGCTGTATCGTTTGGACCCAGGGCTGAGGGGAAAGCAGAACAAGGTAAGTAACAGTTCCAGAAAGTCTTTACTTAGGATAAGTAATGAATGATTTGTTAGTTTTTCTTCTTACAGGTTTTGGTGAACTCAGTCTGGCAAGACCAGGGGAAATCCAACAGAGTGTCTGATCTTCAGCAGAGTGACCTGAAGTCCAATACAGGTGAGTGGCACAGTGAGTTCAATCCTTCAGTGGTAGTGCAGGAGGTGAACATGGTGAAACTTCCTTGTGAGCAGTCCGTGGTTAAAAAGTGACAAAGCTTGGTCCTGGACAAGAACAGAGATTAACATTACAAAAGCGATGACTAGAATACAAAAATCTATGAGGCTTAGTAATTACCAAATTGCAAAGATGCATCAGCAAAGACTAAACGTGGAGTGAGCCTTAAAAAGGATCCTGAGCTTGATACCAGCGACCACCCGCAGCTGACATCAATCAGACAGAGGGAGCTCCAGCAAAATACCGATTGTGTCACAGAAACAGCAACTATAACCCAGTTTGCAGGTGTTCATACAAAATCTTTCAATGTTGCATAACATTATATTCCAAATTTGCTCAAAAGTGATAAAACTATTAATAGTTGAAATTTAAATTGCTGACAGTAAAGCAGTGTGTGATCTGCAGTCCTTCAAGGGATGCTAGACCTTTAGTTTCAGCATAATTTCACAAACAAATGACTATCAGCAGTTTTGACTTTTTATTTATTACACACACAATAAAAGATGTTATCTAATCCGGTGTCTCTAATAATTCCGTACTGGAATATTATGTTTGGGACAGGCACTAAGCATAAAGCATCACTTCTTCCCCTTGGCCTTAATTTTAGGAAGATATCAACAGCTAACCTCATTCGGAGACTTTCCCCTGCTTTGTTACATAACAAAAGCTGCCATCTTAGCCAAGTAGAGCAGATCCCAGTTCCCTATTGTCCATGCATTAATTAATTGTAGTAAATGTCAGTAGCTGCTGGCGAGGGAACAGGCGATTAAAGGCAGTCATCATTTAGCAGGTCATGATTTTGATAAGGGCAATTAGAGCACAAGCTGTTGGAGAAAATCGATGGGCAAAGGAAGAGGCTGCCTCGCAGAAATTATCCGAGCTTGGTCTTGTTGTGTTCGGAGGGGAAGAGACAGAGCAGGAGGAAGCATCGCAACAAAAATTCATCAAAACTAATCAGAGATGAGTAGCCATGATCCTTGAGGTGTCATCATTTCTAATAAAAACTGCTCTATAGCTGCTGATGGATAGTTAAACTGACGGGACAGGAAGCCTTGTTATGATGTTGTTCAAATACAGCAAAGAAAACCCCAAAAAGCTGAAGTCAAAACACTCATTTATATCCATATCTGTCTCTGCAATACACATAAATGGCTTCCCCTGCTTCCTGCTCCCTGAACATTCATTTCCATTTCTCTGATTAGTGTCCACTGGCAGGTTTTAGGTCACGTGCATGTGAGTTATACCAATAACAGATAAAGCATCCTGTGGTAATAAAATACTCCAGTGTTGACGAATGGCAGTTCCCTTCAATCAGGTTTGATTAGGTTAACCATCTTCAAATGTCTCATCAAGGACTCAAGGAAAACTTGAACAGTTTAGGTATAATTACTTCACTCTTTCTCAAAGTATGATTAAAAGCTCTCATCTGCCATATGTGCCTATGAAGAACAAATAAGATCTGAGGTATTAAATTAGTCAGGGAATTAAGATGTACTTCACGATGCGTAGACTATTAGTTTAGCAGGAATGACATAAAAAAGATCAAACAGACTGAGCTTTTATACAAAATTTGTCTCCTTTTTATTTTTAAAGGAAGAGGATAAAAGTCATTGTCCTCACTGTGTGAATGGAAGTTTTAGTGAGAACAAAGAGAGGAATACTGGCATTTTTTTCTCTAAAAGAACAATTCTGGAGAGTAAATCTTAACCCATTTGTCAGCCTTGACATTTTAGTGTATCCTGCTTTAGAAATTTTGGATAAAAGTTTTTTTTTCACATTACAGCAAGAGTAACGTCTAAAAAATCTCAACCTTTTTGTGCCAGACTGTCTCATGATAATGGAGAGAAAATCTGAAGAACAGAAGATGAAGTGCTATCATGGTAAAACACAAATATGCTGGTATGTTTAATTTGGGTCACTAATTTGTTGAATCTTGTCCTCTGTTCTTTGTTTTAGAAGTGTCATTGTAAGTACATGTCAACCCCTTTGGAGATTTACCTGTATCTTGACCCCCATAAATCCATAATTTTCACAATAAATCCAAAGTTCTTTCAAACTATTTAATGGTGCAGGGGGTGGGGGATGTTGGCGTGGATTAGAGGATGTGGTGACACAGTTACAGTAGTAGCATCTGCATAGAAACAGAGAGGGGAGGATGGGGAGGTGGCAAGATTATTTTAGACTTAAATAAATCTGAAAGGTTTTGAAAAAAAATCCCCAAAATCAAGCCATACAACTTGACATGTACATAAGTAGCTTCAAAGTTCTACAACAATAGTCCAGATCTTTTAAAGTGTGGTTCTGTGAAAATGTTTTGACCAGTTATATCTAATCCTATTGTTTTTAATTTTTCCACAAAACTCTCTTGCAAAAGTTGGAAAGTATCCTTTTTTTGCTTTGCTTTTTGCTTTTCCATTTTGCTTCATCAATCAAAGCCTCAAGGTTTCCTTGATGGATATTTCCTCTCTTGCCTAATTTGTTTGGCAACCTAATTGGTTTAGCAGTGCCTTTCTAATGTTATCAAGGATGTGAATTGTTTTTAATTTCCTGCAATACTCTGTCATTTTCCATGAATTTTTCTTTCAAATTTTTAGTTGTTGTTTAATCTAATCTGGTTCTCCAGTAATCAGAGTTTAAACCTAAAAACGTATTGTATTTTTTTCTAAGATTTAGTGGAGTTTGACAAAAAGCCATTTTTTAATCTAATGATTTTTCATTCTTCATTTTAAGTACAATTTTGATCAAATAACATTCACATTTCTTGAACATCAGAAGTTTGTACTCTGCTCTGGTTTTCATGAGAATCATCAAGTCAACCTGTTCCTTCTGGTATTTTTTCCACAAATTCTTTATTTTTGTCATAAATGTGCATGTTGTTTCACTGAACACAAACATCAGAAAGGTAATGTTAGCCTCAAGTGAATTTTCTGGTTTGTGATTTTGCTTTTTCCCTCCCTGTAATGGTCTCCCGTTTTACCAAAACAACTGGCAACATTTTGTATTTGGTCGAAAGCTGCTGTCATTTTAGGGCAATTTGAGTTGTTAGTTTGTCTAGTTGTCCTTTCATTTTATCTCTTTTTCTTTGCTTTGCTCACCTTGCAGTAGTTTTCCACTACACTGTCAGCCATTAACTCACTCACCATGGGGAGAAAGCAAAAAGGGAAAGTGTTCATCCCCTACTGTACTGTTTTATACTGACACCAGTCTGAGACATGAAATGGCTTTTTAATGTTATTTTTACCCTCATTCGTTGGGTTAAGGCTAAATTTGCAACTTTTATTTTATAAGAGTTCTTCACTCTGCCACTCTGCACAGTCAGTCACAGGTCCTAATGTGGAACAATAATAATAAAACTATAATTGTTGCACTTTTCTTAACAAAGTTGCAAAGAGAAATAACTGAGGCAAGTTTGAATGGTTAGATGCTCAGAACAATGATAAATATCAGACATTTCCAGAGGTTAATGTCTTGTTAAGCCACTGAAATTTTCTGGGATATTTAGATTCCCATTTAAGGAGGCTGTAACACAGACATCCTGCTTCTGAAAAAAAAAAAAAAAACAATCTGTGAGTTACAGCACCTAGCCTTAAAGTCTGGATGAGAATTGAATTAGCCTGAAAAATGCCTGATGCCATAAAGACACCCGGAAAAGAAACATGTTTTTATAGCAGTTGATGGTTTTAAACCTGGTTATTTTAAGACATGAGTAGACATTTGTTCGTTATGGGAAAAAGGCTTGTACTTGCCCTTTAAATTTCACAAAATGGAATGATTGGCATCTATCAATATAACCACATCTTCCTTTCCCCACTGTAGCATTTTCCTGCATATAAATAATCATTTCTGATTAGATTTCACTTGTTCCTATGACAACGGCTCAAAAAAGGAAGAAAACCCCCACTTTGACTTCAGACTATTTTCTAAAGATTTTTGCATGGAACTTCCTTTGTGGCTCGAATTAACATATCTCACACAAACCCCCACCAGACGTCCTGACACCTTACTGTTAACAGATAAGAAATGCCACATTCCTGTTCCAAACCCCACAAGTTCTGTTGTGACCTCATAAGCACAAGACTGTTGGTTCCTCTTCAAAGGGATCATAAATGCCTTTAACCAGACTCTTCGGCGTGACTGAGAACAAAGGACATACATTCTTCATTAAATGTGAAAAAAAGAACAAGATTGAATGTTTTCATACAACTGTCTGTTTTCATATGTCTTAATCAAAGAAATGTGATTTACCTGTTTCTTTTTACAAAAAGAACAAAACCCATTGAAGCTCTACTGTGTTCTCTTTTTAACCATTTGCCCACTAAGGACTCAGTGTGGTAACTGTGTGGTGTTAATTGTTTTGATGAAATGTTCTCCTGAAGAAGATGTGTGTTTTTATTCCATGATTTAATCCTTAGAAACTTTAGGACTTGAGTTTTTAATTAAAAATGTGTGACACCCTTATTTTACTGAGGTAAGCAGATGTCTCTCCCTTTAATTAGATGCAAAATAATTAAACTAAAACACTCCCTTTTTCTTTGTCCTGAAGTAAAGTTTTCCCTCCAAAACAGATTTGATTTGTTAAAAAACTTTTTCCTGTAAAAGGTGTAACATTTTTATTGGCCAACTAAAACCTTGACTCCGCCCATAACAGAAGTTTTAAAAGTTAGTGCAGCTCCCGACAGAGAGTAAACAGAAGAAGACCGACAGAGAAAGATAGTTTTTCAACATCAGAAGCCAGAAACAGCTTTCCAGAAGCTCAGCAGAGGCCCTGCCTGCCAGCCCTTCCCCATGGGCTGGGCAGGATGGTGGCCCTTCTGCATCTCCCGCTGGTTGAACGAACAGCCAACGTTTAATATCGACTCAAAGCCTGAGTTTGGTTTTATAGAAGTTAAATGAGCTAACTGTAACTCGTGCGTCATTTTTAGTTCATTTTTCTCTACAAAGTTGAAATCAAATTAACAAGTTTTGCAGCCACCTGGGGAGGACCGGACCCCGTTGTCACCAGCTSACCACCCACCTTTCTGACTGAAGGGCCAGCAGCTGAACAGACACCCTGAGTGTCTGACCGGCCACTACACTGAAGCAGTTCTTTGGGGAACATCACCTGAGATCCTTCGGTCAGCCGACGACTACTTCTGGTACCGCTATCAGCAGGGCAAAAGGGTAAAAGTGAACATTTGTCTTGGTGACACACAGGTGCTCAGACGTAATTTGATTCTTATCTTTGTATGAGATTTGATAAACTAAACGATTTTTCTCCTCCATTTAACTAAGACCCTTAGTTTAAAAAACAGCTATAAGCAAAACTCACCTCACCTCATTCCAAGCATCAAACTCACCTCTCAGTGTTTATTTTATTTGTTTGTTTGTTTGTTTGTTTGTTTATTCACTTGTGATTGCAAACTCTGTCAGTTTTACCTGGTTCAACATGTCATCAGTCATTACTCACCATAGTTGTAAATACATTTAATCTGTAAATAAATGGCCCGTGAAGAACGTGCCAACATAAGCTAATGTCTCTTTTGTATCTTGATTGTATTATTGGTTCTGATAAGGACAAGAACTCATCGAGCGATTTTGGGTACATTTATTGTGAGACTGATTACAATAAAGTTACAGGTTTTCGTCTCTTTCCTGGGTTAATTTTTGACCAAATTAAGAGTGTGGTGCCTCGAGGTAAGATAATTTGCGTATTTAAATAACTCACAAATTATCCATTTTAGAATATACCCAAAACCCCTACACCAAAGACATTTTCCTTTTGGGGGTGGCTGTGACAGAGTGGTTAGGGGAGTCATCCTGGAACCGGAAGGTCACCGGTTTGATCCCCCATTCCAGGTGTCTCAGTTACTGTGTCCTTGGGCAAGACACTTCACCCCTAATGCCTCTGATGTGTGTCCCATCAGTGTATGAATGTAACTGGCACTGGTTAGTCTCCATAGTTGATTGTACGTTAGAGGTGTGCCAAAAAACCGATTCACATAAGAATCTAGATTCTTATTTACTACGATTCAAAATCGATTTAAAATTTTTCAAAATCGATTCTAAAGAAAATAAAACAAATCCGATGAAGTCTCCCCTGAAGTTGCGGTGAAGTCTCGCGTCATTACAAAATTACGCGAGACTTCACCAGGCAGTAGGTTCTTGGACGTACGCATGCACGGAAAGTTTCAAAACAAATGGAGGAAAGAGAGATTCGACCGGTACCATCTTCGTTGAAGGCAAAAATATCGACACATTTTGGTTTTTACCAAATGCCGGGGAAGACTAAGCTTGACAAGAACTTCATAGTGTGCAAGGTTTGCAAAATGAAGATCAAATATTTCGGCAACACAACAAATGCGCGGGCTCACATAACCAGGCATCACCCGGAGTTAAAGGATTCGGAGCAGAGTCAGCCACCACCAGCAGCAGCAGACCAACGCACACTGCAGTCCTTCACCAAACTGTCCGCCAATTCGGAGCGGGCAAAAAAAATGACCAGGCCTATCGCACGCTTCATCGCCAAAGACTTACGGCCTTACAGTGTGGTGGAGAACGAGGGGTTCGTATACATGCTGCGGACAGCGGAGCCGAGGTATGCCATACCATCCCTTAAGTTTTTCACTGAAACAGCTGTGCCACAGCTTTATGAAGAAACTAAAAAAAACTTGAACACAATTCATGTCCAGTTGTCTTTCATGATTTTCTGAAAATCATACAATSAGTTGCACAGTTGTGGACAGTTCTTATGTTGCAGGAGACACTTTTATGAAAAATGTAGAGGCAGCTACTTTACTGGTGCTATTTTTGAGTTAAATAAGTTTTATTTTCAGTTGTTATTCTTAAAGCTACTGAAAAATATTGGTCGTTCATTTGTGCAAAAGTAGTGTTCCATGTTRTATTTTTGGTACTGCAACTTTCCTGTGGAAAGAAAAGTGCATGTTGTTCAAYTGTAGCACTTTATTTACAAAGCAATTTATTTTTGTTCCAACTTATTTCATAGCTGTGGTCCAGGCATGATTTTTTTTAAAAAGGCACTTTCGTTAAAATTTAAAAGGCAGCATGTTTAATTGCATTATTTTTTTTAATGATTCACTTTTATTTTTGTTACTTGAGCAGTATGTTATATTGCCTTTATGCAACGGTTGAAAAAGTTACTTTTAAGCTGATATGTTCAAAACTTATTAAATGTGAAAAAGACACTTTATTATATGTATTTGTCATTCTGTCTTGCAAATCTGACCGGAGTAGATCATGCAGATTCTATAGATTGAAGCAGAATCTTTTATAAATCGAAAATCATTTTGAATCGGAAATCAATTTCGAATCAAATCGTGGCCCCAAAAATCGGAATCGAATCGAATCGTGACATAGTAAAAGATTCCCACCACTATTGTACATGTTAGCTTTGTAGGAGATCTGATAGAGTGCTGTGTGAGTGGGTAAATGAGGGCACAGATAGTGTGAAGCACTTTGAGTATCCTGGTAGTGATGTTCAATACTGCCAAAATTCTTTTCGATACTGATACCAAGTAAAATGTGGCTGATATCGGTGATACTGATCCGATACTGATACTTTGTGATAACATACATAATGTGTCTGGTAAATCTTAAAAAGTTGCATTTTTCAAATAACCTCTTTATAAATAATACTGTACATGAGAGAGTAATTTATTTAATTTAAAAGTCTTTCAGAACTTTGTGACCTAACTTTATATTTGTTTAGCACAATTCTTGTTCTAAAGAAATCTAATAATTTTCAATAGTGAATAAAAGTGAGAAAAAATATTCTAAAAGTTGTTACGTTGTATATTTTGTAGCAATGTTTGTGGGTTTGCAAGAAGGTCCCTGGCCAGAGCTAATCCTGTTTGGAGGGCCATGGCATGAAAAAGTTTGGGAACCCCTCATCTAGAATGTAATTACAGTCAACTGAAGCAGATTTTATGTTAAAATGACCTGCCGTACATCGACAGACTAACTGACTGAACACATGCCACTGTGCTTATGCATTACTCAAGCGGAAGAGAAGGTAGTTCCCTCCAACTGCATATGATTTAGACATGATTTGAATAGTTTAGTTGTTTTCCACTATTTTCCTGTTAATGATATAAATTATGTGAAATAACTAAAGTATCGATATTTTGATTTTGGTATTGATTCTAGAACATAAAGTTGTGGTATGGGTAGTATTGATATTTCAGTATTGATCCGCACATCACTATATCCTGGTTGGGTAGAAAGGCGCTATACAAGTACAGTCCATTTACCATTTTGTTCAAATGATAAAAAACAAAAATGTTTCTGTTTATTTTATTAGTTATTGCCAAAATTCCTCTCACTAGTACTCAAAATATGCGTCAAGGATCGGAATTAACTACTGCCACACCAACATTTTAGTTCAATTTTTATAATATTCCTGAATATAATACCAGTTATAGCTGTCTTTGTTTTTCAAAGTCAGTTATTTGTGGCAGCCATCTTGAATCAGGTTGACTGCAAAAGATAACCAGTTGTAAAGTACAGCCAATATTTTTTGCAAGTTTCCTTAAAACTGGTTTAGTGGTTCATGAGATATTTTGGTAAAAGACAAACATGCCCCCCCCCCCAACACACACACACACATACAGTATACTACGTCTCATTTTTTTATTTTATATCCTAATCCTGACCATTTACCCTAAAATTGACCTCACATGTACCTACCTGACCCCAAAACTAACCCTAAACTCAATTCACGCCTTGGTCCTAAACCCAACCCCCCACCCAAAATCAGCCTCTGAAGTCGTGGGGGCCGGGCTTTGGTCCCCACACGGAGCATATACGGTCCCCACAATGTTGTATTTTCCGGAGAAATTGTCCCCACCAAGTAGCAATAAAAGCCCCCCCCCCAAACACACACACACACGCACACCTTGGTCCTAAACCACCCCCCATCCCCCCAAAATCAGCCTCTGAAGTCGTGGGGACCAAGCTTTGGTCCCCACAAGGAGCGTCCAGTCCCCGCAAGGCAGCACTTTCTTAAAAAATCGTCCCCACCAAGTAGCAAAAACAAGTCACACACACACACATACACGTTTGTTGGGGACCTTCCATTGACTTCCATTCATGTTTTCTAGACTTTATATCCTAACCCTGACCATTTATTCTAAAATTACCCTCACCGGTACCTACCTGACCCTAAAACTAACATAAACCTTGGTCCTAAACCTAACCCCACACCCGTAATTTGCATTTGGACCCGTGGGGACCTAGCCTGGCCCTTTCCTTCCTACGCAGCTCCGCTCAATCCTAGTTTCCTTCTCTGCTCCNACACACACACACACACACACACACACACACACACACACACACACACACACACACACACACACACAAACAAACAAAACCTTATCTTCCAACTTTCCCTTTATGTTTCAAGCAGTAATGAATTCGTGTTTGCTATACAATGGATTTTTTTTTTGTGTGTTCCTAGCTGAAAAACATTCCGGCTGGTAAACAAATTGTCAGAGTAACTGTTCTGATTTAATCTTTTATGACACTAAGAGTACATTTGTCAATTTAATTTCCTAAACATTTTTTATATTTGCATCTGCTTTTAAAAACATGTTCATAAAAAGCTATTTTTTTAATTTAAGGCAGATAGTGAAAATTAAATTGATTTTGTTTTACTCACTCCACTTTGCGTATTGACTAGATGCTTACTTACCCATTTGCACCTATGGCACTGCTTTGTAAAAGCCCAAGATAAGATACTTCTGACCAAAGTCTAATGGATGAGAAAAAAAGCCATAAAAGCAAATCTGAAGCATCTAAACTAAACTGTGTCACAGCCATTAGCAAACAGTAACGATCCTCAGGTAATCTACTGTGTTCCGGCCATATTCAAGGCCTCAGGTGACAAGGAGAGTGACTCATAAAGTGGAGAAAACAAGGTTTTTATCAAACCCACCAATGCAGTCATGATAGGTTGGCAAGATAGCAAGTGAACAAATTGTTCTTGATAAGGATGAAAGAATTACATTTACTGTATTTAGGCTAGCTTGTATGAACTGATCCCATTGATGAGCTTTTTCAGGACTCATTTCTGAAAAAGTACTCAATGCTGCTTGATAAAAAGGTGTCAAATCATAGACAGTAAATTTACATGCGCTGCGTATAGTCACACTGCCTCCTGTTCAGCCTCATGTGCAAATACAGAGAAAACTTGAGCATTCAAACTTCACCGCTGAGCAGCAGAACATGGTAAATGGTCAAATATGAGGCATAGCAACCCTCTGTAGGGGTTTGGAAAATCTATAAGGCAACTTAAGATTATCACATTTGATCTTTTTTTTGCCTCTTATGGTACATTTACACCAAACACGTTTTGAGAATCAGGAGCATCTGGTTCACATGCAAAGTCAATGGTAGATGCGCATCTGGGGGCGTCTAGAAGCCGAGCAGCGCGTCTGGCGCATTTGGAGCAGCACAGTTTGAAGTGGTGCACACATCAAAGCGTCCGGCACGTGAGTTGGAAAATCTGAACTTTTGCTGCTCGACACGTCGCATCAACCAATCAGAGAGACTCTGTTCAGTGACGTATTGGTGAACAGCCAGAAATACCAGAAGCCTGGGAAATCGGATCACACAAACAATGGAGGAAAAACTGATAGTCCGATCATTTATGATCATTCCAGTGTCCGTTATCGTGATAGAAATAAAAAGGACTTTTCCTGGATGACTATTAGCGAGGAAGTCGGCGTGTTTGGTAAGTTATCGAAACTACGGTTAAAAAGGCTCCTCCTCTCGAGCGTCTAAAGAAGCACATCTGAAATTTCAAAATCTCAAAACGCACGCATCTTGATGCTGTCAAGATGCGTGCGTTTTGAGATGTTTGGAGGCGCAAAATGTGTTTGGTGTAAATGTAGCATTATCCATCTCTTTAAGCTCCTTAGGTAGAACATAAAGACTTTCCTAAACCAGCCTTGAGCTCTGTCCTCTGTACTGCGCATTTGTAGGTCTGTGACATCACTGCACCACACCAAAGGCTGTCACATTTATAGTCTATTTCTTATGCAACTGATAAATGCAGCTATTAAAATCCTCAAAACAAAGGATGCATCTGAGTTTCCCAGGATTCATTATGCCATCATCAAACTTTACAGGCAAAGGAAAATTGTGTAGTTTGAAAAGTCATCATAGAACAAATAATTAATTGTTTAGCAACCTAGCTTATTAAATGTATTGCTGCAATGTGATGTTAAATAACCAAGTACTGATACTGGACCTAAACCCAAATTATTATTGTCTTCTGTGTATTTTTGTGTAAGGTTTTTAAAAATACATTGAATTTTGGGAAGTCATACCTCCTCTGAAAAGACATGTGAATACATGTTCCAAAGCATTTTAAGTTTTAGGGATTTATGGGGATGTGATACAAAATGTAGCACCGTGGTAACGGGGTAGTGCATGGTGATGCAAACATATGTCATCCAAAGGTTAGATCGTCTCATTTAACAGCTGTCTATGTGGTCTGCATATTAGGTTTTTACTGACAAGTACCAGACCGATAATGAGAGGACACACAATGATTAAAAAGTAAGTGAATTTATTCACAGCAGATGTTTTCTGGAGAGTTATCTGGAAGAGGATGAATATCTGGTTAGTTTAATGCTGAGGAAATTAAGTATAGTTAATATGTTCTTTCTTTCATAGAGGCTGGCTCAGAGGCGAAGAGGAAAATCTTCAGAAGGTAAGTGGGAATAGTTGTTGTGTTGGCCGGATGGAACCTATGGTGGCCAACAATGCAAATGCTGGAAAAAATTAATAAAAAATAAAAAAATATGCTGCTAATGTCGAGTCTCGGTCCGATTCAGTTCTTCTGGTCTCCGTCGACTGCTTGGACCCGTCTCTCTTTTGTCTGCTCCCGTCTGAAGTCTGCTCACTCTGGTGCTGCTGCTTCTTCGGTGGTTTCGCTGGAAAATCAGTGAGCGTCCTTGCCTGTAGCTGCTGGATGTTTAAGACCTATTTTAGCTAACACTTGAATGAAGAAAGACGATTTCCTCAGCTTCTAGACATGTTTATTTAACGAGAGATGCAAGAGAGGGTGCTAACAGCTAGGTGTTACGAAGAACTCTGACAAAGAGCGCGTGAGCGAGCCTGGCGCTCGCTCCCGTCTTAAAGGGACATACACACCTGAAATACACGACATATCCCCCCTTCGATTCTTTTAGAATCGACAAATAATCAAACATACATACATCTCGCATAAATACACATTGTCCAGCTGAAAATTTTCATGAGCATAAGGTAAATAAGAATTAAACTAAAATTTTAGCCTAAAATTAAATAGGAGCCTATTTAATCCTATTTGCATCCTAATTTACCACATTACCTTAAAGC